>NC_054372.1:66405696-66737124 GCF_017654675.1 Xenopus laevis | reverse complement strand
GGAATATTGCGTAAGAAGGGACAGGTTGTGACAGTGTTTTAAATAAGGTCAGAGAAGGAAGGAGGAGGGTTGAATATTACCCCAAGACAACATGTCAAGTTGACAGGGTTAATAAGCATGCCAATAGTAGAAATAGTAGAAGGAGGAGAAGGACCAGGTTTCGGTGGAAGATAATTAGTTCAGTTTTTGTTAGGTTCAGTTTGAGCTGGTGCTGATACATCCAGGAGGATATTGATAGGAGGCAGTCAGAGATTTGAGTCTCAGATTCAGCTGATAATGAAGGGGTTGATCAATATTTTATATATATCTCCATACATATGATATTTAAGGTCAAATGTTCAACATCTGTCTTGATCCCAGTGTTGTCCAATAAAAATGACAACCAAATGATTTTTAACCTTGTGAAGCAAGTTGTAATGATTTTTTTAGAAACAACTGTTGTAATGAAGTTATTTTTACAAACATAATAGCTTTTATGTTAATTGTGAAAGTCACAGAGAGCTACATTTATTTTTGTTTAATACTTTCTGTTTGTTTGCATCAGCTTCCACAGGAACAGATGTGCAGTCATTAAATTTACTGTAAGTATTCAGTGCATAACATAATCATAATAATTATTGTTTACCACATATTGAATCACAGTGTGTTTGGCTAAACACAAAATGGTTGGCTTTGTAAAAAATCATAATTAGAAAAAATTGAATATGCATAGATATTGTACTAAAAACACATGGATTTACTGTTTTGTCCATGAGAACAGTTTCACAGATTATAACACAATTGTATGTGATATCGTGTACAGGAAGATTCATTTAGAAAAAAAAATACACAGGCATCTTTTTCCAAATCCATTTAGAATATAATGTCATTTATAGTATTTAAGTTAAATTCAAATCCATGATGGAAATTTGGTTTTGTCCATCATTATGTAGTGTTTTGATTGATTACAGTGTCTACTGGAGCTTATAAAGTATTGACTCAATGGATGAAAAAAAACTTTTACCCTTTATAGATCCTTGGCAAGGCCTCACCTTGAGTATTCAGTGCAGTTTTGGGTCCCAGCCTTTAAGAAGGATATTCATGAACTGGAAAACGTGCAGACATATGCAAATAAAGTGGTAAAATGAATGAACAATTAGTTCCTTTCAGAGATTTAAAATCAAAGAATGACAGAAATACATTATAAAACTAATATGAGGCACACAAATATGATGATAAATTAACTGTGTCAATATAGGGAGTCACAAGGCAATCCAAAAAATGGAGGAATCTAGAAGCAAAGCAAAGTACCAGAAAGGGCAAGAGCATAGTCATAGGTCAGACATAGTTTTGGGAAAACAACAATTATGCACGATCAGGAAACAGACCATAAAACACACCAGAAGATATGTATATTTTGGTTTATTATTGGTTTATAGCACTAGATGTATACACAAATAGTGATGAGCGAATCTGTGCGTTCGCCAAAATTTGCAAAAACTTTTTGTCCTTATGCATTAAAGTCAATGGCCGTTTTTTCTTATGGCGACTTTTTTGTCCTAATGCATTAAAGTCAATGGGCATTTTTTCTTATGGGCATTTTTTCTTGGCAAATCTACCCATGGTGAATTTTCGCAGCAGTTTAGCGGAAAAAATTTGCACATATTGCTGCAAATCCATGGCTGGCGAATAAATTTGCTCATCACTATACACAAACCTACAGTATATATTGAGTCAAACAGAGCAGCATCATGACATATAATATCAATAAGCGCAAACACCATACTGGGTGCAGTCGCGTAGATGTGTTTCCTTCATCAGGTCAAGCAAAATGCATCTTGATCAATGAACCTTTACAACTTTGAACCCATCTGATCCTAACAGTTGTATTCTTCCCATCTGAATTCGAATTGATTAAAGAACAATTACAATTGATCAGTTAGGGACAGATTTATCAAGGGTAAAATTGATCATTTTAATTTGAAACATTGAATTTTTGTTTTTTTTATGGTCAAGGTTAGATTTCCGAAAATGTATCATACCCTGGCCCTTTAAGAATTGGAATTCAACTATCCGCCACCTAAAACCTGCCGAAATGCTGTTTGAGTGAATGGGAGAGGTCCAGGGACCAATTTGGAGTTGTTTGCAGCCTTCCTAAAAAAAACTTGAATCAAATTCGATTTCAGGTCGATTTAATTAATCTGAGTTATAAAAATTAGATTTTTTAATTAAATTTCAATTGGTCGACTTTATGGGAGTTTAGGTGAGTTTTTAAAAACTTACTTGAAATTCGACCTTTGATAATGTGCCTTCCCATGTTAATGTTGTTGTTACTGTTGAAAGTTATGTTACTGATGACGTTTTATCAATCATGCCCTTAGTCTTTTATGGGATTCCACATCTGAGATTAGTCATCTTTAGGTTAGGATTCCTGGATGCTTGGACAATGATAAATAAACATTATAACAGATAGTTATGAAATGTATTACATGTCTTCAGGTTGAATTTTGATACATTTTGGAAAAGAAGAGCTTTCCATTTTATGTAATGCCCACAGATTTGCAGCAAAATGTGTGTTTTTGCAAAGATTAAACATTTAGGGGCCGATTCTCTAACTTCGAGTGAAGGATTTGAAGGTAAAAAACTTCGAATTTCGAAGTTTTTTTTGGGCTACTTCGACCATCGAATGGGCTACTTCGACCTTCGACTACGACTTCAAATCGAAGGATTCGAAGTAAAAATCGTTCGACTATTCGACCATTCGATAGTCGAAGTACTGTCTCTTTAAAAAAAACTTCGACCCCCTAGTTCGCCATCTAAAAGCTACCGAAGTCAATGTTAGCCTATGGGGAAGGTCCCCATAGGCTTGCCTAACTTTTTTTGATCGAAGGATATTCCTTCGATCGTTGGATTAAAATCCTTCAAATCGTTCAATTCGAAGGATTTTATCGTTCGATCGAAGGAATTATCCTTCGATCGTTCGATCGAACTATTCGCGCTAAATCCTTCGACTTCTATATTCGAAGTCGAAGGATTTTAATTCCTAGTCGAATATCGAGGGTTAATTAACCCTCGATATTTGACCCTTAGTGAATCGGCCCCTCAATGTGAATATGCACTAGTATTTCATCACTGGTTTTGTTTTACCGGAAAAAAATAAAGGATAAGGACATAAGAGTGAACCAAGGATTCTCCCTGGAACATTTGGCAAATATGAAAAGACAGTTTCCTGTGAACTGAAAATTAACTGGTGTACATGCACTAAGAACTTAATAATAAAGACATATTAAGCATATTGCAGGTAACTGAATTCACATTTTGCATGGGTAATTTTTTTAATGAAGCCTGCATTTTCCTTGGAATATGATAATGAGCAATAATTATAATGCTTTAATTTCATGCTATTGCCCAGATATAGTTTGACTACTTAATTTGTGTTGTTTAATTAGCAGATTTTATTTTCAAGCTAAACATAAACTATAAATCCTGTGCTGTATTTCAGTTATAAAATGACATTTTGTGTCAATTTAGCATGTTTTCATGCATTGGATTTAGAATTTACAAAGTATTCTAGTATCCCTAGAAAAGCAGAGGGCATAAAAACAAAAGAATTTCAAATAATAATCAATTAAAACTCAACAAAGGTAATGTCTTTTTTCATGAATTCAGAGGTAATACTTGATTTAAAGGTTATTGAATAAGTAGAATACATGATTGTTTTTACCGCTCACTGGACAGTGCTTTACAGCTTTATTAAGCTAATTCTGAAATGTGGATTAATACTTGATCATACTAGTCCTCATGATAAATCAAGAAAACATTTTAATAAATATAAAGCCTAGTATCCTTCATTAATGTTGTTCAACGCTATAGTCCTTTTATTTCATACCATTTAATACATCCTCATTTACTCTCTGTCAGGAACACTCCATTGCAGGGCCTCACACTGATGTCATCGTGCCACGCCATACGTGTGATGTCATTGCATCAAAAACGGTACAAAAATTCAAAATATATTCCTGAGTGCTACTTAATTCTTTATATATGTTTCTTGGACCTTTGACCCTCTGCCTTGTTCCTGACCATGACCGATTGCTGCCTGCCCTTGAACCTTCTGCCTGAATTAAGACTACGATCCTTCTTGACTCTTTGGCTGCTATCTACTGGACATTGTACCTAGTGCTTCCTTCTTGGTCCAAGCTTCCCCACTTCTAGATCTGGTAGGCCCTGACTCTCGTAATTATATATCCTATTATTCTATCCTCAATATGACTAGGAAGATTTTCATTTATCCAAGTCATGGTATATCTAATATAAGTAATTATAAAATTACTTTTATTAGATATCCACAATATCGTGAATAGATTTGCATCGTTTTACTTGTTTTTTGCTTGTTTGTTATCTCATCCAACTATCCAGTACATATAGATGCATTAGGTCACAATGCATCATCTTTCCTATCTCCAAACTACAGTATGTTGTACATACAATAGCAAATAGGCTTATCTAGCTGTGATCTGAAGTGCTTCCATTCTTGGCTTATTAATTTTATGGACTCCAAGTTCCTGACTTCTAGCCTGCATTCTGTACTTTGCCCTCCACTTCCCTGACTTCTTATTTACTTTGCTTTTTCTTCTAGCCTAGACGTGACAAGGTTTCAAATCAAGTGGCATGGAGTGAAAATAGAGTTCATCACAGTTCATAAGTGGGGAACTCCCCAGTTCTCATTTTACCTGTACAAGATGTTAGAGGTATATTAATCAATATATAAATAGAGTTCTCCCTATTATATTTTCAAACTTTGCCACTGCAATTTCTATACAAATAAATAGAAATGGGTTTCCTCTCTGGAGAACTATGGTGATCTCTGTTTTTGAAAGATATGACGCCAAATATCAAGCTCAGACACAAGGATTCGGCCAAATCCTGCTTAAAAAGACTGAATCCTGGCCAAATAACAAAACAAATCTTGGAGTTGGTGCATCTTTAGAATTTAGACTGTCCCTGTCCTGCCCTGGCCCCACAAAGCCACTACTGCCCCAGCAATTCAGTTTTGTGAATTTCCAAATGTTTAGGTTAATCGTTTATAGAGCATTGATAACATCATGCAAACAGTTGTACAACACCTGACTCTCTACATGATTATTCTTGACATCTTTTCTGAAAAAAACAACAGTTTTATTTATCTATATGTCCTACTAACAGCATTTTAATCAAGTTTTATTTTTCCAGACTGCCTGGTAAAATAACAGCCAGACAGCAACTGAATACATATCATTTTACAGTATATAAAGTTCTTAAATCATGAAGTATTTTCAAAATTCATATACCGTACCTTGTTAATAAATCATTTGTAATTCTTGAGACCAAATTATAATCAATTTCTTCTAATTCAGCATTCTTTTCTTTCACAAAAGAAGTTGACTTGTATTTAAAATGGAACTTTATTTAGCACACCTGATTACTAACTTACCAATGAATAGTTACAGAGCAAATAGCTCAAACCAATTTATAAAAATGAATTTGAAGCTATAAAGTATTAACAGAAGAAAATCTGTCCTGGGATCTGAGTTGCTGTGCAGTAAACCAAGAAGGGTAAAAGGGCTGAATAATTCATACAAAACTTAAACATCAATAAATAGCATTTACAGTGAAGGATTTCAGCTTTGACTCAGCAGATGTGATGTGTGCACATACAAGAAAATGGATGTTTTTAGAACCATGTCATAAGGACATTATAATAAACGGTTTATGGTTTTCATTTACAATTTTATGAGTAAGGAGCATAAAGCAGAATATTTATTGATATTGTCAGTGGGAATCATATTTTGTAATGGAATTTCAGAATCCTTTCACATGTTAGCAGTCTATGATATACCGAGATGTATTGGGGAAAAGTTTTTCTTTTTCCTTTGTGGCAGGAAAACATATTGTGCAAAACAAATGTGGTATCTTAAATGCCAGCAAAGATGACTGTTCAATTTTCCCGCACATCTTGCGCAAAATGGAGAACAAAATGTTATGCCACAAGGGGCAGAAGGGACAGCACCTGCGAGGTTTAAGGATGCTAACATTCACACCTCATTTTTGAATGTTATTTATAGAAACAAAGTGCTCCTGAGCCCTGCATTAATGACTCTGCTCGCACGTGCGCATAGCACATGTATCCATTGTGCTAAATGAGTCCTAAATTTCAATCGGCCAAGTCAAAAAATGTATCATTATGTAACACAGTGGCACACTGACCTAATAGATGTGTCTCCTACTGGAGAAGTTGATAAAGGTATCCAAATGAATTCACTCCTTTGAAAACCTAAACTTTGTGCTGCTTGTGTATTTTGTTTATATATCTTAGGGTAGTAAAAATGCTGCATATTGATTTTGATTGTATGTGGTATTTGACATAACCCTTCTTGTATTTTGAGCTTTGATATTGGGCACATATTTTCATTTGGTTTTGGAGAAATATAATGTTTTATATTGTGCAATTCACTGCATTTCAAAGTAGTGACTGAAGTGGAGCACCAGACAGAGTACAAAGTGACCTTGAACAAAGTGTTTGGTTAGTTTGCTTTTACAACATCTCTTCCTTAGGTATTTTATTTTATATAACCCCCCTTATCTGACCATATTCTTTTTCAGAGGTCCTTAGCTTTTGATTTTGTATATTGTTTTAAATCCTGCATTATGTACTAATGATGTACTTTTGCATAATTATGGGGCACATGTTGTTAGGGTCGAATATTGAGGGTTAATTAACCCTCGATATTCGACTGTCGAAGTTAAATCCTTCGACTTCGAATATCGAAGTCGAAGGATTTACTGCAATTCATTTGATCGAAGAAAAAATCGGTCGATCGAAAGATTAAATCCTTCGAATCGAACGATTTAAAGGATTTTAATCCATTGATCGAATGATTTTCCTACGACCAAAAAATTGTTAGAAAGCCTATGGGGACCTTCCCCATAGGCTAACTTTGAGGTTCGGTAGGTTTTACTTGGCGAAGTAGGGGGTCGAATTTTTTTTAAAGAGACAGTACTTCGACTATCAAATGGTTGAATAGTTGAACGATTTTTAGTTCGAATCGTTGATTCAAAGTAGAAGTCGTAGTCAAAGGTTGAAGTAGCCAATTCGATGGTCGAAGTAGACAAAAAAATTCGAAATTCGAAGTTTTTTTTATTCTATTCCTTCACTCGAGCAAAGTAAATGTGCCCCCACATGTCAAAAACCATTTGGCCTGGTTTATTAAAATTTCACTACATTTATAACAGGTATAGAATCTGTTATCTGAAAACCCATTATCCAGAATGCTCCGAATTACAGAAAGGCCATCTCCATTTTATCCAAATAATCAATTTTTTTAAAAATTATTTCTTTTTTTTCTCTGTAATAATAAAACAGTACCTTGTACTTTATCCAAATTAAGATATAATTAATCCTTATTGGAAGCAAAACCAGCCTATTGGTTTATTTGATGTTTAAATAATTTTTGTTGCCTTTTTTCCAACTTAGAGAGCATTCATATGAGTCACAAAGTGTTTATAAAATCAATAATGTGAATTTAAAATCTAAATTAGCCAGACTTATCTATCTAGAATTCTGCAATTGTTTTTTAAAACACTATATTTATGTTTAAGATATTAACGTTATTCAAAAATATTGAATATCCTGGGAAACTGTTTTTCTTTTTGTGCTTTAATCCTTTAACTGTCAAGCACATACTCCTGGCGGTTCAGGGCTCACACTGCCAAGCACCTACACGTATGTTTTTAGCAGCTGAGCAGCTGAGCCCTTCTCTTTGTATGCCGCCTCCGCAGAAAGTCAGGAGGGATGACAGCCAAGGCTGGGGGACTGTCAAGTCGGATCTGCAACGAAATTATTGCAGGTACCACTTTAAAGTAGCAGATGCGCCATGCATGGCGCATCTGCTACTTCCTTGCCTCCTCTTCCCTGCACAGCCGCCCACTCACTTCCTGCTGTGCAACAACTCTGCATACACGATGTCCAGGGCCCCTCGACGATGGCAGTGAACCTCCTGCTCAAAAAATGGTAAGTGTAGATTTTTTTTACACACTTAAATGCAATTACATAAACTTATATTACATTTATACACTTACACACACATTTTAGTAAAGATTGGTATTTTTATTTTTTTTATTTTAGCACACTTGCTGCCTTTTTCACATTTATTTACATGTATTTACATACTCAGACAACTTTTAGAAGTGCACAAACATGTATACACAAAAACTCATAAATAGGTGTTTTTTTTTACTTATTCATTGTACAGTTATCTTTTGGGGTTTTTGCTTAAAAACATGTTATTTTGGCAGCGTGACTATTGGATAATCGATTTTGGCCACTAATAATGCTGTCAGATCAGTTATTTTGTTATTTCACTGATTTACACAAATTTTGTTGTTTTATTGCAATTTTATCCCTGCATTATTTTTCCTTATGTATCTTTAGTATAGTTAAGCTGTTCGGTGCTTTGGTATAGAAAGATATAATTTACTTTGATCTGCCAGAATATGTGCTTTCCAAAAATATATGGTTTTCTGGGGTTTTCTTTACAGTTTGGGGGTCTTACAGCACATAATGCACAGTTGGGGCTCTCTATTCAGCAGCTGAGTTGGCCAGCGTGAAAATTTATATGGAAGTTTTTCATTTGGGGTCCATACATACCACATACTTTGGTAAATCTATGCATATTGGGCATCAAACTATTCAGTAGACCTCTGACATCCATATTTATGGTGATTTTTCTTTGTACGTAAAACATTGTGGGAGATAAATGCGGTAAACTGCAACATTTTTAGGCGATTTTCAGAAATGTTGTAAAAACCTCTATGTTTAGAAAAGTTTTGCAGTTTGGTTTGGATCTTTGTTGGATTCATCAGAATGTGTACTTTCCAAAACTATATGGTTTTGGGGGGTCTTTGCTGTTAGAAGGGTCTTGTAGCACATAATATGAAGTCAAGGGTCTATGTT
Source organism: Xenopus laevis (assembly GCF_017654675.1). Taxonomy (NCBI): domain Eukaryota; kingdom Metazoa; phylum Chordata; class Amphibia; order Anura; family Pipidae; genus Xenopus; species Xenopus laevis. Next base: position 66,728,153 of record NC_054372.1, on the reverse strand, counting down.
CACAGAAGGTGAATCGGCAGAAGAGAAAATTCATATGCACTATTTTTTTGGGGGTCTGCACATGCCAGCTGCCTTGGTATATCTATGCATATTGGGCATCAACCTGTTCAGTAGACTCCTGGTGTCAATATTTAGGGTTTTTTCTAGTTGTATGTAAGAAATTGGGTGAGATAAATGTGGCTAATTGCAATATTTTTAGGCGATTTTCAGAAATGTCATAAAAACCGCTGCCTTTAGCATAGCTTTGCAGTATGGTAGTTTGGAGTAGAAAGACCTAATTACCCATTTTTGATTCATCAGAATGTGTATTTTCCAAAAATATATGGTTTTGGGGGGTCTTGCTGTTAGAAGAGTCTTGTAGCACATAATATGAAGTCAAGGGTCTATAATCACAGAAGGTGAATCGGCAGAGGAAATTCATATGAACTATTTTTATTTGGGGTCCACACATGCCAGCTGCCTTAATATATCTATGCATATTGGGCATCAAACTGTTCAGTAGACCCTTGGCATCAATATATATGGTGTTTTACAATTGTATGTAAGAAATTAGGTAAGATAAATGCGGCCAATTGCAATATTTTTAGGCGATTTTCAGAAATGCGACTTGGTGCTTTGGAGTAGAAAGACATGCATACCCAATTTGGATTCAGGGTGATTTTCAGAAATGTCAAAAAAAATGCTGCATTTAGTGAAGCTTTGCAGCATGGTAGTTTGGAGTAGAAAGACATAATTAACTATTTTTGGATTTGTCAGAATGTATACTTTACAAAAATATATGGTTTTGGGGGGTCTTTGTGCTGTTAGGTGGTTTTGTGGCACATAATATACTGCCAAGAGCCTTTGTTCACAGAAAGCGAATCGGCAGCCGAGACAATGGAAATGCACAATTTTCATTTGGGGTATATCTATGCATATGGGGCATTAAACTGTTCAGTAGTGATGGGCGAATTTAATCGCCAGGCGCGAATTTGCGGCAAATTTCCACGATCCGCCGCCAGCGAATAAATTCGCGAAACGCCCGCAAAATTATTTTTGGAAAAATGGACGCCGGAGTCAAAAACGGGCGCGGGCGTAAAAAAAACGGGCGCCAGCGTCAAAAACGAGACGCCGGCGCCGTTTCGCAAATTTTTTGCCGTTCTCAAATTTCACGCGCAATTCGCGAATTTTTCCGCGAAACGGCTCAAATTCGCCCATCACTACTGTTCAGTAGACCCTTGAGGGGTATATTTATCAAAGAGTGAAGTTAATAGTGAAGTTCCGCCATTAGAGTGAAATTCCGCCACTCTCCATTCATTTCTATGGGATTTTTATAGGCGTATTTATCAAAGGGTGAACATTCACTTTCACCCATTGATAAATACACCTTTCAAAATCCCATAGAAATTAATTGAGAGCTGTGGAATTTCACTCTAGTGGCGAAACTTCACTCTTTGATAAATTTACCCCCTGGTGTCAATATTTAAGGAGTTTTCCAATTTTATATCAGAAATTGGGTGAGATAAATGCGACCAATTGCAATATTTTGAGGTGATTTTCAGAAATGTAAAAACCACTGCCTTTATCGCTAAATTTAGGAAAGGTTTGCGACTTGGTGCTTTGGAGTAGAAAGACATGTATACCCAATTTGGATTCAGGGGAATGTGTACTTTCCAAAAATATATGTTTTTTTTGGGTTGAACGTACTTTTTTCTACCTTTGCCCCCCCCCCAAAACTATGTAAATGTGTTGATTTTGCAGTACCTGAAATGACAGACCATACCGGGGGTCTTCATTTTGAGGCCCCTATATGCCACATGCTATATACATATTAGGCATAAAACTGTTCAGAAGACCCCATGCTTTCATATTTGGGGTTAGTTATCTTGATACCTAATAGTATGTGGGAAATACGATGCTGCAGGGTGGAAGTTTTGTGGTGATTTTTGGAAATGTCACCAAAATTGCCAAATTTAGAAAAGGTTTGCGGCTTGGTGCTTTGGAATAGAAAGACATGCATACTTGATTTTGATTTGGGGGAATGTGTACTTTCCAAAAATATATGGTTTTCTGGGGTGAACGTACTTTTTTCCTACCTTTGTCCCCCCCCCAAACTATGTAAATGTGTTGATTTTGCAGTATCTGGAATAACAGAACTGATAGCTCAAATGGGTTGTCTACATTTTTGGGCCCCTATATGTCATATGCTTAGGTAAACCTAGACATATTGGGCATCAAACTGTTTAGTGGACTCTTGGCAATCATATTTAGGGTGTTTTACATTGGTACCTAATGATGTGTGGGAGATATGATGCTTTAGATTGGAAGCTTCTGGTGGTTGTTCTTTGTGAAACATGATTTTTTCATTTTATTAGACACTTAGAAGCCTATATTTTTTACAGAAGTAGAATTACACCAAAATTCTTGCATATTTTGAAAGCTCAGGTTGTCCTGAAAAAAAACCAATATATTGTTTTCCAGCGTAAACTAAAAGACACCCCCCCCCCCCCCAGGAAAGGCCCTTAAAGTGAAAGAGTTCAAAATGTCTAAAATCTGCTTGGCAGTAGATGTTCGCATTTAGGACAAATGTCTGGCAGGGAAAGGGTTAAAGTCACAGATTTGATCATATTTTGTTTTGATCTTATTTTTGCATTCTGAAGGAAATTTTCAAACCATAAGATAAGAAGATTTAAAATATTTTTTTTCCCGATACAAATTGTCAGAAAATTCTCAGCAGAAAATCTGGCAGCTTTAGAGCTGTGCAAAGGTCTTTTGCATGGAGAGCAACCAAATGTTCCTAAACCAAAAAGCAAAAGAAAAGATTTTAATCCAGTGGTATACCATATGAAGGTCATAGTATCCTTGAGTATGATGTACCGTAGTTCAAAAATCTGTTCGCATTTTAATATACATGTTGCAAGATATGATATTTCTTATTGTAAAATCTTGATATTGTAAAGTTGAACTGTTCTAAAGAGAAGGCAGAAAAATCGGTATCAGTAGTAAGAGATCCTTGTGGTCTTATCCTGTGCATTAAAGTACAGAGGAAATAAAAACCTGAATAATGTATTTAATCTGTGTATGTTTGTACAGCTATAGCATTCCTTTTCATGTAAAGTAAAAAAAAAAAAAAAGACACAATAACACTTTGGCCTCATTTACTGAGGGATAGGCACAAATAAAGCGCCCCAATAGTATAGGGGATTCTCTCTCATGCTGAGATTCTGCTCTTCAGCATCCCCTGTATGTAACTCTGATCCATTTTGGGAACAGGTTCCTGTTCTTCTCTGTCCAGATTTGCAGTAATCATGAACATTATTGTAAGGTAATAACAGATGCTGGTTTTTCTGTCTAATATCTTATTATATACTGTACCTAAATTTGTGAGACTTTAGCTTTCACCACCACTATGTACTGTTGCTGTGGTGCAGCTATACTACATTTCTCTTTATTCTTTGCCACTTTCACCAAATAAGCATTTTAGCTTGATTAGATTTGCTTTCCAGATTCATTACTTTCCCAAATTTCATTACATATGTGTTAATAATAATCTGTGTCTAAGGAATAAAAACCCACCATAGTACACAATTTACAGTCTAGTTGGAGTGCATTTTTAATGGTAGGGTCAAAAACTGTAACCCATATGAGCAAAATAGAACACCTGGGTAAAGCAACCTTGTTAGCTGGTTAAATTATAAAGATCTGGGAGAGACCTGCATGTGCAGGGTTCACTCCCTTGTGGGGCAGTGCTTCCTAAAGAGCTACCAACGGTTGAGTGACATGATGGAGAAGGCACATAGGGTATGCTGCCACTTTGCCACTGCCAGCTTGTCATTGGCAGGGATGCAACGGCAGCATCATCTGCCACCCCACCAGCTAATCCGTGACCTGCTGATGCACACAGGGCACATGCTACCCAACCACCCCAGCTATTATCCGCAGCTAGGAGGGCACAGAGTAAGGGTAGGAGGAGGTAGATGACCTGCTGCATCTGCAGGGCAGTCTAGAAGAGGTTGGTCATCTACATGGCTGCCCATATACAGACTTTCCTGAAAAAGTGATCCTCCATGATCCTCATGATCTGCTTCATCAAAGACCGGGATGACTACTGGGTGGCCACTATGCTTGACCCACGGTACAAGGGAAAGGTGGCTCCTTGTACCCAGCCAGAGAGAGAAGAGGCTGGGTCAATTGAAAAGGGTCCTGTGCTCCAAGATGGTTTAGGACTTCCCCCAGTCTGACACATGTCAGGCCTCCACTTCTCCACACATCCAACAGAGACAGGGGTCTAACAGCAGCAGCAGCAGAGGTGGTGATCTCATAGGCTAATTATAATTTTTATCTTGGTAGGGCCTAGTTGTCAGTCACTCAAGTTGGGTTCTACCCTCTATTGTCCAGTATGTAGAAAATGTGGAGACACCTGCATTCATACCAATAACAATCTCTTAAAGAAATGCTCAAATCTTTTAAAGCTATTGTCATCACATGCCTAGTGCTACTACTAATAAAGTCCTGTTGCCTTTAAGTGATCTCTAGACACCTGCAATCATATTGGAATTCTCTTCAACATGTGCTTAAATTTAAAATCACGTCTCTAAGGCTGCTGCTATCTGTGGCCTATTGAGAAATATTAAAATACTAGTCAAGTCCTGTTGCTGAGTGCTGTCTCTAAATGCCCTCTCTAGAGACATCTGCAATTACACAAATGAGGTCTCTGAGATGAGTGCTACCAAAATTACTCTTACATGATGTTTGTGGCATGCTACCACACTATTACCCAAAGTCCTACTGGGTGCTGCCTCTAAGTGCCCTCTCTAGAGACATCTGCAATTACACAAATGAGGTCTCTGAAATGAGTGCTGCCAAAGTTACTATTCTATGCTGTTGTTTGTGGCATGCTGCCACACTATTGCCCGAAGTCCAGTTGAGTGTTTACTTTATATGCACTCTCTAGACATCCCTGCCAAATCCCTCCAAATCCATACACTCCCCCCCATACTCTCACATAAATTATATATACACTTATATATATACACATCTATACTTACTATAGAGTTTAGTATCATGATATTATGTCTGTCCAAGAAATCATCCAAGCCATTCTTAAAGGCATTAACAGAATCAGCCATCACAACATCACCAGCAGTGCATTCCACAACCTCACTGTCCTCACTGTGTAGAACCACCTACACTGCTTCAACTGAAAGCTCTTTTCCCTGTCCCACTCCATGTCTATACTTTTCGGGATAGCCCCTCCCTCTCTCCAATGAAGAACCCAACCCCCTAACTTATAAATTAGTAGGCCCTCCTCCCCCTCGTGCCTTTTTTGGGTTCTTTTTTCTATCAGCCTATTTTTTTTTTTTTTTTCATGTCAGGAAGCAGGGGCTAGCTGGTAAGCGTCCTAGAGACGAGGGTTTTTTGTCTAATGTTTTTTCTTGCTGCAGCTTACCTCAAAGCATTTGCCTCCCAGGGGGCTGTCTGGCTACATCTCCCTGTGCCTGTTCTATCTGGCCTACCTCTCCAAGATATGAATGATAGGGGGCAGCTTCCCCTCCAGCCCATCGACATTTTCTGGCATCCGGAGGAGTGGCGGCAGTTTAGAGCGGCGCATAGCAGAGTACTGGGCTATATGAATTGAGGTGAGCAGTTATGCTATTGTTCGCATACCTTCCAGCCTGGTTCGCGCAAACCTGCGGAAGAGATTACTTGATTAGAAGGATCCGATCGGCTCCATGTATTAGTTTCGGATACTTCAAGGGGGGCATCCGCCATGTTTTTGGTGGCTGGCACCTAATGATGACGCTTACTAGGGGGCGTATCCAGTTCAGGCCAATCCTATGCATCTTTCCATAGCCTTCGGAAGTCATTGCCTGGCTTAATGAGTCATGAGGGGGGGAGTAACAGTACTATTTAGGGCTGTTCACACACGCCTCGTGTTTCTGGCGTCTAAGGCCTCTGGAGGCAAAAGTCAGTTGTTACCTCAGAGGAAGAAACGACAGACATGGAAACAACCATCAAGGGGGAAACCATCAACCAGAGCCAGATTCATACCATATGAATGTCGTTCATTTCAGGCTGGAAGAGAAAATTCAAGACAAGAAAGTTGGAAGGCAGGGCAATCTGGTTTCTTTAGTTTCCCCAAGAATAAAGCAGGAGAAAATATGCGCAAACAATTATGAAGGTGGTGCGACCCAGGGGCCTGCTTTAGGAGGGAGAATTCAAAGCTTTCATGTGGCCTGTGAAACCAGGAGACCTATTTTGGACTTGGGAAAAGTCAACAATACGTTAAGAATTCAACATTTCAAGATGGAATCCATCGAGTCGGTAAAGTCGGCAATATCACCAGGAGATTGGATGTGCACAATGGACATCCGAGATGCATATCATCATATTCCCATAGCAGTAGCATACCAAAAATTTCTTCGGTTTGCCATAGAAAACCATCACTATCAGTACAGATGCCTACCTATCGGGTTAGCAACAGCTCCAAGAGTGTTCTCAAAGGTCTTGGTCACTTTGGTAGCTTATCTCAGATGGAAGAAGACTATTCCACTATTTGGACAATCTAATCCTGTTAGCCTCATCAAGAGATCAGCCAGAGGGATCTGTGTCTGGAAACTTTGTCAGCACATTGGGGGCTAATCAACCAGAAAAAAAAGTCAGCTCATTCCATCTCAAAGAATTACTTACCTGGGGGCATCAATAGATTCAATCTAGGGGAGGTTGACTTTGTCGGAGGAGAGACAGAAATCTCTCATTCAGATGGTGGAAAATTAATGTCAGTACCAGAAACATCAGCAAGGATATTTCTGAAGATGTTAGGGATGATGTCATCCTCAATAGGGTTGGTCCAGGGGGCTCACCGGAGAATGAGACCTCTTCAGTTTTGTTTTCTGCGCCAATGGGACAGAGAATCTCAAGTTTTAAAGCATAACAATGTGGCTGCAGATGAGAACATCCCTTTTTTGGTGCAAAGAACACATAGACCAAAACATGGGTACCGAATTATTCCCAGAAAAGTGGGTCATAATGTCTACGGATGCCTTAGGTTTAGACTGGGGAGCAGAATTCGGTTCAAAGGTAGCACAGAATCGCTGGCCTTATCCATTATCAAACATGCCATCAAATGTCTTAGAACTAAGGGCTATAAGACACGCCTTCAGGATCAACTAAGAGGTACAAGACTAGAAATAAGAACAGACAATGTCACAGTGGTAGCTTTAATAAGACAACAGGGAGGAAGAAGAAGTCTGGAGCTTTTGGAGGAAGCATATCCCATCTTTCAGTGGGCAGAAGAAGCTTTGAAAGACCTGACAGTAGTCTATGTACAAGGGAAATTAAACATAGTGGCAGACACGCTCAGCAGGAACTTTGCAGACAGGCACGAATGGTGTCTGAACCAGAAAATTGTACAGAGGTGGGGTCAACCATCAATAGACTTGATGGCATAGTCCATCAACACCAAGTGTCCTAAGTTCTTTTCAAGCGGCTGGGATCCAAAGGCATCGGCAGTGGATGCATTGACACAGAGATGGAGATTCCATTTAGGTTATATCTTTCCTCCTCTTCCTCTGATACCAAAAGTGATCCAGAAAATCAGGGAGGATCAAGCAGATGTGATTTGCATTGTTCCAGCATGGCCACGAAGACCATGGTTTACAGACCTAATCAATCTATCAATAGACAAATCACGGAAGCTCTCAATATCGGGCAAACTGTTGTCTCAGGGTCCGTTTGTCCATCCAGATCCAGGAGCATTGTCCCTCATGGCGTGGAGGCTGAAAGGCAAGGTTTAGAGGCTCACGGATTGTCAATGAGTTATCCATACCTTATTGCAGTCTAGAAAACCTTCAACTAGCAACAAATATGCCAGAGTGTGGGATTTGTTTCAGACTTATTCTAATCTAGGTTCTACGAGAGATATTTCGGCCTCAAACATCTTGGAGTTTCTGCAGGCAGCAATGGAAAGAGGTTTAAGTGCAAGTACATTAAAAACACAAGTATCAGCAACTTCTGCTATTTCAGGGACAACATGGGCTCAACATCCCTTAATAGTTCAATTCTTTAAAGCAGCCATACGAATTCTCCCTGCAAGACGGACAACATGTCCTACTTGGTATTTGCCATTGGTTTTAAACATGCTTTCTTCTGGTCCATTTTCAATCAATCAGACAATGCCACTTTGGTGTTTAACTCTCAAAGTTGTTTTCTTAGTGGCAATTACATCAGCCAAAAGAGTGGGGGGGGGGGGTTTACAGGCACTAAGATTTGGAAAAGATAGTCCTGCTATTTACCCGGACAAAATAATTCTAAGATTTCGTCCTTCATTCAAACCAAAGGTGGTTTCTCCTTTTCACTTGAAGGATGAAATTGTAGTTCCTATGTTTGCTCATCAGGATGCAGATAGAGAATTGAAGGAACTGGATGTGGCGGAACATGTGAAAATGTACTGTGAAGCAACAAATCAGATGGACTTTTCATTGTGCCTGGAGGAACAAGAAAAGGTGAATCAGCAGCCAGCTCTACAATTTCTAGCTGGATATGTACGGTTATCAAGAAAGCCTATTCCACAGCAAACCTAAAGGAACCAAAAAAAGTCAAGGCATACTCAACCAGGGTTCAGGCAGCCTCTAGGGCAGCAGAAGCAGGCATCTCATTGGAAACGATTTGCAAAGCAGCATCCTGGTCTTCTCTGAGCACTTTTATCTCGCACTCCATCAGTTGGATGTCAGATCTTCTGAATATGCGCAACTTGGTTCAAGCATTTTGATATCGGCTACGTCAGCCAAATAAATATTTTCAGCATATGGGTTGTAATTTCTTGTGTGACCCAACCAGGGACAGTAAGCTTTTTAAGTCCCGAAAAGTATAGACATGAAGAGGGCCAGGGAAAAGGGAAGATTGTATCATACTTACTGTGATCTTCCTTTACCTGGCCCTCTCCATGTCAGGTTTCCATCCCTAGGTTTAATAGAATATTGAACTTTGGACTAGACACCGAGGGGGAGGAGGGCCCTCCTAATTTATAAGTTAAGGGGTTGGGTTCTTCATTGGAGAAAGGGAGGGGCTATCCCAAAAAGTATAGACATGGAGAGGGCCAGGGAAAGGAAGATCACAGTAAGTATGATACAATCTTCCCTTTTATCTAAGTCATCTTGGGGGACACAGGGACAGTGGGGTATAGCTGGTACACCCAGGAGGGCAGGACACAACAGTAGGAAAAACTTATCCCCTCCTCTACTGGCTATACCCCCAGCAGGCGGAGCTTAGATCAGTTTTTGTTGTGTCCTCAGGAGGATAGGACATATCATTTTTTGACTCTATTATTTTCATTTTTGTCAGTTGCTTGACACCAGGGAATGCCCAGGCCCTCTACACTGAGCAGAGGTTACCCATAGGCATTCCACAACGTGGGACCTGACTCCGGGGTTCTTATTGTGCAAGACCACCCAGTCTCATACTAGTCTCCCCTTTTTTAAGTGGAAACTGACTGTCCGGAGTGCAGAGGAGAAGACGCAGGACTCTGTAAGTATACTTGCCGTCCTCCACTCCTCTGCTTTTTCCCCCTCTATCTACATATTAGAAAAGAGGTCTGTCTCCTAAGGGGCAAGTGCTGTTTCAGCTGTCTGTATTCAGGACTGCTAACCCCTCCTTCCCTGCCTGTTTCCCTGTCTCCTCCTACAGGTGCGCTCCCTGTCTTGCTCCACGGTTATTTAACTTGTAGTTTGCTGAAGGCAGGGGGCAAGGCAGCGTTGCGCTGCACTAAGCAAAGGGGAGTGTGAGTGTTTTATTAGAACAGGGAGGCAAAGAAGCACAGGCGCGCCGGTAAAATTCAGTGACCGGAGCTCTTCCTGGAGCGCAGCGCTGAAGGGAAGAGCCGCTCTACGTTTGGCGCTGGGTTTTCCTATGTTATCGCGCGATCTGAGCGCTCCCTCAGCTCGCGGCCGCCATTTTGTTTCACCGCACAGTTCGCACATTAAAGTGCAACAGTCCAAGGTGGCCAAGTTTGTGTGGGAAACGTTCTTTTTACAAGCTCCTAGCCTTCCGGAGCCTCCTCTGTGAAACAGCAGCAGCAACAGACACAGGAGACCAGTGAGGGAGACGCAGTAGCAGCCTGACTTTGCCAGGGAAAGCCTCCTCTGCTGGTTCCTACCACAGCACGGTTGAGCTAAGATATATATATATATATATTATATATACTGCATATTATACTCTGTAGTCTACTACAAGAGGTCCTCTGCACTCAACCCATTATCAATATATTTAAGACAGAGACATTTTGTGCATACTGCTACTAAAAATGCCTTACCCTTTAAACAACACAGGGATTGTTTGTCCATATATTGCAATATATTTAAGCTGGCCAACTACGTCAAAGTCATCCCATATCTGGCCAGTCCTACGCTTAATTTTCATCTGATTCATTAAGAATTCAATTGCTTAATTATACATTTTCCAAAGGGACTAAGTTTTACCTGCAACTTACTAGCTGCTTTTCCAAGTTTGGGAGTTTTACTTTGAAAGCAGCTAGTAAGTTGCATTATTAGCTAAGCATAAGTACTCGGCGTGCGGGTCGGCCAGTATTTAAACAGTTGCCTGTTAGATACGGAGCTCTGCTCCTCCCTCGTCGGCGCTGACGGCTACACCGAAAGGGGAAAACAGGCAACTGTTTAAATACTGGCCGACCCGCACGCCGAGTACTTATGCTTAGCTAATTTCCGAGACGGGAACAAGTGGACAGACCATGCGATTTGGCAGATCTGTTCGCCTCCCTATTAGAATTGTATTCGCTTTTAAGGACGCTGTGTGAGTTAAAGCACGACTATTCTCTCTGTCTCAGTGTATCCACATATACTAATGCTTAATACACTCGTCCTCAATTGCATTTAAAGTGATTACAGACTGCCCAAATAAGGTGTGTGGAGCGTGAGTTGGGCCCATCTATTAATCATATCTGGCTCATATATACAGTACCAACCTTACCCTATATTCCACCCGATCCACATACACACGGTGGGCCACCAGCACTCCAATACTGTGGGGTTAGATGTGGGTAAATTGCCATTACTGGTTCTACAAAAAACCCACACTATTCCCACTTTCAAATACCGTTTACTAGCTGTTGACCTTGAGTCTATTCCAGCTTCCTCGCCTAACCTTGGTTTTAACATACACCTTATATTCATTTTGTTTCACATTAATTTTAGGATGTGATTAATAAAGTTACGTTTTACTTTTTTGTTTTGGGAACCCAGTTAATCAGTGTGGGAAGGTGCAACAATATGGGTCATACTTTCTATTTTTTCTGTGCTATTAACTTTAATTATTGACCTTGCACACCACCATTTTGTTTCACATCTCTATCAATGGATGGTGCTACCTACCAAACCAATATACTGTAATTAGACAACTTGTTATCTATAAAAACCCCTAGATCCTTCTCTGCTAAGGAAACTCCCAACACACTGCCATTTAGTGTATAACTTGAATTGAACCTCATTTTCCAGTTTGTTACATTTTTCTAACTTATTCAAATCACTCTGCAAAGTGGCAGCATCCTGCATGGAACATATAGTTCTTATTTAGTAAAATAAGCAAGATAGAAAGTCATTTCAATGCCCTTCTCCAGGTCATTAATAAACGAGTTAAAAAGCAAAGGACTGCAGAATCCGCTAACAACACTGGTCCAATTAGAAAATGTTCTATTTACCACCACTCATAGTAATATATCTTTTAGCCAGTTCTCTATCCAGGTACAAATACTATGTTCTAGGCCAACATTCCTTGTTTTAACCAGTAACCTTCTGTGTGGCACTGTATCAAATGCTTTAGCAAAGTCTAAGTAAATCACAGAATCGAGGTCCCTGCTGACCTTCACATAAAAAGAAATGAAGTTAGTCTGGCAAGATCTATTACGTATATAGTGAATAATGTACCCCCTACTGTAATTTATAAAGATATTATGTTATCTTTACATTATAAATAATAACATAATATACAGGTCACATAACTCCGAGGTGACTACTTATATCTTTATACATTTTAGTAGGGGGTACATTATGCATTATAATCTACAGTTTTTATGTGCTTTACAATGTAAAGAATGGCTTCACTCACATACTTCTAAATGACATTTATTAGTAGGCTATGCTTTTGCCTCTCTTCCCTTGCTGATTTTAGTTTTCTCCTTATGTTTCCCTGTAGTTCTTTTTTTGGAGTTAAGTACCTTTATTTCTCTGCTGTATTCTGCCCCTTTCCTTCTTGCTTGCCATGGTTTACTTCAGTTGCAGGCTGAGATCGGTGGAGGGGGAGTTGGACTGAGATTAAGACTGGGGATTGAAAGTGGGAGCGAAATTTGAGACGTGGGTGGAAGGCAGGGAGACCAGAGAAGAAGCATGACGGGAAGAAACCGACAGAGCTGAAGAGAAATATGAGATGCTGGATGCCTGGAAGGGAGGAGGAGCAAGACTGAGGAGACACCGTGCAAAGGGAACCGGAAGGCTGCAGATGCAGCATGTGAGGGAAGAAGCTGCACGGAGTGAACAGTCAGCAGCACAGAGAAAGACCTGAATAGTTAAGTTAAAGCAGGGGCTGAGAGGGAGCGCAACAGCTGGAAACGGGAGGGAGGCAAAAGTGGAAGGCTGCAGAGCAAGAGAAGCAGCCGGAAATGTCTCTGCCATATAAACAGCGCCATAGGGACCAGTGTTGCGATTTGTTGCTCTAGTGCTCCAACTCAAGCCTCTTAAGTGGCACACAATTGCCACAGAGATGAGCAGTTTGGAACTCTTAGGGTAGGACTACATGGGCGTTTTCTGTGCAATCTGACATGCTGTGCAAAAACGCAGGCGTCAAGTCGGATGTGATAGAAATAAGGTAAGTAATGGAAATGTCGGATGAAGTCGCAGCATTAATCCGACACGAAATGACAGTCAGATGCAGACGCAGTGTGCAGCGTCTGCATCCGACAGTCATGTTGCGTCTGACAATTCTATTACTTACCTTATTTTTGACGCATTTGACGTGATTAGGGATGGGCAAATTTTTTTCGCCTTGTTTCGCAGCAAAAATGACGCCCATAGACTTGTATGGCGGCATGCGTCAAAAAAAGAATTTAGCCGCGTGACATTTTTTTGACACCCATAGACTTTAATGGGTGATGGCCACATTTCGCCGGTGGCAAATTTTTGTTGAAACTAAACAGGTCAAATTTGCCCATCCATAGACGTGATGCCCAGTGCCGTTACTAGACCCCTAAGGGCCCTGGTACAGAAGTTTACAACTTGGCCCCCCCTAAAGGGATTGTTCACCTAGGAGTTAACTTTTAGAATGATATAGAGATTGATATTCTGAGACTATTTGCAATTGGTTTTTATTTTATTTTTTTTGTGTTTTTTGAGTTATATAGCTTTTTCTAAGGATATTAGAAGTCACTGAGGGGTTCTGTGACCATATAAAGGCACAAGGCTGCAGGCTGAGTTTTACAGGGAACTCTGGGTATCACTCATGTATTATAAGGGATAATGTACCCCCTACTGTAAATGATAAGGATATTAGAAGTCACTGAGGGGGTTATGTGACCATATAAAGGCACAAGGCTGCAGGCTGAGTTACACTGGGAACTCTGAGTATCACTCATGTATTATAAGGGATAATGTACTTCCTACTGTAAATGATAAGGATATTAGAAGTCACTGAGGGGTTGTTATGTGACCATTGTGCTTAACACAGGGGAATACCTATGCTGCCATAGTTTTATGGTATACTGTATCTCTGTACAGGCTATGAGCAAATTTAGGGGGGCTGTTCCTGCTGAATTGTGCTTAGTACAGGGGAATACATATGCTGCCATAGTTTTATGGGATCACTATGTACAGGCTATGAGCAAACTTAGGGGCTGTTCCTGTTGAATTTAGACCATGACCACTATGGTAGAAATATTAAATATATTGATAGCTAAACATTTCTTTTAGCTGCACACATCACATAATTCTGAGAAAAAAGACACTGATGCAATTTAATTAATTATTAAAACATTAAGTAAAATAAATACAATTGCAGTCCCGTGTATAATACCCCAGAACTAAAAGTAGGATGAACACAGTAAGAATTTCATGTTTAATACCCCCAGAACTCATAGTAGAATGATACAGTGGCAATTCCATGAATAAATAACCCCAGAAATCACATAAGGATGGCACACTGTCAATTCCATGTACAAATGGGGGTGGGTGGAGAGGAGGAACCTGCAGCAGCAGCACCACTGTCTGCCATCCATTCATCCTGCCTGTTAGAGTCTTGGACAATATGAATGAATACTGGCGCCCTTTTCCCCTGTTGCAATTGGCTGTAATTTGTCAACCTCCCTGCACACTCTCAAAGCCCCCCACTCCCAACCCCCCTGCACACTCTCAACCCCCCCGAACACTCTCAACCCCCCTGCACACTCTCAACCCCCCCTGGACACTCTCAACCCCCCTGCACACTCTCTCAAACCCCCCACTCTCAACCCCCCTAAACACTCTAAACCCCCCCCTGAACACTCTCAACCCCCCTGTACACTCTCTCAAATCCCCCCTGTACACTCTCTCAAACCACCCCTGCACACTGTCAAACCTCCCTGCACACTCTCAACCCCCCTGAACACTCTCAACCCCCCTTGAACACTCTCAACCCCCCCTGAACACTCTCAACCCCTCTGCACACTCTCAACCCCCCATACACTCTCTCAACCCCCCCCTGCACACTCTCTCTCAAACCCCCCACTCTTTTAAACCCCCCTCAGATCCGCACCCTGCTTTTCTGCCTTGCGCAAAAGAAGCGGTTTGCGCGCTAACACGCATGCGCATCAGGTAGGATACCGGACGGGAGCCGATGAGGCAGAATTCCCCGGGATCGGGAGGGGCGCCCTGAGGCAGAAGCCTCGGTGGGTCCGGGCCACCACCCTGAAGCCAGCAGAAGTGCGAGCTGCCGGGGGGGCCCTGAGGGGGTGCGGGCCCTGGCTCTCCCGGTAGTATCGCCACTGGTGATGCCTGCATTATTGTGCAGCGAGTCAGATCGCGCGGAAATCTTTCATGAACTCCTAAACGTATTCAAAATCTGCATACATACGGCAGACTGTGCACTGGGTCAAACCTTCAATCTTGCTAATACTCATTATCCCAGTTACTGATCAAAACAGGAATAAAAAAAAAAGTTTTTCTCTCACATACTTTTCGCTGTGTGTGCATCAAAAAATTGGCGTCACCAGTATAAATACCCAATGCCCTGCCCTTACACCTTTTCAAGTGACAAGATGGCAGGGCCTGGCATGCTTAATGAGCAGCAGCTCCACTATTATTATTATACTATTATACTATTCAACCCTGGGACCCCTCCTCCTCCTCCTGTATAATTTCTTATACGGATCACTGTGTTGATCTTTTATCACTGAGTTAGCACCGTTGTGCAATTTGAATATTAAAAAGTTGTTGTTTGTTCTATCTTTTATATTTGGAGATTATTTTTCATTTAACTACTACTCAGATGGTACTTAAAGTGGTTTGGATCCTATAACACAACTATAACTATTCTCAGTATTTCAGATTCATTACAATTACACGTTAATATATGATTCATTCACATAAATATATGGTTTATTAATTTTAATGTGGGAAACAAAGCACCCGAATACTATCTGTCCAGATTTATTAGTTGTGACTGTGTCAAAAAGCTACTAATAGTTATATATAAAGTACAGATGGTACTTTTTGTTTTTTTTTTAGTAGTTAGGGATTAACAATTTTTTTTGCCTTGTTTCGCCGCAGAAATAATGGCCATAGACTTGTATGGTGTCGCACGTCAAAAAAAAATGCATTGCGTCAAAAAAAACCTTTTGGCTCCCATAGACTTTAATGGGCGACGCTCAAAATTTTTGCAGAAATGAACCGGGTCAAATTCGCCCAAGCCTAGTAGTAGTAGATACTATTCTCTGTCGACCAGTGGTAATGTAAAAAAGCAAAAAAAATGGGAGCCTTTTTTTCTTTTGAAAAAATACTTGTAGCCTAGCAGATAGGAGGTTCTCTGCCAATGATGGCATGTGTGTAGCAGTATAGTGAGTGAAACATGCAAGTAAATTGGTTTTCCCACTGACTTCAATGCAATGCAAATCCAATGCAATACAATGTAAAAATCAGTTGGTAGATAGTGAATAAATCTTGAAATTAAGGAAAATGTTTTATTTGTAGCCCAAAGCTGAAAAAAGGTGCCACAAACAAAACCCTCCTAGACTATAATTTAGTTTCAGTCAAATACATTGTGCGCTGAAAACCTTTTTCACTAATTTTTGCCATTTCACAAATCTCTTATAGATTCGCTCAACACTATATAGGAGATTACATAACAACCTTGAGGTCACTGGTTCAAGCTCAGGCAGGATAATACATTAACCCATGTTGGGGTCTGTTCATCATGCTGTGATGTTACATATTTTAACAGTTAGAAATTAAAAGTAAAGATGTGCTATGAGCTACATGACCGGTAATGTTAACTGCACTTTTTTACACAGCATGATAAATACACCCCATAATGTATAGTTAGAACCAGTATGAACAAACAGAGCTAAAATTTCAATTGCGTTTTTTTTTTTCACCAGAGAAATAAATGCATTTCTTCAAATTGGAGAACAAACATGAGAAAAGAAACCATTGACTTGAATGAATTTGCTGCTAGAAAAAAACACCCTTTGACTCCAATGCATTTTAAGCACTGGCTAGTTAGAACCTCATTATACATTAGCAATGTGCACAAACCTTTGGTTGAAACCTTTGTCTGAAATCTTATGTGGCTGGTTAATTAAAATGAATATCAGATAATGTGATTAAATGTTTGTGACTGAAATCATGCCTTTTTCAGCTTCAAAATGAGGCAGACTAGAGTAACTGCTCACAAACATTTCTCATTTAATAATTCCTTTCTCTCTTGGATTGCTTGAAATTGCTTTGAATTTTCATGGCTAGTGCATTGATTGTCACAGGGATCACAAAAAAACCCGGGGATGACATAATTAAATTCTTGCAGAACAATTTCAGTTCATATTGGCACTCCTTTAAGCTTTATACAATTATATCTACAGTATGTGGTCCATGCATGTTAAATGCCCTTTGATTTAATTCGTTCAAAATAATGATGTACGTTGCATACACACACACACACATGCAGTATATTATTTGACTTTATCCTTCTGTCTCTAAATTAAAATATGACAAAAGTTAAACAAAATATGATGCACTTTATAATCACCATCCTCATTAATAGTTTCCTGAATTTACAGCTTTTGTGTTCATTTTTTGTGAAAAGTTGTGTTTCAACTTCTTACCAAGATCAAGATGACATTTTTTTCATACAGAAGATAAAGTTTATTACATTCTTAAACTAGCCAGTGCCTTTTTAATGATCAAGACCGAAAAAATAACTTAAACCAAACATGGCCCTCTAAACTGCTAAAGCAGAGACACTAGGATATAAAAGTGGTCCCGCCAATCCAGGGCCCCCCCCTCTAAACTTTGAGTGCTCAATTCCATATCACGGCTGCAAGGAGGAAGTAAAAATTATACAATGTATGGGGGGCAGGAGTGCAGGCTGGTGGCAGATTTGACACATTAGAAAGTTAGCAACTGGGTTGAAAGCCCCTGAGGTGGCAGCCCTAGTTGGCCACAGATACCTCAGTCTGACACTGACTGTGTAAAGGAGAATATTAACCTCAGAAAGAAATGTGTATACACTGTATACAAAAAGATTACTGTATGTAGCATAGAGACTGACTTAAGAATTGTGGATCAATGTAATGAATGATTGTGCCTTAATAAATAAAACAAATTCAAGTTTTTTTTACTATAAAATCCGAATTTTTAGTGGAAACAAAAACCTCACATTTTTCGTGATTTATTATACCTCGAAGCTGTTAAAAGTCCAAATCTAAAAATACTCCATCTCCAAGCTGTCAGGGTCCTGTAGAAGTCAATGGAAAAGGTCCCATTTCAATTTTGAACATATCAATCTAAAAAATTCTGAGGTTTCAATTGATTTCACAAAAATGTAATCGTTTCGGGCATAAATCTCCAAAAAATTGGAAGTTTTTTTTACAAAAAGCTGAATTTTTCAAGTTTTTTCCGAAACTGATTTTATGGAGTTTTTTCAATGATAAATAAGGTCAAATTGTGGATTCTAGTGTAGGGGCCCATAGGGGGTTAATCTGACCCTATGGCTTTAAGGCCCCTCCCTTTTCTTTGTGTGATTGGCCAAGAGGGGTAATGACAACTTCCTGCCACACTGCAATATAGTGTGTGTAAGGAGTGACCTCTTCCTCTTCGGCCTCTGGATGGTGATTCGGCTGGATGTGCCATGGGGGGCCTGGGTACAACTAGGTCCAGAAAGGCCCATGAGCTTTGGAGAAGAAGTCGGGTACCAGGAAACCCCGTGAATGAGGATCAGCGAGAACAGGATAGATTTGTAATAGTCTCTCTAGGAGAGAAAGGCAGATAGGTAAGAGAGAAAGAGCAGCTGAAGTTCCAACAAGGATTTGCAGCAGTGAGTAGCTTCCCAGAGGCTTTGTGTGAGTGCCTCCAGTGCAGGGACCTCAGTGAGGAGGGATGTTAGGTAGCAGGTGGCTTCCTGAACAGCGCACTGTATGGGAATGGCGTACTGAATCTGCAAAATTGCCTGATGTGACTGTGTATCATGTGCTAATACCTCATCTGTATACGTGAGTAAACCTGGGGACATTGTCTATGACTAATAAACAGTTCTTTGTTTGCATCATACGAACCTCCTGGCGCCCAATCATTTTTGGATGTTTTGTATGCACAGTAGCCCCAGTAGAGTAGAGGGAATGCTTCCACTTAGCAAAGGCCCAGATCCTGAAGAGAGAGTCCAATGTAACCCATGCTCTGCTCACTAGCTGGAAAGTGACTATCCATGGTGTGGATAGCCCAGATTGGCTTTACACTAGTTTGGTCAGAAATCAGAAAATCGGAAAATTTGGATTTTGATAAATAACCCCCAAAATGCATTGTTGGTATCACTGAAGTACTTCTTGTTTTGTCCCACTTTCGGTTTAGAAACCTTACAGAGTCCACAATTAACAAAAATGCATAACCTCAAACGTCAAAAATTACAGCTGCAAGCTTCAGCCATACTTCTCTATTTTTCTTCTAAAAGTATATTGATTTGACTGTGCATTTACAGGACTAACCAGCAGGTTGTTACAAAACGTGTTATATTGGCAGTTTATAAAAACTCAAATAGCTCTGAAACTGAAAAAATGCAATTTTACATACATTTTTTTTTTGTAAGATTTACTTATTCTTTAACTGTAATTTCTCCAGTGGTAATATTTGGATATCAGGCATCATCCAGTATCTGAGCCTGTGTACATACATTTGCTGCCTCCAAGACATCAATAAACAAAGATTCTATTTTCTTTGACTTCTCTTTATTCATTTTCAAAAGGGGATTTTTTTGTGCTGCAGCATTTAGGATATGATTCTTTCTACAGCATGTGTGACACGTTGCTCCATAAACTGAGCACTGTAATGGTATTTGCCTTTGCCCACACTGTTTGCAGTTTTATTCTTTGCTTAGTTTGATCTGTGACAGAGCTTGCATTTGCCTTTCAGTTGCATTTGCACCCAGGGCCGCCATCAGGGGGAGACAGGGGGAAGTGTTGTACTGGGCCTGGAGGGTAAGGGGGACCCAGCAGCGCTGGACTTATTTGATTAGCTGGGCCCCTCTGCTTTCAGAGAGCTGCCGACTTCGAAAGAGAGGGTGGGAGCACAGGTGGAGGCATCTTCGGTCTATTCCGAAGGCAGGACAAATCGAGCGCTGCAGGAAGGATGGTTGCCCTTTCGCCGTTTCTGTACAGGACAGGAAGTGGAGTTTCGGCAAGTTATTTCTTAATAAAGGCTTTGTTATTTAAAATTTTAATTTGTGTTGGTGTTATTTTTTTGTTGTGTAATAATGAATTTTTGAGAAAAAAAAGTTGAGGTTACTGGTCCTTTAAGTCCCTTTTGAGCTGCTCAGGGATTGTATAGCTGAGGTTTGAACCTCCCCTCCAGCTCATCCAATTGCCATGCAGCTTTACCGGGACTTAAAATGATGTGACCAATAAGAGAAGAAAATGCTGTGACTGAAAGAAGATGCAGCCACCTGTGCTCCCCCATGCCTTCCAAAGTTGGCAGCAGGGGCCCCTGCTAATCAAGTAAGTGCAACATGGCAGGGACCCCCTAAAGTTAACCCTTTGTGGTCCCTATTATTGTATTTATTTTTAAACTTCAGGGGGGGTTGGCCAGAATTTTCTTTACATGGATGTGCAAGGGGGGCCCTGGTCACCAATATTTTTTATAATGTGTGTGTGTGGGGAGGCTGGCCACCAATTTTTCTTAAGGGGGGGGCCTGACCACCAATTTTACTTTTATGGGGGACCCTGACCACCAATGTTTTTGTTTTACTTGTAAGGGGGGGCACTGACCACTAGTGATGAACGAATTTGTCCCTGAAAAATTAGCGAAATGCATTGAAGTAAATGGGCATCAAAATTATTTGGACGCCCGCAACAATTCTTATACGTGCACCTATTTTGTCCAAATGCATTAAAATCAATGGGCGTCCGATGATTTTGATGCTTGACTATTCCGATGCGTCCAAATTTTTTTGACGCAACGGACTTTTGGCGGTGAAATTAGGAAATTCGTCGCAAATTTGCACCTGGTGAATTTATTCGCCCATCACTACTGACCACCAATGTTTATTTTAAATTTCCTATGGGGCCCTGACCATAAATATTTTTAAAACTTTTGTGGGGGCCCTAACGCCAATGTTTTTTTTTTAACTTATAAGGGGGCCCTGACCACCGCTGATGAATGTATAGACTTTTTACTGTGGTGTGGGTGGGATCTGGGGTGGGGCTTGGGGGCCAGGCTGGGGTGGGTGGGGACCAGGGGGCCCAGGAAATTTTGTCCCTGTGATTTCTAATGGTGGCCCTGCTTGCTCCCACAGCTTTAACTTCAGCTTTTGCTGCCTCTTTAATTTTGTAGATAGACACAGTTTTCTAATGTTAAATCAGGATCAAGTACAGGTACAGTATGGGACCTGTTAGCCAGAATATTCGGTACCTCGTGTTTTCCGGATAATGTATCTTTCAGTAATTAGGATCTTCATCCCTTAACTCTACTAGAGAATCATGTAAAATTTAAGTAAACCCTATAGATTTTGCTTCCAATAAGGATTCATTATGTCTTAGTTTGGATCAAGTACAAGGTAGTGTTTTATTACTACAGAGAAAAAGGAAATCATTTTTTAAAAAAGTTGGATTATTTGGATAAAATGGAGTCTATGGAAGATGACCTGTCCATATTTCAGAAATTTCTGGATTACAGGCTTCCTGATAATGGATCCCATATCTGTACTTGGACTGTCTGGGAACTGAGTATTAAAATCAATATTTTTTAATCATTGATCAAATGAGACTTTTCAAAAATGTCACAACACATTATACTACTTTTTGAGTTCAAAAATGATCACAAACTAGGTGGCCTTTTAGTACACATTTTTTGCCACCTGAGTTTTAAGCTGGTCTAGCAAGACATCACATTTTTAGGGGTGGCATTCCACCCATCCTCATCTATATTTCTGGGTTACTAAAGGACATCCACAGTGGAATTACAGGGGGAGCAGTGGAGCCAACTGGAACAGGTAAGATATTAACGAGAGTGTGTGTTGGGGGAGGGGGGCAGGAGATGGCTGGCCTAAGGGTGCCTCATTTGGAAATCCAAAGCTGGTTTTAAGAGTGGGAAGTACTTTTTTAATATTGATATGTATTCTCTAATGTAAAATTACTAGATAATTTTAAAAATAAGGGACACTTCTAATAAATGCATGTTGCTGCAAATGAAATCAGTATAGACCTTCTAGCTGAATTTACTAGGAAGGAGCTGATTTTTAAATTTTTACATAGGCAAAATATAGTTATTTTATCTTTTGTTCAGCCCTTTACTTCATGCTCAGTATGTGACAGATCTTTAAGACTTACCATTATTAATCTCAATATTTACAGCTGGTTTCGAATTAAGCATGGGTAGAATATCTTTCAGATTAAGCAAGGAGGGTCAGTCTTTGACCAAAAAAAACAGTTTTTTTTATTTGTACTAGCTTTAAAAAAAGGGCATGTATTGTGCTTCAAGTGATTAAAAAAAGCCTTTGCAGATCATGAAGTAGGGTATAAAATGGTTCATGTGTACTTTATAGTTATTAGAAACATGGATGCAAAATGGATGAAACCAAGGTTGACTCACCTTGGGCAATGCAGTGCTTTACTAAAATATATACATTAATAAAATGTATGAACAACAGTGGTGGAAGGTAATATATATATAATTATTATAATATAATAGAATTATTACTTAAAAGGCTTTGTTCTTACCTTGACAGATGGTATAATAGAGAATCCCCAAAGGCAGCCCAAGCTATGTGTTCTGCAAAATAGAAACAGAGAACTGTACGGCTGCCAGAGCATTTTGGAGACATGTCACAATTATGGCAAGAGCTTCAAAATGGTAGTTTGCAACATAAAGGACAGAAAAAAACCCTCAGCAAAAAATATGGATACTTTTTTAAAACGTGTAAAATACAGTAAATGCTTTTAGGAGATGTATTTGATTTTAATTTATGATTATTATATATTTATAACATTAAACCAGTTCAGAAACTGTAGTTTGTACTCAAAAATAGTGATGGGTGAATTTGGGGCGCTTCGCTGAAAAATGCACTAATTTCCTGCGAAATTCGCTAAACGGCGGCGGCCCATTTTTTTGACGCCGGCGAATTTCCGCTGGCAAAATTTAGTGGCGGTTTCGCGGATTTATTCGCCTGTGGCGAATCACAGGAATTTGCAGCAAATTCGCGCCTGCCGAATAAATTCGCCCATCACTACTCAAAAATCAATATCTTGCTTTTTCTTCTAAATTTAAATCAATGGTGATTGTACACTACATAAGAGAAAAGAAAATCTGTTACATTCAGTACATAGAGCTCCTTCTCCTACACTGTGAGTTATGGTTTTAGCCTTTGATGACTATGCTCCTAAATTTTAAAGTTATACCACTAAATACTCCAGTGTCTGACCAGAAATCGTGGCCCAGCTTAATCTAACATGGTGGTTTAAATAATAATAGAAAAAATACAATATTGAATTGTCCAAATAAAAAAAAAATGCATTGTCAAATAATACAATGAGGTCTTTATGCTTTTCATAAAACAATATACATATGTAAAGGTGCCCTACCATTGTGAATAAATCAAGTTAACATATAACTTTACAATTTAATTTTTTATGCCTTATCTTACTACACAGTGGGGGGTGTTTAGTATTGAAGGATACTGGCACACAAAGCATTTGCAGCAGATGACCCTTGCTTTAATTCAAAAAGTGCGGAATGTGCAACATTTTGTGCCACGCCCCTTTCTCAAGCAAAGGTGTCAAAAACGGGCACCGGCGTCAAATAAACGGGGCATCGGCATCAAAAATGGACACTGACATCAAAATGAGACGCCGGCGCCTTTTCGCGAATTTTTAACGCAAATTTGCCCATCACTAGTCACAGGTGGTTTCTGCATTCTAAAGCTTCCAAACCTGGAGAGGTCCTGACCAGGGGTGAGAAAGTAACCTGTGTGCTGTTGGACAAATGTAAAATATTTGGTATTCCTGTTTATTTCCTGTACAGGAGAGTGTTACATAACCTTGCACTATAATATATAGTATATGAGAAAAACATCCTTAAAGTGATACTGACACTAAGTAATTTATCAAAATCTGAATTTAATTCATTATTTTCTGAAAATCAAATCCACATGGGTTATTTCACATTATTTATCAATACATTTTCCCTAAAATTCCAGTTCATGAAATAGCTTTGAAAATTTGAATCATACTAGTTTTTTAGGATTTTCCACTTGATCAGTTTTTTGGGGTTTTTTTGCTCGAAAATATAAAAATCTTCGGATTATTGCACGAAACCCAGTGCAGATCAGATTATCTTCAGGATTTCTCTCATGGGGCAAATTTACTAAAGGGTGAAGTGACTAACGCGGGCGAAAATTTGCCAGCGTGACATAATTTCAGTACTTTGCTAGCGAAGGAGATAGATAGATAGATAGATAGATAGATGATAGATAGATAGATAGATAGATAGATAGATAGATAGATAGATAGATAGTGGTACTTTCTCCCTAACACCTGGTGAAATTTGTGCTCTGGCGAATGGACGTAACTACTCAAATTCTCAGACCAGGCGAAGTGCAATAGAGTGGATAGGAGTTCCTAAAAAAATAGTTTCCTTTTTCAGAGTGATAGGCTGAAAAATTGCATAAAGTTTTTTTGGGGTAACCAGCTTCCCCCTACATTTCCTAACATAGGGCACATTAACTATACACTGGGCGTATGTGTAGGCCAATATAACAACTATATTTTATTAAGGTTTCCCAGGCTTAGCCAATTAGCGCAACTTCGCCAGCGATCGGGACCCCGGACACAACTTTGGATTTTAGTGAATTAGCGTTGTCCTGGCGAATCTACGCATGGCAACGTGTTGCGCTGTGAGCGAAGCCATCGCTGGTGAATTTTCGGAGGTTAGTGATTTTGCCCATTGACTTATATACAACCTCGGCAGGTCTGACATGCCGGATTTTTGTATTTAGAATTTTTCCATCCTCGGGGTATAATATAATCTACAATATATATCTAAAACCACAAAAATCCGACCTCTAATAAATAAGCCACCACACGTTACCTATAGGTCTGATAGGTCTGCTTTTGTAAATATTACTTGAAGTTCCCAACCTGACTGCCCCATTTCAACCTGCCAGTTAGAGTTTCTAATACTAATGAACTACTGCTGCACAAATATGGCAGCCCCCTCATAGAGCAACATGAGAACATATAATGTAAAAGTATTGGACAAATACATTTATGGATAATTTATAGGCGAATGGTAATTTGCCTGGCGAAGGGGCCTTTGTGTTCCGAAAGCTTGCAATTGTTACGTATTCAGTTAGCCAATAAAAGGTATCACCAAACTGTACATTTTCTGCATGATAGATGTAAACAAAGTTTCATTTCAGGTCTCAGTATCTCTTTGTAATAATACTTTGCAGTATCAGTTCTGTCTATAAAAAGGAAATGTATTATAAATAATAAATCTTTGAAGTTTTTTTCTTTCTGTAGGTATTGTTCTTAATTATTAACTGATGTATTTAGTTATTGCTGTGCTTATTAATACAACAATTTAGGGAATGTGATTAAAAATGGCAAATGGGGTAGAAAGTATTAGCTTCAATTTGTTAACATAGCTTGTACTAATTATTGAAATTTTATGATCTGTAGAACATGAAACTAAATTATGGTTGTTTATAGATTACTTTAAAATGTTAAAAAAAAATCAGTTTAAAAGAAAAAAAGCATAAAACAAAAATGTGTTGAAATGTGTCAGTACATTGTCAGGAAAACATGTGGACCAATGATACCCAAGCATGGACTCCTCTAAATGAAGCAATCTTTTTCCCTTATCAACAACTTTTTAAGATATCAGTCTGTTAAGAGTAGCAAATATGGCCCCACAAAGAAAAGCAGTGATCTGCATCTGTTGCTTACTACAATACACAAATTTCCTGTGGGAACTTTTAATAAATTCAACGGCAACCATGGTATTGGAGTTTGTGAGTTTAGTCATGGTTTCAAAAACCTCTAAAATCTGACCTTTAATAAATAAGCCCATTTGGACACTGCAGTGCTTTTTAAATAATGCAATTGAAATGCTATAATAACAAATCCTTCCTTTGCATGCATATTTGTCAGGATCAGCCTGGGACTTGAACTCTAGTTGTGCGGTTCTGGTCACTGCAGCATTTACCTCATGAGCCACTGGGGGCTTTCGGGAATGGTCCTGAACTCTTGTGTTTAATGTTTCTGTTATCTGCCTGTTCACAGTGTTTTCCACCCACCTCGTTTACCCTCATGTGTCTCCCATTCCTAATCACCTTCCCTTTATAAACCCTGCCCTGAGCTTTGCTCAGGGCTGAGTCATTGAATGTATTCTGTTTGTGCCTGACCCAAACCTTGTAAACCTTGAATGCCTTGTTCCTGAAAACCTTGTTTCCTGAGTGAGTACCTTTTGTTCCTGTGTTCCCCATTTTTTCCCTCACCTTGTGGATACCTTGATTAGTCTTTTTGCCTATTCCTGCCTTTTTTTTCTCTGTGTTCTGGCTGACAATAAACCTACTATTACTTTCATCATCATGTCTTTGCCTCCAATCACCTATGGCTACACCCCTGGGCTCCCACCATATCCACTCCCCATGAAGTGGCTATCCGCGGTTCCCCATTGTATATTTGAGTGACTGAAGTGTATCAGAACACAAGTCACATGGCTTAGGGCACCTGGGAAACTAAAATAAAAATCTCTTTGCTTTATTTAAAAAGAAATTGCAATGCAAAATTCTGCTGGAGCAGCACTATATTAATTAATTAATATTTTATTAATACATATTTTAAGGTGTGTAGAGCATGTTTACATGTTCTGTATTTGTACCTTGATTTAGCCGTGTCCATCTTTTGTAGTGTTTTTACCCTTCTAATCTAGCTATATCCTGCTTATTCAGCTGTGACCTGGCACTTCAAACTTGTCACAGGGAGTCACGATCTTGTCTGTGACATTCACATGCTTAGTGAGCTCTGAGCAGAACACGAGACTGGTATGTAATATAAGCTGATGCGACAGAGCTGATTATTAAATTCTGATGCTAATTCCACTGGGTCCTGGCATGTAGTATTAATCACTAACCAGCCTTAAATTGTGACATTTATATTCTATTGGGCAGATTTATCAAAGATTGAATTTTGGATTTATGTTAATTTTTTTTACTTTTGAAATTTGAAAATTCTCATAACTCGAATGGGAGCTTATTTAAGAAAAATTTTGAACGTCTAATATTCGATCAAATAGTCCCGACCCGAAAATTCAAATCGAATCGAGTTTTCCCTCGAAACTCGAATGTCAGGAAAACAATTAACATATTCAAATAGTTCAATAAACCTCTGCCATTGACTTGTAAATGAACGCTGTAGGTTTTAGGTGGCGAATATTCAAATTACAAACTGTTTCCATGGTCAAGGTGTGATAAATCTCACATTCAAATTTGGATTGGGGGATTGAAATTCAAATCTATGAATTTTAACACCAAATTTGAATTTACTATTCGTCCCTATGGGGCTCATTTACTTAGCTCGAGTGAAGGAATAGAATAAAAAAAAACTTCAAATTTCGAATGTTTTTTTTGGCTATTTCGACCTTTGACTACGACTTCGAAACGATTTTATAAAGACTTTGTAACTCATATGAATGCTCTCTGAGTTGGAAAAAAGGCAAAAAAATTATTTAAACATCAAATGGCTGGTTTTGCTTCCAATAAGGATTAATTATATCTTAATTTGGATAAAGTACAAGGTACTGTTTTATTATTACAGAGAAAAAAAAGAAATCATATTTGGATAAAATGGCATCTCTAGGAGATGGCCTTTCTGTAATCGAACGAATTGCGGTAAATCCTTCGACTTCGAATTTCGGCAGTTAAATATCGAGGGTTATCGATATTCGACCATAAGTAAATTTGCCCCTATGTGTACTGTATATTGTGTTGGTCCTTAAACTCAGTAAGTGACAGCAGCACAGAGCATGTGCAGTGAATCAGTAGAAAAGAAGATGGGGAGCTTCTGGGACATCTTTGGAAGCACAGATGTTCCCTGTTAAAGGACTGTGGGTAACATCTCTAGCCTACTTCTTTAGTTAAGCTTTAGTTCTCCTTTAAGAGTAAAAGGGATCATTTGTGAGTTTTAATTGTACACATGAGTCATTTTCAGTAGAATTATTTTCACATAAATTCCTCATCTACTTTATATTACTTTAAAGGGATACTGTCATGGGAAAACATGCTTTTTCCAAAATGCATCAGTTAATAGTGCTGCTCCAGCAGAATTTTGCACTGAAATCCTTTTCTCAAAAGAGCAAACACATTTTTTTTTATATATTCAGTTTTGAAATCTGACATGGGGCAGGAAATATTGTTTCCCAGCTGCCCCCAGTCATGTGACTTGTGCCTGCACTTTAGGATGGAACTACTTTCTGGCAGGCTGTTATTTCTCCTACTTAATGTAACTGAATCAGTCTCGGTGGGACTTGGCTTTTACTATTGAGTGCCATTCTTAGATCTTCTAGGAAGCTGTTATCTTGTGATAGGTAGGGATGTCGCGGACTGTTCGCCGGCGATCTTGTTCGCGCGAACATCGGCTGTTCGCGCTCGCCGAATGTTCGCGAACGTCGCGCGACGTTCGCCTTACCTGGCGCTTTTTTTTGACCTCTCACCCCAGACCAGCAGATACATGGCAGCCAATCAGGAAGCTCTCCCTCCTGGACCACCCCCACACCCCCTGGACCACTCCCCTTCCATATATAAACTGAAGCCCTGCAGCGTTTTTTCATTCTGCCTGTGTGTGCTTGCAAGAGCTAGTGTAGGGAGAGAGCTGTTACTGATTTCACTGATTTCTTTGAGGGACAGTTGATAGTAAGTTTGCTGGCTAGTAATCTGCTTGATACTGCTCTGTATTGGAGGGACAGAAGTCTGCAGGGATTTGAGGGACATTTTAGGGTAGCTTTGCTGGCTAGTAATCTACCTTCTACTGCAGTGCTCTGTATGTAGCTGCCTGCTGTGGGCACTGATCTCTTCTGATCTCATCTGCTGACTGCTGTAATAACCCAATAGTCCTTGTAAGGACTGCTTTTATTTTCTTTTTTGTTGTTTTACTTTGCTAATTTAACAGCCAAGTGCTATTAGTCTAGCAGTGTTGGGGAGTGGGACTGGTGTGCTACTGTGCTGCTCCTAGTAGTTCAGCAGCACCAACCCGAGAAAATTTTCTTAATATACATATAATTTTTTTTTTTATTTTACTTATCTTACTGTTCTTTAAGGTGTCCAGTGCTGTTTGCTGTTCTTCATAGTAGTGCACCAATAGTAGTGCACTTGCAGGCATTATTTGCCCAGTGGCCATCTAGCTGTGTGAGCTTGTTCACATTCTGTCTAAATATCAATAATAATACCGTCTCCAGAAACACCACCTGAGTGACGTTTTTCAAGCAGCAATAATATATTCCGTATCCACCACTGCTGTAGTGTATACGTTGACCTTGCAGGCATTATTTGCCCAGTGTGTTCTTAATTTTCAAACCACTGCCACTTAGCTGTGTGAGCTTTTTCACATTCTGTCTAAATATCAATAATACCGTCTCCAGAAACACCACCTGAGTGACGTTTTTCAAGCAGCAATAATATATTCCGTATCCACCACTGCTGTAGTGTATACGTTGACCTTGCAGGCATTATTTGCCCAGTGTGTTCTTCATTTTCAAACCACTGCCACTTAGCTGTGTGAGCTTTTTCACATTCTGTCTAAATATCAATAATAATACCGTCTCCAGAAACACCACCTGAGTGACGTTTTTCAAGCAGCAATAATATATTCCATATCCACCACTGCTGTAGTGTATACGTTGACCTTGTAGGCATTATTTGCCCAGTGTGTTCTTCATTTTCAAACCACTGCCACTTAGCTGTGTGAGCTTGTTCACATTCTGTCTAAATATCAATAATAATACCGTCTCCAGAAACACCACCTGAGTTGTTGTTGTTTTTGTTTTAAAAATAATGCCAGGCAAAGGCAGGCCGCCACGCAGAGGCACTAGGGGCCGTGCTGCTATGCTATCCTGTGGCCCTAGGAAATTGCCCAGTTTTAAAAAGGCAATGACCCTGAACTCCCAAAATGCTGAAGAGGTAGTTGACTGGCTTACACAGCACACCCCATCCTCTACCGTTTCTAACTTTACCACAACATCCTCATCCTCCA
Organism: Xenopus laevis; assembly: GCF_017654675.1. Lineage (NCBI taxonomy): Eukaryota > Metazoa > Chordata > Amphibia > Anura > Pipidae > Xenopus > Xenopus laevis. The sequence goes on along the minus strand of NC_054372.1, from coordinate 66,698,194 downwards.
CTGCTATGGCCACCCCACGTAACACTTCCTCCACCACCGGCGCCCCTTCTTCACTGGAGTCAGAGGAGTTATTTTCACATGAGTTTCTTGAACTGAGTGATGCGCAACCATTATTGGCAGAAGAAGATGAAGGAGATGAGGACGTTACACCAGATTTAATTCTGGCAGAGAACACAACAGAGATGGACATAATGAGTGATGACGAGGAGGTCCCCGCTGCTGCTTCCTTCTGTGAGCTGTTAGAAGAAATTGATGCATCTGAGGAGAATGATGATGAGGAGATTGATGTTTTGTGGGTGCCCAGTAGAAGAGAGCAAGAGGAGGATAGTTCAGATGGAGAGACGGAGAGTCAGAGAGGCAGGAGGAGAATAAGACTTAGAAGAAGCAGGGAGGACAGCTCGCAGGGAACAGTAGGGCAACAACATGTGTCGGCACCTGTGGTCAGCCGGCCAACGCACCCGCCATTGCCGCCAACTTCTACTGTTACCGCCAGATTGCCAGCTTCAAAAAGGTCAGCAGTGTGGGATTTTTTTAATGTGTGTGCCTCTGACAAAAGCGTTGTAATTTGCAATGAGTGCAGTCAGAAACTGAGTCTTGGGAAGCCCAACAGCCACATAGGTACAACTTCTATGCGAAGGCACATGAACGGCAAGCACAAAGCACTTTGGGAGCAACACCTCAAAGGCAACAGGCAAACTAAAAGCCACCCTCCTTCTGGTCCAGCATCTTACTGCTCTACCTCTGCTGTCCTTGACCCGTCTGAACCACCCTCCACTCCGCCTTCCACCTTGACCACCAGTTCCCATTCCCAGTCATCTGCCCCCAGCCAAGTTTCTGTGAGGGCCATGTTTGAGCGTAAGAAGCCAATGTCTGCGAGTCACCCCCTTGCCCGGCGTCTGACAGCTGGCTTGTCTGCACTCTTAGCCCGCCAGCTTTTACCATACCAGCTGGTGGACTCTGAGGCCTTCCGCAAATTTGTAGCAATTGGGACACCGCAGTGGAAGGTACCCAGCCGCAATTTTTTTTCAAAAAAGGGAATACCACACCTGTACCACCATGTGCAGAGCCAAGTCACCGCATCTCTGTCACTTAGTGTTGGGCCAAAGGTCCATATGACTACTGACGCATGGTCCTCCAAGCATGGTCAGGGCAGGTATGTCACCTACACTGCCCACTGGGTGAACTTGGTCATGGCTGGGAAGCAGGAAATGTGTGGCTCAACAACGACAGTGGAGTTGGTGTCACCGCCACGGATTGCACGCGGTTCTGCCACCACCTCTACTCCTCCTTCGCTCTCTACCTCGTCTTCTTCCTCTTCTTCGTCCTCTGCTGCTGGGTCCTCCTCCTCCACACCTGTGCACCCCCAGCTCCCCCTAGGCTATTCGACGTGCCAGGTACGCCGTTGTCATGCTGTCTTGGGGATGACGTGCCTGGAAAGCAAAAACCATACCGGATCTGTACTCCTGTCATCTCTGCAGTCACAGGCCGATCGGTGGCTGACCCCAAACCAACTGAAGATCGGAAAAGTGGTGTGTGACAATGGAAGCAATCTGTTGGCAGCACTGAGACTGGGCAATTTAACACATGTGCCCTGCATGGCACATGTTCTGAATTTAATAGTACAACGTTTTGTCTCAAAGTACCCAGGATTCCAGGACGTTCTCAGGCAGTCCAGGAAGGTGTCGGCCCATTTCAGACGTTCCTATACAGCCATGGCACGCCTTGCTGACATTCAGCAGCGGTACAACATGCCAGTCAGGCGTTTGATTTGCGACAGCCAGACTCGCTGGAATTCAACGCTCCTCATGTTGGAACGTCTGCTGCAACAACAAAGAGCCGTCAACGAATACCTGTTTGAACTGGGTGGTAGGACTGGATCTGCAGAGCTGGGGATTTTTTTCCCCCGTTACTGGGTGCTTATGCGCGATGCCTGCAGGCTCATGCGCCCTTTTGAAGAGGTTACAAATATGGTCAGTCGCACCGAAGGCACCATCAGCGACCTAATACCCTTTGCTTTCTTCCTGGAGCGTGCCGTGCGACGAGTGACAGATGAGGCTGTAGACCAGCGTGACGAGGAGCAGGAAGCGCACGATTTCTGGTCGGAATCACCAGAACGAACCCAGGCACCTGCTGCAACGCAGGGAGAGGTGTCAGAAGTGGAGTCAGAGGAGGAAGGTGGCTTTGTGGAGGAGGAGGACCAACAGGAGCAGGCTTCCCAGGGGGCTAGTGGTGACCTTTTGGGGACCCCTGGTCTTGTACGTGGCTGGGGGGAGGAGATCGTGGATGATGCAGTCCTTGATAACGAGGAAGCAGAGATGGATACCTCTGCATCCAACCTTGTGAGAATGGGGTCTTTCATGCTGTCATGCCTGTTGAAGGACCCCCGTATCAAGAGGCTTAAGGAGAAGGACCTGTACTGGGTCGCGACTCTACTAGACCCTCGGTACAAGCATAAAGTGGCAGAAATGTTACCAACATACCACAAGTCTGAAAGGATGCTGCATTTACAAACCAGCCTGCAAAACATGTTGTACAATGCTTTTAAGGGTGATGTCACTTCAGGAACTCATCAACATTCCAGGGGCAGAGGTGCCAGTAATCCTGCCACGAGCGCACCTGCAAGGACAAAGCACTTTGGCCACTCTGTAACGTCAGACATGCAAATGTTTTTTTGTCCAAGGCAGCGGCAGAACCCTTCTGGATCCACCCTCAAAGAACGCCTCGACCGGCAGGTAGCGGACTACCTGGCATTAACTGCAGATATCGACACTCTGAGGAGCGATGAACCCCTGGACTACTGGGTGCGCAGGCTTGATCTGTGGCCAGAGCTGTCACAATTTGCCATGAACCTCTTGTCTTGCCCCGCCTCAAGTGTCCTCTCAGAAAGGACCTTCAGTGCAGCAGGAGGGATTGTAACTGAGGAGAACTCGCCTAGGTCACAAAAGTGTGGATTACCTGACCTTTATTAAAATGAATGAGGGGTGGATCTCGGAGGGTTACTGCACGCCGGAAGACTTGTTCTGAGTTTCTGATTCTGACTCCCCATGCAGCTGTCCTTCTCTGCATGCCTCATGACTCCACATACAGCTGTCCTTTAGCGTCCTCCTCCCTCCACCACAGTTACAAACTAGGGTGCAAACCCTACTGGTTTAATTTGAATCCAGGTAAATCCTGAGTTTTTCTGGCCTCTGTGCTTCAGTGGCTGCGACCAAAAAAAACAGAATATTTTCAGCATTTATATGGCATATTTTTTCTGGCCTCTGTGCTTCAGTGGCTGTGACAAAAAAATGAATATTTTCAGCATTTATATGGCATATTGTTTCGGCCTCTGTGCTTCAGTGGCTGCGACAAAAATAAATGAATATTTTCAGCATTTATATGGCATATTTTTTCTGGCCTCTGTGCTTCAGTGGCTGCGACCAAAAAAAACAGAATATTTTCAGCATTTATATGGCATATTTTTTCTGGCCTCTGTGCTTCAGTGGCTGTGACAAAAAATGAATATTTTCAGCATTCATATGGCATATTGTTTCGGCCTCTGTGCTTCAGTGGCTGCGACAAAAATAAATGAATATTTTCAGCATTTATATGGCATATTTTTTCTGGCCTCTGTGCTTCAGTGGCTGCGACCAAAAAAAACAGAATATTTTCAGCATTTATATGGCATATTGTTTCGGCCTCTGTGCTTCAGTGGCTGCGACAAAAATAAATGAATATTTTCAGCATTTATATGGCATATTTTTTCTGGCCTCTGTGCTTCAGTGGCTGTGACAAAAAAATGAATATTTTCAGCATTTATATGGCATATTGTTTCGGCCTCTGTGCTTCAGTGGCTGCGACAAAAATAAATGAATATTTTCAGCATTTATATGGCATATTTTTTCTGGCCTCTGTGCTTCAGTGGCTGCGACCAAAAAAAACAGAATATTTTCAGCATTTATATGGCATATTTTTCCTGGCCTCTGTGCTGCAGTGGCTGCGACAAAAAAAAATTTATATTGTTTGCATTTATATGGCATATTTTTTCTGGCCTCTGTGCTTCAGTGGCTGCGACCAAAAAAAACAGAATATTTTCAGCATTTATATGGCATATTTTTTCTGGCCTCTGTGCTTCAGTGGCTGTGACAAAAAAATGAATATTTTCAGCATTTATATGGCATATTGTTTCGGCCTCTGTGCTTCAGTGGCTGCGACAAAAATAAATGAATATTTTCAGCATTTATATGGCATATTTTTTCTGGCCTCTGTGCTTCAGTGGCTGTGACAAAAAAATGAATATTTTCAGCATTTATATGGCATATTGTTTCGGCCTCTGTGCTTCAGTGGCTGCGACAAAAATAAATGAATATTTTCAGCATTTATATGGCATATTTTTTCTGGCCTCTGTGCTTCAGTGGCTGCGACCAAAAAAAACAGAATATTTTCAGCATTTATATGGCATATTTTTCCTGGCCTCTGTGCTGCAGTGGCTGCGACAAAAAAAAATTAATATTGTTTGCATTTATATGGCATATTTTTTCTGGCCTCTGTGCTGCAGTGGCTGCGACAAAAAAAAATTAATATTGTTTGCATTTATATGGCATATTTTTTCTGGCCTCTGTGCTGCAGTGGCTGCGACAAAAAAAAATTAATATTTTCAGCATTTATATGGCATATTGTTTCTGGACTTCTGGTTCAGTGGCTGCGACAAAAAAAACATAATTTTTCAGGAAAGTACACATGCCTAATTTTTCAGGGTTCTGCAACAGTGCGAAAATCGCCACCGCAGGTGATCAATAAAGTAGACCAAAACTGGGCCCACACTGCAGAATCGGTGTTTTTTGGTTCACTTCACTGTACATTGAATTACCTCTGCCTGACCGTGCACGTGCGCACAAGCACGGTGACTGCTAAACACACCACTACAGAAATATTGCCACCAACACGACGAACATCCTGGAGGTGAGAAGCAACTAGTAATTAAAAACTATTATTTGCTGACTTGACGGTATCATTCATTAAAGCTCTTTGCGTCTTTTTGCGTTGCAGTAAGCACCGCGTTTCGTCTTTGCGTGTGAACAGGCTGTAACCTTTACACGACTTGATTGGCATGTAGACGCCGGACGTTTTAAAGCATTTTATTACACAGGTTTAGAAATGTAGTGTGATTTCTGCCCTTTACAGCACAAAACGCAGCGCTGTGTCAACAATGGATTTTTTAGAAACATTTTTGCCCTTGATCCCCCTCTGGCATGGCACTGTCCAGGTCGTTGCACCCTTTAAACAACTTTAAAATCATTTTTCTGGCCAGAAATGTCTTTTCTAGCTTTTAAAATTCGCCTTCCCATTGAAGTCTATGGGGTCCGCGACGTTCGCGAACCGTTCGCATTTTTGACGCAAGTTCGCGAATATGTTCGCGAACTTTTTTTCCGACGTTCGCTACATCCCTAGTGATAGGTAGGGATGGGTGAATTTGACCCATTTTGTTTCGCAAAAAATTAGCCGCTGGAGAAACGTCGCAGACTCCATTAGTCTATGGGTGTCAAAAAAATTTGTCGCGCGGCACAATTGTTTTGACGCATGTCTTTTTTTTGTTTTTTTTTGCACAATGCCATACAAGTCTATGGGCGTCATTTCTGCGGCGAAACTAGGCGGAAAAAAATCGCCCATCCCAAGTGTTAGGGAGCTGCTACCTGGTTACCTTCCCATTGTTCTGTTAGGCTGCTGGGGGGGGGGGGAGGGGTGATATCACTCCAACTTGCAGTAAAGAGTGACTGGGGGCAGCTGAGAAACTAAGATGTCTAGCCCCATGTCAGATTTCAAAATTGAATATAACAAAATCTGTTTGCTCTTTTAAAAATGGATTTCAGTACAGTATTCTGCTGGAGCAGAACTATTAACTGTGTTTTTTAAAAAAAAACACATTTTCCCATGACAGTATCCCATTAAATTATAAGATGATTTTATTGCTGATTTTATAACACAGGTGTGTTGGCCATCTGATATCATTCTGTTGAGCCTCCAATTACAAAGGCATCTGTTTAGTAAAAAGTAGTGATGAGCGAATCTGTCCTGTTTCGCTTTTCTGAAAAACTTTGAAACTCGAAAAAAAAATTTAAGAACAGCGAAAAATTAGCAAAGTGCATTGAAGTCAAAGGGCGTCAAAATAATTCTGAAGCAAAATAATTTTTACATACACAACAATTTTTACACACACAATTTTTCTGTCCAAATGCATTAGTCAATGGGCGTCAAAATAATTTTGAAGCAAGACAATTTTCAGTGGCGTAACTAGTTGTTACTGGGCCCCATAGCAAATTCAATTTAGGCCCCCAAAATATTTATAAGTTCGCCTATTTTACTAAGATATATTAAAATTGCTAATTAATTAGGGTCTCACCGGGCCCCTTACACTCCTGGGCCCCCCTGCAACCGCAGGGTCTGCTTCCTCTATAGTTACGCCCCTGACAATTTTTATGCATGCAACAATTTTTACACGCAACAATTTTTACGCGCACAAATTTTTTTTTCGGGATGAATTTTTCCAGCCGTTTCACAAGAAATTCATAGGTGGCGAAGTTCATAAAATTTGCTGTGAATCCATGCCTACCAAATAAATTCGTCCATCACTAGTTAAAAGGGCAGGTAAGAAATAATTCATCCAGAGAATGAAATCTGGAGAGCAAATACTCGTCAGATATATCCTAGAATCAGAGCATCACTGCCTTGGAGACCATAGAGCAGTGTTTACATCTGAATTTACCTGCAAGGAAAATGTGCACTGGGTTTTCATGAGGTATTGCACGAAATCCAGCGTACATCAAAAAATCATTGCGACTTCTGCCATTGACTTATATGCAACCTCGACAGGTTTGAGATGCCGGATTTTCTGATTCTCACTTTTCCATCCTTGGGATTTAATAAAATCCAAGAATTTTTTTTTTTTTTTTTTTTTTTTTAAATTAGATTTTATTTAAAAAAAAAAACTGTAATTTTTCGTGATTTTTGCATTTGGAGTTTATTAAATAACACCCTTTGTGTTGGTGTATATATAAAACTTCATTGTTATCCTCATGCTTGACTTAGTGCTGTGTTTCGGTTGCATAATTTATTAAGAGATCTAACAGACATATTTATACATTTTTCTAAAATGCATTTTTTTCCAGCTCCAAAATTGAGCCATTAAAGTTAAAGGGAATGTTTCATAAAAATGCTTTAAAAAATATAGCAGATGGCAGATCCTTATTTTCATAAAACAGAGTTGAATCAGGGGAATATATTTTGGCTTTATCAATAGAATGTGTATTATATAATATAATAGAATGTATATTAGGGATGCCCTGAATCATGTCTTCAGTTTGGGATTCTGCCAAATCTGGGGGGTTATTTAATAAAATCAGAAAATTTCTCATTATTTTATTAAAATCGCTTCGACCAAACTCCCATCCACATTTTTACCTTGTTTATTAATAAATCAGGAAAAGACTCTCTAAAATCATGAAAAAATATGAAGCGTACATTTTTTCAGATTTGACACCCAAAAACTGAATTATTCAGATTGTCTTCCAATTGTACAAAGGACATTTGCCATTGATTTCTACATGACCTTGACAGGTTTGAGATAGAGTATATGTTATTAGTACATTTAGCAGCCTCATGGTTTAATACACCTTGAAAAATTATATTTTTTTGACAAAAAATTGTGTTTTCCCCTTGAAAACAGCAGCCCGGGGGGCCCAGTGCCCTCCAGTCTGACCCTGGCTTGCACTGTATAGTATCATAAGCTGTTAGTTTGTTGCTTGCACCAATTTTGGGGGCATGAGGGAATCATCTATTCAGCATTTGCTTTGACCAAAAAGTAAGTAAAAGGATCTATTTGTAAGTTGAACAAATAGTTGAAGGGTGTGAAAGTTTACACCTATTTCCTAACCATGTGCTATTACATACAGGTGAAAATCTTTGCTCCTCCACTATTTGAAACGAAAATATTGCAGAAAGCACATTTTCTTATATTATGGTAGGAAATGATTTGTTGTGAATTATAAACATGGCAAATAGTACCAACATTTTACACTTTGCACTTTTAGCCTAATTATATGCAATATTTTCACGTTTATACTCAAAATATATATAAAAAAAAGTCTTCTTTTCCACATCTAGTAGCCTATAGCAACTAATGACATGTTTGTTAAATGCTGCCTGTAGCTAACATTATACATTTTATTATAAAACCCCTATTTTATTCATCTGGCAAACATAATACATATTCATTTTAATGGAGTTTTTATTATTTAGGGAGAAAAGAAATCCAAACCTGTGTGAAAAAGTAATTGCCCCCTGAACCTAATAACTGGTTGGGCCACCCTTAGCAGCAATAACTGCAATCAAGCGTTTGCGATAACTTGCAACGAGTCTTTTACAGCGCTCTGGAGGAATTTTGGCCCACTCCTCTTTGCAGAATTGTTGTTATTCAGCTTTATTTGAGGGTTTTCTAGCATGAACCACCTTTTTAAGGTCATGCCACAACATCTCAATAGGATTCAGGTCAGGACTTTGACTAGGCTACTCCAAAGTCTTCATTTTGTTTTTCTTCAGCCATTCAGAGGTGGATTTGCTGGTGTGTTTTGGGTCATTGTCCTGCTGCAGCACCCAAGATCGCTTCAGCTTGAGTTGACGACCAGATGGCCGGACATTTTCCTTCAGGCTTTTTTGGTAGACAGTAGAATTCATGGTTCCATCTATCACAGCAAGTCTTCCAGGTCCTGAAGCAGCAAAACAACCCCAGACCATCACACTACCACCACCATATTTTACTGTTGGTATGATGTTCTTTTTCTGAAATGCTGTGTTACTTTTACGCCAGATGTAACGGGACGCGCACCTTCCAAAAAGTTCAACTTTTGTCTCGTCGGTCCACAAGGTATTTTCCCAAAAGTCTTGGCAATCATTAAGATGTTTTTAGTAAAATTGAGACGAGCCTTAATGTTCTTTTTGCTTAAAAGTGGTTTGCGCCTTGGAAATCTGCCATGCAGGCTGTTTTTGCCCAGTCTCTTTCTTATGGTGGAGTCGTGAACACTGACCTTAATTGAGGCAAGTGAGGCCTGCAGTTCTTTAGATGTTGTCCTGGGGTCTTTTGTGGCCTCTCGGATGAGTTGTCTCTGCGCTCTTGGGGTAATTTTGGTCGGCCGGCCACTCCTGGGAAGGTTCACCACTGTTCCATGTTTTTTCCATTTGTGGATAATGGCTCTCACTGTGGTTCGCTGGAGTCCCAAAGCTTTAGAAATGGCTTTATAACCTTTACCAGACTGATAGATCTCAATTACTTTTGTTCTCATTTGTTCCTGAATTTCTTTGGATCTTGGCATGATGTCTAGCTTTTGAGGTGCTTTTGGTCTACTTCTCTGTCGGGTAGCTCCTATTTAAGTGAATTCTTGATTGAAACAGGTGTGGCAGTAATCAGGCCTGGGGGTGAGTACAGAAATTGAACTCAGGTGTGATAAACCACAGTTAAGTTATTTTTTAACAAGGGGGGCAATCACTTTTTCACACAGGCCCATGTAGATTTGGAGTTTTTTTTTTCTCCCTTAATAACGTAAACCTTCATTTAAAAACTGCATTTTGTGTTCAATTATGTTATCTTTGACTAATAGTTAAATGTGTTTGATGATCAGAAACATTTTGTGTGACAAACATGCAAAAGAATAAGAAATCAGGAAGGGGGCAAATAGTTTTTCACACCACTGGTATAGAGATAGAGATATATATATATATACACACACACTGTAGCGCACATTACACTATACAATCCCAGGGAAAGTTTATAAAAGTATATAGGGTTTTGTAATGCCCTACATATGTGCCCACAGTATAGTTAAGGTGCCATATGTTATAAAATGTAGGTGGGCAAACTAAAAAAAAAATTGTTGATCTTTTTTTGCCTTTCACCCTATAAAAAGTAAAACTCTACTCTATTGCACTTCGCCTGGTCTAACCTGGCGAAGTCAACTCTGGCGAAAGAGGTAACGTTCATAAAAAAAAACGTAGTAAATTTGCGTAATTTCGCCCCTTCGCCAGAGTGCAACTTTGCCAGGAGTTAGGCCGAAGTTGCGATACTCTATCTAATTCGCTGGTGAATTTTCTCCAGGGCCACTGTTAGTAAATTGGCGAAGTGGCAAAATTACATCACGCTGGCAAGTTTTCGTCAGCATTAGCCACTTCACCATTTAGTAAATTTGCCCCTTAGTATTTATTCAAAGAGCACTTGCTTCTAAGGTCTGACTGCTCTCTGCACCTTGTCTAGATAAAAAAATTGCTGTGAGGTGCAGAGCATATAGGCTGACGGAAGCAAGGCAGCAAAGGGGATGAGTAATAGGGAGGAGGGAATACACCTAGGGGCCTTATCCTGTGTAAAACGCCTGTGTAAAACGACATTCATCCAAAAAATGGTATGAAAAGCTGTGTAAAATAAACAAAATTGTAGCGGTGACATGCTGCCCAGCCGTATTTGGTATGCATTGTTCCCCAGGCATATGGCACATGTGTCTGTCCTCATTTATAACCAATGGTTCCAAGGTTTATGGTGACAGTGAACCTTTAGTCTCGGTGATCTATAATATTTCTTCGAAACAGCTTACTCATGTTGAGGAATCAGTGTTGTCATTAGGTTTGAATTTTTGTCCCGATAAATCCAGATATGTTCCAATTGGACATTGACTTGTATCGATTTTTTCGCTCGCTGAGACTAAAGGTTCACTTTCACCATAAACCCTTGGAACCATTGGTTATAAATGAGGACACACACCTTAGATACGGACACTTTTGGTTTACATGGCAAAAGTATGTACCTACTACATATGCTGCTGTGGAAACATACATTAAAAACATCCAGTCAGAAGTGAAAAGTGTGTGTCAGGTGGGGGCCAATCCCCCAGGGGTGACACATAATCTTTCCAAAGTACAACGTGATGCTCTGAAGGATCTATCTCAGAGAACCGATATTACTATCAAGCCCTCTGATAAAGGGGGCGCGATAGTAATAATGGACACTGTATTTATTATTATTAACATGTATTTATATAGCGCCAACATATTGCGTAGCACTGTAAAGTAAATGTGATTATACAACTACATCACATGAATTACATACATAGAACATATGGAGTAACAAACATCACAATCAATACAGGTACAAAAAGGTGAGGAAGGCCCTATGCATAGGCATACAGTCTAAAGGGAAGGGAGTAATACACAAGGTGTGGGAGTGGGCAAGATCGAATTAAGTGGGTGAGAAATGTGGTATTGTATGCGGTGTTGCATTTGGTAGTTAAGCAGAGTGAAAGCAGAAAGGTTGGGAGAAAGTCGGACAGACCGTGGGAGAGCGTTCCAGAGGAAGGGTGCAGCCCTTGCAAAGTCTTTAATGCGAGCATGTGAGGAGGTAATGAGAGAAGAGTTGAGTAGCAGGTCAGTAGAGGAGCATAGTAAGCGATTGGGTGAGTATAAAGAGATGAGTTCAGAGATGTAGGGTGGGGCAGAGTTATGAAGTGCTTTGAAAGTCAGTGTCATTAATTTGATTCTGAAAGGTAACGGAAGCCAGTGCAGGGATTGACAGAATGGCGAGGCAGAGGAGGAGCAGTTGCTGAGGTGTATGAGCCTTGCTGCAGTGTTCATTATGCACTAGAGAGGTGACAGTCTTTGGAGGGGGAGGCCAATTAAAAGAGAGTTACAGTAGTCTAGACTCGATATGATGAGAGAGTGAATAAGAATTTTGGCAGCGTCTTGGGTGATAAATGACCGTATTTTGGATATGTTCCTTAGGTGGAAGTGACATGATTTAATAAGTGACTGGATATGAGGAGTGAATGACAGGGCAGAATCTAGAATAACCCCAAGGCACCGTGCCTGGGGAGAGGGGGTGATAGTGGAATTGTTAACTATGATGGATACTTCCGGGATGTTACTGGTATTAGTTGGAGGAAAGAGAACCATTTCCATTTTAGAGAGGTTTAATTTAAGGTAGCGTTGCGACATCCAGGTAGAGAAAGTGGGCGGGCAGGAGGAGACACGAGTTAGGAGTTCTGGGTTGAGATCAGGAGACGAGAGATAGATCTGAGTATCGTCAGCATAGAGGTGGTAGTGTAAACCATACGAATTTATTAATTTGCGGAGGGAGGAAGTATAGAGGGAGAATAGTAATGGTCCCAGGACAGAGCCTTGAGGAACTCCAACAGAAAGAGGTAGGGGAGAAGATGATACTCCATTGTAGGAGACGCTAAAGGAACGATTGGTGATGTAAGAAGAGAACCAGGACAGGGCTTTGTATACTATATCTCTGAAATTGAGAAACAATTGGCGGATGGGGATGTGTATAAACTTCTATCTAGTGATCCCCTATTGGGAATCATTAGAAAGATTAAAACACTGTTGGATGATATGGTGGATAAAGGGGTGATCACAGATAAACTTAGGAAATTTTTGGTGGTCCCAAGTCCAATCACACTAACTCTCTGTCTTACCAAAGATCCATAAGGATCCGGTACACCCCCCAGGGAGGCCAATAGTGGCCGGTATTGGCTTGGTCTTGTCCACTCGCAACGATGTTGGACAAGATATTGAGTCCATTGATACATCATATGCCAATGCCTTCATGGCTAGGCTTGAACAACTTTATATTTATCTCAATGTGGATTTCTACAGCCATTGTTTGGCTTGGTGGAGATACATTGATGATATTTTTATAGTATGGCGGGGTGTCTTTTGATCTCCAGAAAATTAACTGTTTGGATGTCCTTGTATATAAAGGCTCTAATGGCCAAATATGTACTTCATTGTACACTAAACCGACGGACAGGAACCAAATCCTGCACTACACCAGTCAACATCCATCCCACACCAAGAAATCTATACCTATCAGCCAACTCTCGAGAGTGCATAGACTAGTGAGTGAGGATAATGAAAAAGACAAACAGGAACAAATTATATGCCACAAATTTAGAGCAAGGGGATATCCGGAGAAAATAATACAACAGGCCCAGTATAAGGTTAGGCATCCTCGGAAAAAAGTGAGGAAATCGAATCGTATACCATTTGTCACCCAATTCCATACAGGGAGTGAGGCTGTCAGTAAAGTTTTGCAAAAATATTGGTACATTTTGCGGAATGCATACCCATCGATACAAGAATTTAAAGCACCCCCTTTGATCTCATATTGTAGGGGTCAGACTATTGGGTCTCAGGTCACGTCATCCATATTGAAAGCCAAACCCAGGGAGGCACACGCCTTCTGGGGTGGCAGGTCAAAAGGGATGTTTCCCTGTTTGGGATGTGTAGAATGTCCATATGTTCTCAAGGGTAAAGAATTTATTCACCCCCATACTGGACAAATTGTGCAGTTACGGGGACATTATACATGTATTTCCAAATTTGCAATTTATGTATTGACATGTCCATGTGGTCTCATTTATATATGTGATACTACTCAGATGGTAAAGTCACGTATTTCTCAACATCGTTCAAGCATTAATCTAGGCAATACTACACTACCTGTATCAAAACATTTTATAGATAAGGGACACACTGCAGATCAATTAAAATTTATGATATTAGAAACAATACCTCTGTTAAAAAGAGGGGGAGACAGAGAACTGAAATTGAAAAAAAGGGAGGTGTGGTGGATTAATAAACTCAAATCTTTACATCCAGCTGGTTTAAATAAAGATTATGACCTCTTTTTGTATTTGTAAATGCATATATGCTAATTGATCGTGATAGAAGCTATGAGGTCATTTCCTCTTCACTGTTTTAAATATGTTTCACCTGTGTAAAGTCGTTGTTCATTTGGCTTGAGAAAGGGCACACAGTCTGTCCGAAACGTCACTTTGTGATGTACTAATTTTAATACACCTTTTGCATTAATCGAGTGCTGCTTAATTTACTTCTATGGTGTATAATACGAGGGGATGATACGGCGTCTCCTAGGGAGCGAGCACCGAGATTTCTACTGGCACACTGAAGAGAGTGCTGGGGCATACCTTACTATTGTGTGTGTGTGTGTGTGTGTGTATATATACACACACACACACCAGGGCTGGAACTAGGGGTAGGCAGAAGAGGCAGCTGCCTAGGGCACAACGATTGGGGGGCGCTGGGCAGCTACATATTCTGCCTACCCCTAGACCGGGCCGCGCTCCTCAAGGAGAATGTATGCGCAAAAAATCATCACCGTGCACTTCACCACGCATGCGTGCTGACATCAGATTGCTTCACCACGCGCAGTCTACAGAGGAAGGAGGGGGCGAGCGCATACGTCAGAGCGCTTCACCACGCATGCGCACATACATCAAATCGATTCACCACGTATGCACGCTTACATCAGATCGCTTCACCATGCGCAATCTACAGGGGAAGGAGGTGGTCGAGCTGGCCAACTTGGTTGCCTAGGGCTCCTCTGGCCATATACATATATAGAGAGAGAAAGAGAGAGAGCGTTGATTTTCTGCCATAAGCTATTATGTCTTTAATGTTTGCTTATTTATATTGCATGTTCTGTGTTTGAGTATTTAACACCATTACTGCTTTATCTTGACAAGTAGTGTTAATCTTGATTTTCCTGCTTTGTTGTCATAGCTGCTGCAAATGATCTTGAAAATATGTATTCTCTTTCAAAATCCAGGAGCAATACTATAAAGAGAATGGAAACAAATTTAAATAACTTTCCAATTACAATGTTAAGCACTATAATCTCAGCTAAATATTTATCTCCAACAAAGCACCCAATGCAAATACGTATATTTAATAAAAAATGGAATGCTATTATGTTCATATTGATATACCCATTATTAATAGACAGATTATAGAATGATTATTTCCATTATTTCATGAAAAACTGCAGACAAATGTTTTTTTTATAAATCATAACTTTAAAAAATCGTGTAAGGAAAATAAAAGAGGTTATAGCAAGGGAGTTCTATAAGAAACATTTTATTCACTACTGAAGGAAGTCAGCAAATAAACCATTAATATGGTTATCAGGGATTCACAAATATAATAAAATAGAATAAAATATTCTGTTTTCTAGTTGGTATAGCAAATTATAGATGTTAAATAGCATGATGGTGCACCATCAAAGCCTGGGCATGCTAGATAACACAAAATCACATCCATCCCATGAAGGCAAAAACGTCAGGCAAAAACATCACATATATCTAATATACTGTATACATCTATTTAAACATACATGGATTATAGTAATCATTTTTGTACAAAGCATAACTTACAATATTATGTCAACAAAATTAAACAAATACAGGCAAAAAAACACCTAGGAAATCATTCCAGAAATAAAGCATAGACTACCTCATCTGCTTGCCTCTTCTTCCTGACTGATCAAGAAGAAATGGAATCAGAATGCTTTTTCCCTCAATAATCCCTGTAAGCACTCTCCTCCCCAGATAAAGTAGTTGTAAACTTTGGTCTCTTCCCCAGGACACTGCACTGAGGCATGAGGCCCCCTGTCTTTCAAGGTAGGAGAAAAAAAATCCTTACATTTCTTTAAACCAATATTAAAGTCTATTGACCTGGATTATGAAGTAATTATTGTAGAATTTTCATGTGAGTGAGAAAGTAGTAGACAGCTTTGTGGTTACCAGACTGCAGCACCGCAGACAGGAAGACACAGGGGGTTATTTATCAAAATCCGAATTTTCTGATTTTTTAAATAAAAAAAAAAAGTCTGACCAAACTAGAATCCACAATTTGCCCTTATTTATCAATAAAAAAAAAAAAAAAAAAATTGGGGGGAAAAACAAACTTTTTTTGGATTGTTGCGTGAAAACCACTGATTTTTCACATTTGACACCCAAAAACCACAAAGAAATAGCATTTTTATTGAAAAACCAGCATCAAACCTCAAAAACTGAAAATTTTGTACGGGCTAAAACATCTTCATAAGGGACATCTGTCATTGACTTTTACATGAATTTAGCAGGTTTAAGATGGAGTATTTTCAGATTCTGACTTGGAACAGATTCGAGGCATAATAAATCGCGAAAAAGTCGTCTTTTTACCGCAACTGTTTCAGCTTTTTGGCGTCAAAACGGGCGTCACAAAAAAATTGCAGTTACAAGCCCAGTTATTACAGTTTCATATTATAAACCTGCATACTGGCTAAATCCAGGAATTTGTAAGACACAATTTTTTGTTAGAAATAAAGATATTTTTAAACATCATGAAATGTCAAGTATGTCAAATCCAAATATAATATGTAAGGTTCTTTATAGCAAAGAATTAATCTTCATGGTTTGGAAAACCTATCTTCTGATGACTATAGTTTCACAACCAGTTTAGGTCATTTTCATTTGTAGCATTTCACCATATGTATAAATACAGATATATCAGCACATGTAGGTTCAAACTCAAGTTATGATGAAGCTGAAATCCCTATACTCAGGGTTGTTCAACTGCCAGCCTGCAATCCCCCTTGTGTGCCCCCCACATGAAAGTTTGGCTGCTGTCTGCTTACCTTGTGTAACCTTTAAAGGTATCACTACAGAGATTAACTGGCCCCTGCATTGTTTAAACCTCAAATTCAGACTGTCATCCCCTGTATTGTTCACACATGTCACACCTCTATTGTTCAAACCCTAAAACCCTGTGTTGTTCACGCCTAAATCCCAGACTGAAACTGCCCACATTGTTCACCTGTTCACACTTCATACAAAATGCTGATGGGGCACCAGCACTGTGTCACTGTCTGTAGCACAATTTAGAGTGTTTTCCCTGTCTCCTGCTCTTTTCTACCTGCCCTATTATCCTGTGTGTGCCCCGCTCTGCCTGTAGAACATAAGCCTGGTAGGGTTTGTTCTGGGGGTTTGTATGTATTTGAAAATTATTTTTAGGGACCCTAAATCATTTAATCATGTGCTGGGGGTGGGGTGCTGTGTTATTCCCCCTGTGTAGTGCTACCACCATTGTGGTGTAGTTTTTATTTCTAAATTACACTGTTTACACTGCAAATTAACTCTGCCATATAAAATTTAATTCCAAATCCAACAAGTGTGTTTTTTTTTTTAGTTGTAATATTGGTGTGTATGCAGCCATCTAAGGTGATTTTGTCTGGTCATGTGCTTTTAGAACAAGCCAGTACTTTCCTACTCAATGTAACCTAAAGAGTTGCAGTGGGTCATGGATTTTTACTATTAAGTGTTGTTCTTAGATCTACCAGGGAGCTGTTTCAGGGAACTGCTATCTGGTTACATTCCCATTGTCCTTTTTTTAGGCTACTGTATTACTCAAATTTGCAGTACATTAAAGAGTGACTGAAGTTTTTTAGAGCACAAGTCACATGACTGGGGGCACCTGGGATATTGACAATATGTCTAGCCCCAAGTTAGATTTAAAAATTAAATATAAAAAAAATCTGTTTGCTTTTTTGAAAAATGGAATTCAGTGCAGAATGTTTTCCCATGACAGTATCCCTTTAATGTGGACATGGTCTTGTGGTAACATGGATATGGTTTAAAGTGGGTGTGGTTTAAAAACAGGAAGTAGTCAACACTGGCTTCCATTATCGGCCCTCCACCACGTAGGCCAGAAAAATTCCGTCCCTCTGTACCACAGAAGTTGGACAGCACTGCCATAACCTATGCATCTAGGGTTTAAGTACAATTGTGTTTAAAAAAGGGAACAAAGCTCAAAATATTTATAATAGCTTTTATTTCCATGCATGCAAATGCATTAGGAACATTGGCATTGGCATATTAGGATGTTCCAAAAAATAATAGTGTCTGCTTCAAACAGGCTGGTGACTGGAAAAAGCTACTAAAAGCAAACAAATCAACTGAAAAGGATGAGTATTTGTTATTAACTGTTATTTTATAGTAAGGTTTTATATTTAAATACTATGGTTTAATTTTTATAGTTTATTTTTCTGTCTTCGGTGCTAAATAGCAAAGTTTGGTGTGCTATTGTGCTTACAGCAAGTTTGTCACAACCTGCTTTACTTTGTAGTTAGTTTTCCCTCAGTTTGAGGGGGTCGGGTTGCACCTGAACAGACTGTACAAATAGAACCCCTGGGACCCCAGTGGAGCTTGCTCTAGTGTTTAGCTGCTCTTAAGTGTTTGTTCTTTAAGTGGGTGCTTTGTAAGTGGAGTTAAAAATACAGGAGTTAGTGGGGCCTCTGTAAGTGGAGTTACAAACACAGGAGGTTCAAACTAGGTCAAAAGTTTATTCTAAACCCTATTTTTTTTTTTTTTTTTTTTATTCCTGTTTTGATCTGTAACTGGGATAAGTGGTAGCAAGATTGAAGGTCTGACCCAGTGCACAATCTTTCATATGTGTGCAGCTTTGGAACAAGAGGATCCAAAATGTTTACCTCTGTGGTGGTTGTGAGCAAATTGCCACTTTGGAGGCTCGAATTAGAGCACTAGAGCAACAAATTGCAACACTGCAGTTGATTGAAAATCTTGAAAGAAGTCTCTTGCTCACTGAGCAGGACCTAGCAGGGTCAGATAGCTTGGGGGGAACAGAACAGCAGCAGGATGTTCAGGCAGCTAGCTAGGTGACAGTTAGAAAATCTAAGGTGGGCAAAAGGAAAATGGAGGCTGATCCGGAGTTTACACAGCTCATCAAATTTGCCAGATTGTGTGAAGAAGATGGGAGTGTGAACTCTGGATTGGCAATTCTAGATGAGGCTGATATATCTAACAGCTGGGAGACCAGTTTCTCTAGTAGTGGTGGGGAGGAGAACAGAGTTAGGCTTAAGCAGATTGTGGTTGTAGGGGATTCAATTATTAGGAAAGTGGATAGGGTAATCTTTCGTCCGGATCGCTATAATGCAGTTTGCTGTTTATCTGGTGCCAGGGTTCGGCATATGGTTGGGTAGACAAATTATTGGGTGGTGTTGGTCATGACCCAACTGTATATCAGTACTAATGACAAAATATTTGATAGAAAGACCTTAAAAAGTGATTTCAGGGATCTAGGCTCTAAGATCAAGGGAAGGTCTTCCAATGTAATTTTTTTTTCTGAAATTTTGCCTGTGCCACGTGCAAGTTTAGGAAAACAGTGGGAGCTTAGGGAGCTAAATGTGTGGCTCAAGTCTTGGTGTAGGAAGGGTTCGGGATCCTAGAGCAGTGGGGAGGATTTTTCCTTTGATGTACAACCTATACAGACGTGATGGTTTGCACCTCAATGGAAGGGGATCCACTGTGCTAGGGGAAAGAATGGCTAAGAGGTTGGAGGTGTGTTTAAACTAGGCAAGGGGGGAGTGGGTTAGATAAAGAATTATGGGGAAGCTAGGGTAGATGGGCCAGTTGGATTAGTAAGGGGTCATTGGGGAGGAGTGAGGGGGCATACAGTTTACCAGCTAAGGAGGTCCCTCTGTTTCAAGGAAACAGAATAATACTAACTTCACATATAATTCTCCACTAAGTAATGCAAATTTCAAAAATAAAAGTAGTAACCTCCGATGTATACTGGCAAATGCACAGAGTTTGTCAGGTAAAATGGGAGACCTAGAACTAATTGCATGTTCTAAAAATTATGATATCATTGGTATCACAGATTGATAAAAAAGGGTGGAGGAGTGTTTTTGTATGTAAAGCCTGAATTAAAGCAATAACCATAAAGAAATAACCATAGCTGGCACTGGTGAGGGAGTGAAATCCATTTGGGGAGAGATTTTGACTGGGCAAAAGGTTACAAAGAAAATTATCATTGGTGTATGCTATAAACCACCTCATATAAGTGACGAGTATAAAGCCCAGCTACTCTTGCAGATAGAAGCGGCTTCACAGCTAAGAAAAAGCTACTAGGTTTGTAAATATGCTGAATGACAATTTTTTATTCCAGCTCGTTCAAGAACCTACTAGAAATAATCGTGTTTTTTTTTTAAATAAAATCACTTTTAAAAAATCTATTTTTTTTGTGGAATTTATTAAACCCAGAGGATGGAAAAGTCTGAATCTGAAAATCCAGCATCTCAGACCTGTAGAGGTTGCATATAAGTCAATGGAAGAAGTCCCAATGATTTTTTGATGTGCGCTGGGTTTCGGGCAATACCCCCAAAGTTTTCAGTGTTTTCAAGTGAAAATTACAGAAAAATTGTGAAAATTATGAAAATCTGATTTTTTTTTTTTCCCCGCCAGGCAAATTTTGGGATAATGTAATAAAAAAATACCGTATATACTCGAGTATATGCCGTCCCGAGTATAAGCCGAGGTACCTACCACATTATATATTCAGAAATAAGTATAGGAGTCATTTTTTTTTAAAAGCTCACATGTACTTCCCCCTTCAAAACAGCTCACCATTTCTGACTGCTTTATAGTCTTCTCTCCTTTGTCTAATTTCCATCCCTCTCCTTCTGCAGCATGGGTCAGGTACTTCCACAGCGGAGCTCACTTCTGCCTGCACAGTCACCTTTTTCAGACCCTCCTTCTCCAGTCTTCCTTTCACACAGCACAGTTACCCACCCACTTCTCCTTCTAACTGGATCTCAGGACAGGCATGCAGGGAGGATTTTGACGTTTGAGGAGCATTAAATCATGGGGGTAAGGGCTTTTTGACCTAGCGTTTGGGTAGGGGCAAGCCTTAAAAAAACAACTGACATGCTGACTCGAGTATAAGCTGAGGTAGACTTTTTCCGCACATTTTGAGTGCTGAAAAACTTGGCTTTTACGCAAGTATATACGGTAAGCTTAAAAAACCTGAGTGGATTGGAATTTGTAGCAGAAAATATTGAGATAAATTCAGACTTTGATAAATAACCCCCTAAATTTCAGACTTGCAAACTTTGACAGTATAAGGGCATCTCTGCAACATATTAGGTGGGATATGCTTTTCACAGGGTTAAACACAGAACAAAAATGGGAAGTCTTTAAAATGCTGCTTAATAAATATACATGTCAGTATCTTCCCCTTGTAAACAAGGAACATCGTTGCAAAAACTTTTGGTTCAATAGTGTTGGTGTTGAGGTGGGTAAGAAAAGACGTGCTTTTAAGGCTTTAAAGTTAGCTGGGACAGCCGAATCATTTATAAGGAGGCCAATAAATCATGCAAAAAAGCTATAATTCAAGCTAAAATTGATATGGAAAAGTATATTGCAGCAATCAGTAAAAAGAATTCAAAATTATTTTTTAAATATGTTTATAGTAAAAAAATGAAGCAGGAAGGGGTGCGACCTTTAATATCAGAAGGGGTGCGACCTTTAATATCAGAAGGGGGTCAGCTGGTTGATGAAAACAAAAAAAGCACAGATTCTGAATACATATTTTTTGTCTGTCTGCACAAATGAGGAACCAGTTAATGAAGGTTTACTTTTTGACAGTCCCATTTCTAGTAATGTGACTAATAATGCATGGTTCACAGATGAGGAAATTCAAAAGAGACTAGAACATGTTAAGATTAGGGATGTAGCGAACCGCCGCCGATGTGTTCGCGAACGCCGTTCGCGAACACCGGCAAAATTTGCGAACTGTTCGCGAACTGTTCGCGAACTTCGATCATCCGAAAATCGTTCGATTCGAACGATCGAAGGATTTTAATCGTTCGATCGAACGATTTTCGTTCGAATCGAACGAAAATCGTTCGATTTTAGCGATCGAATGGTCGAATGGGCGACCGATTTTGACGCGAACGCCTATTGGCGAACGTCGCGCGACGTTCGCGAACTTGCGGCGGACGCGAACAGTCGAAGTTCGCGCGAACTAGTTCGCCGGCGAACAGTTTGCTACATCCCTAGTTAAGATAAATAAAGTTCCAGGGCCAGATGGTATTCATCCCAGGGTACTTAGCGAGCTTTACTCTGTGATTGCCAAACTTCTTAACTTAATTTTTCAGTGTTCTTTGAGGTCTGACATAATGCCAAGAGACTGGTGAATTGCTAATGTCGTGCCGCTATTCAAAAAGGGATCTTGTTCTCATCCTCAAACTATAGGCCAGTTAGTCTGATGTCAGTTATAAGAAAACTTTTCAAAGGGTTAATAAAGGATAAGATACTGGACTTCATAGCAAATCATAATACTATTAGTTTGTGCCAGCATGGTTTTATGCTTAATAGATCTTGCCAGACTAACTTAATTTCTTTTTATGAGAACGTAAGTAGGGGCCTCGATTCTGGGATGCCTGTGGGTGTGACTTACTTAGACTTTGCTAAAGAATTTGATACAGTGCCACACAGAAGGTTACTGGTTAAATAAAGGAATGTTGGCCTGGAACATAGTATTTGTACCTAGATAGACAACTGGCTAAAATATAGATTACAAAGAGTGGTGGTAAATGGAACATTTGGACCACCAGATTGGACCAGTGTTGTTAGTGGAGTATCACAGGTCTCTGTACTAGGTCCCTTGCTTTTCAACTTGTTTATTAATGATCTGGAGGTGGGCATTGAAAGTCTTGTTTCTATTTTTGCAGATTATACTAAATTGTGCAGAACTATAGGGTCCATGCAGGATGCTGCCACTTTGCAGAGTAATTTGTCTAAATTGGGAAACTGGGCAGCAAACTGGAAAATGAGGTTCAATGTTGATAAATGGAAGGTTATGCACTTTGGCAAAAATCATAAAAAAATAATAAATGCAAGTTTTACACTAAATGGCAGTGTGTTGGGAGTTTCCTTAAATGAGAAGGATCTTGTGGTTTTTGTAGATAACAAGTTGTCTAATTCTGGGCAGTGTCATTCTGTGGCTGCTAAAGCAAATAAAGTATTGTCTTGCATAAAAAGGGCATTAACTCAAGTGATAGAACTATAATCATGCCTCTTTATAGGTCCCTGGTAAGGCCTCATCTGGAGCATGCAGTGCAGTTTTGGACTCCAGTCCTTAAGAGGGATATAAATGAGCTGGAGAGAGTGCAGAGACGTGCAAGTAAACTGGTTAGATGGATGGAAGACTTCGATTATGAGGGTAGACTGTCAAGGTTGTTTTCTCTGGAAAAACAGCGCTTGCGAGGGGACTAAATTACATGGGACTAAATTACATGTTACAAGTACATTAGAGGACATTATAGACTAATAGCAGGGGACCTTTTTACCCATAAAGAGGATCACCATACTAGAGGCCACCCCTTCAGACTAGAAGAAAATAACTTTCATTTGAAGCAACGTAGGTGGTTCTTGACAGTGAGGTCAGTGAGGTTGTGAAATGCACTGCCGGGTGATGTGATGGCTGATTCTGTTCATGCCTTTAAAGGAATTGTTCAGTGTAAAAATAAAACTAGGTAAATAGATAGGCTGTGCAAAATAAAAAATGTTTCTAATATAGTTAGTTAGGCAAAAATGTAATGTATACAGGCTGGAGTGACTGGATGTCTAACATAATAGCCAGAACACTACTTCCTGCTTTTCAGCTCTCTTGGTTTACACTGACTGGTTACCCGCCTGGTTACAAGGCAGTAACCAATCAGAGTCTTGAGGGGGGCCACATGGGTCATATCTGTTGCTTTTGAATCTGAGCTGAATGCTGAGAATCAATTGCAAACTCACTGAACAGATATGTCCCATGTGGCCCCCCTTCAAGTCACTGAATAGCTCAGAGTTATAGAGCTGAAAAGCAGAAGTAATGTTCTGGCTATTATGTTATACATTCACTCACTCCAGCCTTTATACATTACATTTTTTGCTGACTTACTATATTAGAAACATTTTTTTATTTTGCACAGCCTATCTATTTACACAATATTTATTTTCACACTGAACTGTTCCTTTAAGAGTTGCTTGGATGATTTCTTGGATAGACCTAATATCAAAGGCTATTGTGATACTAGATTCTATAGTTAGTATAGATATGGGTATATAGAATTTATCTAAGAGTAGGGAGGGATGTGTGTATGGGGAGGGATGTGTGTATGGATGCTGGGTATTCATTTGGAGGGGTTGAACTTGATGGACTTTGGATGGACTTTGTCTTTTTTAAACCTGATTTAACTATCTAACTATACATTCTTCTTTACTAACTCAAACATTCACTATATAAAATGTTTTAAGATTTTGCTTTTCTTTGAAACACTGAACTAATATTAAGTTGTATAACCAATGTTTCAGAGAACTGCTGCACATCTGTGTTGCATTGAGTCGACCAACTTCTGGCACCTGTTACATTCCACAATTCTTCTGCATTTCTTGGTTTTGCCTCAAACAGCATTTTTGATGTCACCTCAAAGTTTTCTATTGGTTTAAGGCCCGAGGATTGGCCTGTCTACTCCATAATGTCAATCTTGTTGGTTATGGAATGAAGATGCTGCTTGTTTGCTGGTGTGTTTGGGGTAATGATCTTGTTGTAATGCCCATTTCAAGGGCATTTCCTCTTCGGAATAAGGCAACATGACCTCTTCAAGTATTTTGATGTATTTAAACTTATCCATGACCCCTGGTATGCGATAAATAGGCCCAAGCCTGTAGTATAAGAAACATCCCCAAATTGTGATGCTTCCACCACCATGCTTCACTGTCTTCACAGTGTACTGTGGCTTGAATTAAGTGTTCGGGAACATCTGACAAACTGTCTGCGGCCCCTAGACCACAAGAACAATCTTGCTTTTATCAGGCCACAAAATATTGTGCCATTTCTCTTTAGGCCAGTCTGTGTTCTTTGGTAAATTGTAACCTCTGCAGCACACTTTTTTTTTAACAAAGGAACTTTGCGGGGGCTTCTTGACGAAGCTTGGCCTTGTAATTGTAACACTACTCACAGGTAGCTTTAGACTTTCTGGCTGAGGCTTTGACATTTTGGTTCTTCTATCCATTAAATTGTAGCTTTTCATTTTCTTCAATGTCTTTCAATTTTGGTTGCCATTCTAAAGCACCTAAGACCATATTAGCTGAGCAGTCTATCATTTTCTGCACTTCTTTATATGTTTTACCCTCTCCAATCAACTTTTTAATCAAAGTATGCTGTTCTTCAGAACAATGCCTAGAATAACCAATTTTATTTTTTAGAGAGAAATGCACTATAACCAGCATGCACAATATTTGCTGCCTTCCTTCCTTAAATAAGGGCCGTAATTGACACCTGTTTTTTTTAAAGAATGAATGACTCACTAATTGAACTCCACATTGCTATTATTGGGAACAAACTTATTATTATTATTATTATTATTATTCAGTTGCACAAAATCATCAGCATGTGTGTCATGACTGTTGGGTTTGTTGGTTTTCTATTACTCTACTACACCTAGTAGTAAATTATTTGCCATGTAGAAATATTTCTACCAAAACAGTTGTTGATCAGGTTAGACTGCTATTATTATGAACACAGCTTTATATATCTACATTATCATAAGGGTGTAAAAAAGTAAAGGGCAGATCAATAAAATGAATACAATTTAACAGTATTAATACTCTGTATAAAAGGAGTCTGTGTTTGTGGTGTTATATAAAAAAAATTACAGAAATGTTCTATGAATGTATAAACGTATATGGTTGAAGGTTATGGAACTCTGTATATTTCTCATAATACACAAGTTTCAATAAGTTATGTGACACAACTTACATGGTCATGCACAGATTGTAAGTGCAGACATCACAAAGACTGTTTATAAGAATCTATTTTGCATGATTTACATGATAAGAGAGAGAAAGTTTCCCTAGAGTGCTATAATATGGGAGCATCAGGACAGTGAGGAAATGAAGGAATATAAATGCTACTTATTGAAAGGAGACAAATGGGTGAATTAAAGGGGTTGTTCACCTTTGAATTAACTTTTAGTATGATATAGAGAGATATGCTGATACAATTTGCAACTGGTTTTCATTTTTTATTATTTGTCATTTTTGAGTTATTTAGCTTTTAATTTAGCAGCTCTTCGGTTTGCTATGTCAGCAATCTGTTTGCTGGAGCCCAAATTACGCTAGCAATCATGCATTGATATAAATAAGAGAGTGGAATATGAATAGGAAAGATGAGCAATAAAAAGTCGCAATAACAATACATTTGTAGCCTTACAATGCCTTCATTTTTAGATGGGTCAGTGACCCCATTTGAAAGCTGGAAGGAGTCAGAAGAAAAAGGCAAATAATTAAAAAATATAAAAAAAAGTTTTTCCCCAAAAATCCCGAAATTGTCGAATATTCGGGCTAATTTCAGTGCAGACCACAGAATTTTCCAAACAGGATAGGGACCTCTGTCCCTGACTTCTATACAACCTCAGTAGGTCGGGGATGCCGGATTTTCAGATTCTGACTTTTTCCCATGTTTGGGGTATAATACATTTTGAAAAGTTTGAGTTTTTCTTTCCACTGAAAATTCTGATTTTATAGTAAAAAAACTCAAAATTTTCAGGGTTTTCGATTTGGATTTTAATAAATAACCCCCTAAAAGTTAACGTATAGGTGAACCACCCCTTTAATGAAAGGTTAAGATGAAAATGGTGTTTGTTCTTGAAAGGGAAACTCCTTTTCTCTGTAAACATTTTTTGTCTTGGGGTTTTTTTTTTTAAATTTGTTTTGTGTTTTGAGGTCATTTTTTTAGACTGAAGAATACAGCAGTTCAAACATGCTGAGCTATATTTGATAAAATAGGCACATCAGCATTTCTTTAAATGGAACTTGTTTTATCCAACCACTTACTCATTCAAGTTACCTCAAATCTGAAGGACGTTTATGCTTGAAAAAATTAAAGTGAGAATGAGATTTGGAGAGACATGTTTGAAGAATTTTATAATTTTTATCATTTATCATAAAAAAACATGTGCTGGTAGTATTATATACATAGCATATGGGACCAAATTATTGTAAAGGAAAGATTTATCATATCTTTCCTTTACAATAATTTGGTCCCATATGCTATCTATATAATACTACCAGCATTTTTTTATGCATACAAGCTGTTGTTGCTGTGCAGCAGAATGGATGAATTGTGTGTGCATAAACAAAAAGGGTGGAATGAAGGACAACCCAATAGCAAATAAGTTTACAAACTTGGTAAACAGTTGTTTATGATAAGCTGTTTATTATAAGAAAAACTTTTGATAGGAGGAATCAATAAGTGAATGTAATATACTCTTATATTAGAGGATATCCATGGACACCAACAGACAGAACAGCATACAAATTTAACAAATTGCCCTCTGCCCAATGTATTAACAATGATTTTGTTTTTAAGAAGTAAGAAGACTAGTGATGGGCGAATAAATTTGCCAGATACAAATTCGTGGTGAATTCCCACACTTCAGCGCATGTAATTTAATTTGTGAAACTGTGGCGACAATTCGCATAAAAAAATCCTTTGCATCAAAAAAACTGACGCGCACCAAAATGGCTAGTGCATAAAAATTGTCGCACGCCAAAGTTTTTAGACGCCCATTGACTTGCATTTGGACCAAATAGTCGCACATATAAAAAAAGGTCTCTTGCGTCAAAATTGACGCACATCAAAATTATTTTGACTCCCATTGACTTCAATGTGTTGCGCTAATTTTTCGCTGTTTCACGAATTTCATGGTATGGCACAGATTCGCCCATCACTAAAGATGACAACCATAGCAGCATCAATATTCATTTTGTAAATCATGTTTGCGAAGTCTTCCTCTGTGTGGACCTCTTCTTTTAAACCGCCAGGGTGAAACCATATGCATACCATTAGCGTATTAAAAAGTAAATTGCATTTGGAAACCATTATTTTTACATTTGAGAAAAATTAAAAAAAAATTTCAGTCATTGTGCACTTTGACAACAGTATTTAAAAACTAATGTGAAAATGATCAAGCTGTTTTTCTATTTCTGCAGTGTATAACTCAAAGCTAAATTTGTAATGCCACAGAAGATGTATTTATTTGTTAATCAGTATGGACAAAAGGCTTGTCACGAGACAACAAATAGAATTGTGGCCAATTCTCTTTTATGTATGTGAAATGAACATACTACAAGTATTTTTACTATATAAGCATCCAACTATATTATTTTGTTTCACATTCTTTTCTTCATTACCTTTGTAATAATGTACAAAATGTATTACATTTTAAATAACATTATGGCTTTACATCATATTATGTCTTTACAAAAATTGCATTCTACACATTTCTCCCTATAATTTACACATTTTCTCTACATAAGTTTATTATAATTGCATTTAAATGAGACACCACAGGTACACTTGTCATGAAATTCTAAATAATTAAGATTATTATCTGGATGTATTTATTCTAAGAGTGCTCAGAAGTTACTTACACTTCACAACCAGATACTCAAAAAAAAACCACATCAACAACCCAACTGTAAACTGCTTGAGTTTGCTTTCATATTGCTTATAGAGTATTTTACTCCCAATATTGTAATTTGTGTATCAAAGAACTTAAGTTTTATCCCTTATTTCTGGATAAGGGATCTTTAAATAATTTGGATCACCCTTCCTCAAGACTACTAAAAAAGAATTTAAACATTAAGGGGCCCATTTACTTAGTTCGAGTGAAGGAATAGAGGAAAAATAGTTCGAAATTTGAATGTTTTTTTGGCTACTTCGACCATCGAATGGGCTACTTTGACCTTCGACTACAACCTTCGACTTCGAATTGAAATATTCGAACTAAAAATCGTTCGACTATTTGACCATTCGATAGTCGAAGTACTGTCTCTTTAAAAAATTCTTCGACCCCCTAGTTCGCAACCTAAAACCTACCGAGGCCAATGTTAGCCTATGGCTTCCTAACAATTTTCTGATCGAAGGATAATCCTTCGATCGATGGATTGAAATCCTTCGAATCGTTCGAATAGCGCAAAATCCTTCGACTTCGATATTCGAAGTTGAAGGATTTTACTTTGACGGTAGAATATCAAGGGTTAATTAACCCTCGATATTCGACCCTAGGTAAATGTGCCCCTAATTAAACACTATAGGAATGTTTTACATCTAGTAAGGATTTATTATATCTTAATTGGGAGTAGGTACAAGGTACTGTTTTAATCCTACAAGGAAAAGGAAGTCATTTCTAAAGATTTGAATTATTTTATTATTGGAGTCTATGGAAGACCACCTTTCCATAATTTAGATCTTTCTGGATAACAGGTTTCTGTATAATGGATCTCATAGCTGTACAATGCCTTTTTTAGCATTTCTGCAAAGAAAAGTACTTGTGATGAACATCCAGTGCATATTGTCTATTATTTACAGTACATTATATTATTTACAATATGATATTGTATAATAAAAACAAATCAGAAGTCCTCTAAGAAGACCTCATATCTAACAGATAAACAATTGGGGAAAGGGAAGGGTTTGAATGGGGGGCGTTTGCCTCTGATTT
The DNA here is from genome assembly GCF_017654675.1 of Xenopus laevis. Classification (NCBI taxonomy): domain Eukaryota; kingdom Metazoa; phylum Chordata; class Amphibia; order Anura; family Pipidae; genus Xenopus; species Xenopus laevis. The sequence goes on along the minus strand of NC_054372.1, from coordinate 66,668,982 downwards.
TAGTAGAACAACAATTTATTTTTTTTTTTTTTAAAAAAAAGGAGATACTTGGCAGTGTTAGGGAATAATCCAAAGACCGGAGATCACCGAGGTAAAAGGAATAATCCAAGTTTATTATTTATATAATAAACATACACGAGCTCCGTGGGTTCTGATACACAAGTAGGTCAGAACTGAGAAACAAAAGATTGACCACACATTATATACCCTTCAGGAGAGGAACTTCAATGGGAAAAGGCCTCTCTAGGGAGAAAAGGGAGTATTGCCAAGTATCTATCATAGTGTCTCAGTGTACAATTATCTAGTGTTAGCTAGCTATGTGAACGAGAAGGGAGTAACATAGTGGGAGAGCTTCAAGGCCAGGGCACCTGCTAGAAGCAAAAGGATAACATAACATACTACTGATAAGGACCTTCTCAGATGGCACACTGTCTCCTGGGTAGTCTTGAAACAGTTCATAGAAGGGCCCCATGGGCACTTTGAAACTGCTCAGTCTACCTTGGAGGGGGGCTTAGGAATGCGAGGGGCCATCTAGGGCCTGCAAGACTTTTCCTTCCACAATCCCCCATTTTGTCAGTTCTTCTGACAACCATAATACAAAACAAATAATTAAACATAGCATACCTTATAAATGCAATGCATACAACCGATATGAGAATACATCTGGTATATAATGTTCATACACTGTGGTGGTTCATTGAAGTCAATTTTTAGACTTTTAGTGTTCTTAGGATAGAACAGAAGAGGTTTAGAAGAGCTTGCCTTTAGAAAAGAGTGAGACAATAAGGAGGTACAGCAAGAACAACAGCAACAAATGATGTTAGGTAGACAATAGATGACTAGAAGGATGACACCAACACAAACGAGGACATACAGAATGGTATGGAAAATCTTAGCACTGATATCGTGGAACCATGTGGATGGGTCCAACCAGGGGAAGATGGATTGTTCCTTGTGATTGGTTAAAAAGGTGTCCTTCCTCTGCTAAACCTTTACCAGGTGCTTGTCATCAATGTAATTACAACTGTACCTAACCCTCCTTGACCAGCTGGAAGATAATCTAACACTAAACAATGCGGCAGAACTTCCTTCTTCAATTGTTGGAGTTCATGACTTACTATCTTCAAACTGTTGTCATATTCATTAGTAATGTTCTCAAGCAACAACATACTAGACATAAGGCTAAAGGCTTTCTTAATGCAACATCTATTTACCTCAGGGGAAGTTAAAGAGAGCTCTTGCCTTACCTTTAAAGATGCACGCTTCATTAGGAAGTGTGCTGGAATCTGAGCTAACTTAATATCTTTAGCTTCCATATACCAGGTGGGATGAAGCAATTTAGCAATCATACATACACCACGGGAGCCTTTTGGTAGCCACGGATAGGCACATTTACCACAAACAAAGTAATAAGGTGAAGGTAAAGTGTAAGGAGGTATAGATGATTAGCGGAACTGTTGATACAAAGGCCATCAGAACATAAGTGTACCAACTTACCAATATCCTTGGGCGACACCGTTTTATGAAACTGGAGAAGTGTCAAATTACCCCAAGGCCTGTTAACTATATCCTGACAGGATAGAGATTCTGCTACGTATGTCATACTGCGAGCTGACAAAGGATAATGTGTACATATCCATCAAGCAATAATAGTGTGGATGCTGCTATAACATACATTTTAACAAAAGCATTATCATTAGGCTCAAACAGTTATGCATATAAGTCTCTTTTGACAACCTTAACCTGATCGGTTGACGACACATTAGCCTCCGAAGTTTGTGAGGCTGCTGTTTGTTTACTTGTGAGTTGTCGTTGCCTGCAGGCTTTATGAGTGCTATCGTCAGCACAGCAACGAAGATAATGATGTGCAGTACGGAGACACAGATGATAAGTCTTTTATCTGGCTTTGGGCCAAAGCATCTGGCACACAGAGACATGATGGTGCTGCTGAGGATCTTCACCCGATGGGGACCTACGTCTTTTGCACTGCACGTTAGGGTCCCTGGGACTTAGGTGGTGGAGGGAAAGAGGCGTTATTATGTCCTACAATTCCCCCCCACTTACACCGCAGGTGGAAGTTGAGATTTCGGTTTCCCTTCAACCTTTACAGCTGTTTCTGTGACTAGGAGTACCTGGAATGGTCATTTTCAGCGAGGTTGAAGATCTTTGGCACTGTGTCTCCTTATGAGGATCCAATCTCCTGGAATGAGAGCATGTGGTTCCAGAACATCCGCTGGATCTGGTAATGAAGAATAAACTCGAGAACACAATTTGGTCAGTTCCTTATGTAACTGAGAAACATATTCAGTCATTCTTCCATAGTTCATGCAAAGAAGATGAGTAGAAGGAAAGTACTGAGCCATGCGTGCTTGTCTCCCAAACAATATTTCATATGGGGAGAGTGTACTTAGCCTTTGGGGAGTGTGCATGACAGACATAAGCACTATATCAAGGGCATCTGGCCACACAAGTTTAGTCTCTGCACATACTTTACTTAGCCTGCTTTTAAGAACACCCTTTAGACTTTCCCACTAGCTTGGGGATGATATGGTGTGTAACATTTGATGAATCCCAATGTCTTTGTGCAGATTAATTACATAACCTGTCCCATGAAACGTGTACCTTGATCAGAGGATAATACCTCAGGCAGTCCATAACTGTAGACAATCTCTGCAATTAACTCATTAGCTATAGCTTCATCTGAAGCTTTTACAATGGACCCAGGGAATTGGTCAACACAAACAATTACATATTCATAGGTACAACATGTAGGTAACTGTAGGAAATCTATCTGCAATATCTGAAATTGTTACATTGGTTTAGGTCAGTGTTTGATAGGTGTTGGAATAGTCTTACCTAGATTATATTGCAAACAAATAAAACATAATTATACATATTTGGCTGCAATAGACGAGAACCCGGGGGCAAACCACATTCCTGACACTACATCACATATCCCCCCGTAAAAAGTGTGGGTGAGATCATGTGAGGCAGCAACCAAATATGGTAACAGAGCACGGGGTGCAACAGGGCAATCACCTAAATGCCAAACAAAAAAAAACATCAACATTCGGAGTATGTGTACATCTGGCTTTAAGCCAATGTTCCGTCTCCTCAGGTTCCATTTGGTCCTGAAGGGCTGATAAAAACAGCACTAGAGGGAACAGGTAGAGTTGGTTCTTTTACAACACATGCTTTAAACATTTTATAACACAATGCTGCTTGCTTTGCAGCTACATCAGCATAGGCATTATCTAGTGCTACAGGGTCAGAGGACCCAGTGTGGGCTTAGTACTTAATGACTGCAACCTGTTTCGGTAGTCGGATTTGGCCCTACCGGATGGGCTGCAATAACAACTTCGTTAACTGCTCTGAGATCCTGAACAAAACGCCACTCATACTTGCCGGGCTTTTTAATTGGCAAGATGGGCATATTTACAGGGCTAATCCTATGGTTTAACACTCCCTTATCAAGTAACCCTTGAATTACTGGGCAAATCCCCTATACCTTTGCCCTGGATAGTGGGTACAGTGAGATTTTGGGCGGGGGGGGCCCTTGGGTCTACTTGTATGGACACTGGTGGGATGGATGACATGAACCCAACATCTGTTGGTGATAAAGCCCACAAATCACTTGAAACACATTGTAATTTAGGAGGTACAGAATCTTCCTTTCCTTTAGTGACAGAAGATTAGCAGTATCTAGTGCATTGGTCATCTCAGACACTTATGGAGGCAGGACAGGCACAAATACTGCATCCAGATTACAGTATATGGTGCACACTGGTTTAGAAAGGATGTCCCTACCTATGAAACTGTCAGGGATGGAGGCACTTAAAAGAAAGGCAGCTTTTGTGGATACAGGACCAATGGACACTTCCGATGGGCTTGTTTCTGCCATAGGGATAGGATTTCCTCCAACTCACACTGCCGTGACTACATTACCAGATAATGGCAGGTTTGAGTGAGTCTTTAAAACTGAGCGGGCAGCACCAGTATTCAGTAAACAAAGTTAGGGTCTTTTAATTAATAAACACTTCAATTAGGAGGTCTGGATGGTGATTAGAAGTGTTTGGAAATACTGGTACCGGGGCTGCGTCGCACCTTCAAGCAGGATTTATGAGGGATGCATTGGAATGTGAAGGGGCTGCATCCTCTGCAGGGAAAGGGCTTACTTTGGGGATATGCACTTATATGCATAATGCTCTTGATTATTACAATTAACACAAACAACTGTCTTTTTGTCACGGTTATCTGACCTGTTCTGCTGTCTGTTAGTTATTGTTTCTGGGGTTTTGGGAATTATCCTGGAAGTTGTTAGACTGTTGCTGAACGAGTAACACCTGCTGGGGCTTAAGACAGGAGTTCTCAACTTGTGGCAACGGCAATTATCTTTTCTAACTTCTTATGCTTCCAGGCAAGACTATGTATGCTGAGGTTACTTTGAGGATCATTTAGTAGTCCTACCACAAAGGTAATAGCATACTGGACAGCAGACTCTTTGGCATCTTGGTTAAATTTGAAAACTATTTCCCAAGAAGCTTCTGAAAGAAAAAAAAAATTGGTGCTTACTGTTCTTTTCAGAGCATGGAAACCGACTCCGACTTGGGCTGGGTCAACAGGGTTAGTATCTCAATACATTTTGTCTAACATTTGGTAATCCCCTGGACCACACACTTTGAGTACAAATAATATATTGGTCTAATTAGGCTTATGAGCACCATTGACACACAAGAGTTCCTGTGCAAATTTGTGTGGATTAGTATGGGGCTGTGGAACATCTTGAAAAATCCTTCTAAGATCTGTGTGTTTTTAGTTATACCACTTCTACAGCGTCCCCCGTCGCCCCCCTTTTTCTCTACTTTGTATTGTACGGGCGGGGTAGAGCTTAGCTGTGGGGCTGGGGACAGCCTGCTTGTCTGTATCTGAGCTATAACTTTCAGAGAACTTATCTCTGAGCTGTTTGTCTTTTTGGTGTCAATTTTTTTTTTTTTTTCACTGTTCTCTATTATCTAACTTAACCCTTCTGCTATCAACTTTTCTTGTTCCTCTCTTTGCTTTCTAGCTTCCTTTGATTCTGAGGCACTTTCATGACTTTCTAGGGCACATACTTGACCATTTACCTCTTTTGCTGCCTCTCTCTTGCTCTTAGCTATTACGGGAAAACAACCCATCATAGAGTGGGGAGGCTGACGGCTGTATGTATGCCTTATGAGTTACAACCACTCAAGTCTGTGGGGCTAAAGCTTCTGATATATCACTGCTGTGCTGCGTATGTACTTAAATGCTTGTACTCTTGTCTGGTGATCCCATGTATCGTTGGGAGGAATGGCCAATGACTTACTCTCTGTAAGTGTACTCCACTTAGGCAAGTAAGCCACTACATCTTTGCCATATTCAACAGCAATCACACTACCTGGTGAATGCTCTACAGTCACTCTGCCTAGCGACTGTCTTGCGCTCACTCTCCTTGGTGAACGCGCAGAGGTGATCAGCCTCTGTTCACAATCCTCCCCGCTAGGGCGAGATGCTCCTAACGGAGTCTTACACTCATTCTGGCCAAATGCCTTAGTGAGCCTATTTCATCTCAACTAAAAAAAATGCCCTCTTCCCTCAAGTACGCATACTATCTTGGGGTATACTGGGGTCTAACCAGGTAAGTTAGTACAATTCTTATAAGCAGCAAGAGTATAGAAAAGTTAGAACTTTTTCACTTTGCAATTAGTCCCCAATCACATGCACATTCATACAGGACACATGGTTAAGACAAACATAGATACCTCGAGTGATCACCTTGGGTCAGGCTGCTTGCACAGCAACACCCTGTCCGTTTGGAACCGGAGAAGAAAGGAGACAGAACAAGGTATGCTTACCCTGTGTGGCCACTCCTGTCCCGTTAGTTCTCCGGGTCCTCACTGTGGATGGGTGAAGTCAGCGTCTTGAGCCTGCCCGCATTATCTCCACCATTTTGTTAGGGAATAATCCAAAGACCGGAGATCACCGAGGTAAAAGGAATAATCCAAGTTTATTATTTATATAATAAACATACACGAGCTCCGTGGGTTCTGATACACAAGTAGGTCAGAACTGAGAAACAAAAGATTGACCACACATTATATACCCTTCAGGAGAGGAACTTCAATGGGAAAAGGCCTCTCTAGGGAGAAAAGGGAGTATTGCCAAGTATCTATCATAGTGTCTCAGTGTACAATTATCTAGTGTTAGCTAGCTATGTGAACGAGAAGGGAGTAACATAGTGGGAGAGCTTCAAGGCCAGGGCACCTGCTAGAAGCAAAAGGATAACATAACATACTACTGATAAGGACCTTCTCAGATGGCACACTGTCTCCTGGGTAGTCTTGAAACAGTTCATAGAAGGGCCCCATGGGCACTTTGAAACTGCTCAGTCTACCTTGGAGGGGGGCTTAGGAATGCGAGGGGCCATCTAGGGCCTGCAAGACTTTTCCTTCCACAGCAGTTACTGTAGTTGCTTGTACTGTATTAAGAAATAGAAAATGCTGATAGAGGCCCTTTGTGTAGAGCCTGGGCTATGTTGGACAAACTAAAAGAGAGATTAAAACTAGGATCCAGGAACACAGTGGAAATTTTAAGAAACAGATGCACAGGTTTTCAGACATTTTGTTGAATGCAAACATAACCCCATGCAGTTTAAAAGGTGTATTTTGGAGGAAGCACCATTTGATAGGAAAGGTGGTGACAAGTTACTGCACATTGAATGTAAATGGATTAAAAAATTAAATACCTCAATCCCTGATGGAAAAATGACTACAGGTTTGGGACCTGTTATCCAGAATGCTCTGGACCTGGGGTTTTCCGGATAACGGATCTATCCGTAATTTGGGTCTTCATGCCTTAAGTCTACTAGAAATCATTTAAACATGAAATAATCCCAATAGGCTGGTTTTGGCTCCAATAAGGATTAATTATGTCTTAGTTTGGCTCAAGTACAAGCTACTATTTCATTATTACAGAGAAAAAGGATATCATTTTTAAAAAATTTGGATTATTTGGATAAAATGGAGTATATGGAAGACAGCCATTCCGTAATTCTGAGCTTTCTGGATATTGGGTTTCCGGATAAGGGATCCTATACCTGTACTAGAGTTTACCATATCTATGATGCTAATTCTTCTTTTTATCATTACAAGTACATTGCAGGTACATTACACCAGCAGTGTAGATGAAGATAATGGTAAGGTTACTTAATTGCAGGTGTAACTGTATATCTTTAATGCAGGTCTTCTTGAATATAGACTATACAGGTGCACTAAGGTAATCATATGCCGATGTAGCATTAACTTACACTAATTGCAACACAACAATATGTGTTTGTTACATTGTGTTTCAGTGGATCAGGTAGGCACTTTTTGATATGCAGTACCCCGGAGCCTCATCAGTAAGTTTGTGAATTATTTTTTCATTTAACAGATTTGACTTTGTCAGGTTATTTAACCATTAAAAAAAAACCAAGAACAATTAAATTTTTTAAAATATGCAATTATAAAAAGATCCGATTATAAATCTGATAACTGGTTGTGGCTATAAATTTATTCAAACCAAAGGATATGCAAGTGTTTATTTATTTTCTTTAGTCATATTGGTTTTAATATTTGTTTTGTTTTTTTTTAATAAAATAATGCAAGTTAAGGCATAGTAATTTTTTTTACTGTTACTAACCTGCACACTATATTATTGTGAGACATGTAATGGTGCTTGTAAGGGTATCTGTTTTGTCTTTTTATTGTTTTTCTTTTATGTTCTTTTATAATTTTTTGCCATTAATACTGTATCTTCAATTATTGGGGGTCTATGGACCTTGTTTAAGATTTTGCAACTCCCCCCTGTAGCTGACAGACCCAAAGGAGACATGCCAAGGGAAGGTGCACCTCTGTATTTATAACAATGTTTGCCTCCCATCCTCCACACTTCATATCATCGACATTTTACCAAGACCACCTAATTAAATATTATGGTCACTTTATATTGCTTTAGTTTTTCTTGGCCCGCTATGGTCTCTGTTTCATAGTGAGTTGCATCCCTTATAGCTATGCCTTTCTATAATGTGAGCGAAGTTGTCACATTAAAATATACCCATTCATATTTTATGTTATTAATTGGGTCCTGATGTACAGAAGGGAATGACACTTGACAGTTGCTAACATTTCTTGAAAAAGATCATTGTACATCTTAAAAATTATGTCAGTTTTTATGTTTAGTTTTTATATCATATCTACAATTGTACAGTCTGAGCAAGATAAACTGTAGAAGATTAGTTGTTATTTTTTAACTTGTTAGAGTATGAACATTGTACAAGTTAAAAAAGAAAACATACTGTAAAATTATTTGGTATTTTGACTCATCAGTCATCTATTCAAAGACACCGGTAGATGAACATTATGAAGTCTGTTTCTTTATTTCTAAGCAAATGTATCTTTGTGACATTTATAGAAAATGCTTATTTAACTTAGAAATGCAGGGCTCTGTTTATTCTATTAATTTATCACTAATACTTTAAACATAACATTCTAAAAGAAGCTTGTACTCTAGACGTTGAAAGAGTATCCAAAATAAATGAGGATAGGTAACTTGGTCCAAAAATGATAGGGTCAGCTTTTGCAACAAAACTGTATTTTAAAGTGAGAATACATTGATTAATAACATGTTGTCACTTACACAGGCAAAAGTACTACTTGCGCTGACACTACAAGTTTTTATTTCTGGAGACTAAGTTATGACTTGTAAGAAAAACTAAAATGTTCAGGATGCATAGACAGTTTAATTGAATTTTTAACAAAATGTATTTGATTCTAAAATGTGTTTCCTAAAAGATATAAATGATATAAATGTATCTTTCTCAGACCAGACTGTTTTGTATAGATAAAGGGAACATAATCCTTTCACTTAAGTGCTGCTGCACTTATATGTTGTTGCATTACAACTAGGGACATTTGTGTTTTTTGAAAAAAGAATTTTTAAATATTTAAATATAGTTTAGCAATTATAGCTAAAATCGAGTTACCAAGTGAAAAAAAGGAATGTGCTACAGTTTTTGTCAAAAGTTACTAAAAAGAACATATATACATTTTATATGGTCAAAATATTCCAAATTACTTGTAAAAATGGATGTTCACAGACCCAACTGGGTAGAGGCAATTCTAAAGGTGCAAAAGAGAAACCCAAATTAATTCCACAATACGTATATGAAGATAGTGGTGTAAATGGGTATGCAACAAACAATATAGTGCATCTTAATCTATGGTGTCAGCCATATATACACAGAACAATCTTTAGAAAGGAGAAGGAACACCAAACAGTGTAAAACCATTTTTTAATAAAAATTTTAAAAGTATAGCACTTTCCAATGGTTAAAATAAAATGCATCCTTCATAAAATAGGTAGTTCAGTCACACTGGGAGACAGTCTTTTAGCCTGCAATTTTTTTTGCATCTCTTTTCTCATCTACTAGATGGCATCATGCCTGACACATTCACTCACACATCACTAAGGAAACCAACAAGTGAATCAAGTAAGGGTAGGACTCCACGAACGATTTTGTCACGGAACGCATGAAACAAAAATAAGGTAAGAGATAGAATTGTCGCATGGTGCCGCAGTGTTGATCCGATGCGACTGTCGGATGCAGCGTCTGCATCCGACAGTTGCATGCGTTTTGTCGCAGCACGTCGGATTGCGACAAAATCGTTTGTGGAGTCCTACCCTAAAGGAAAAATACATGAGTAGATTTAAGCTGCTGATTTGGCCCCTTCAGATGCAGCTTATTTGTCTGTGTATGAGCTCTGTAAGATGTCCTATCCAATAAATATATGAGTAAAAATCTGCAATAAATCTATCAAGGGGCAGCCCAATATACCAATATAAATTGCTGCTGTGATAAATTTTCCATTTTGCAGCATATAATCAAGTTATATAATATGGTAAGAGTTGTAGTGCAACTACATACATAGATCATTAACACAGTACTTCACAGTCATTTTTTTTCCATGCCTTACTTGACTGTTCCATTTGAAGCAAATTCCTAGTCTCATTCATATAATAACACCTAAAGGCATTGAATCAAAATTTCACCAGGTATGGATTCCTGGCAAAATTCTGTTTAGTTTTGCAAAATTGCAAAAATTTGTTAAATGACCCATACAAAAGTTACAGAAATGAATGGAGTGAAAAAATAAAGCTGCATAAAAAGTCACAGCAAAATATTTCCATTCATCGAAATGCAAAAAAAAGCAATATTTCTTGCAGCAATTGTAGGGTTATTCCTGTCAGATAAGCATGTGCATGGATTTCTAATTAACCTAGCTGCCTGTTAGATGAGAGCTCCTCAGTGAAACTGCTCTGATAGAAGCCACAGTGTACTGAACAGGTGAATACCTTTGTTGTGTTTTGTACGTCAGGATCAGAATAGCTGACCGGCATGTTAGAAAGTGAATCTGTATGTTTAGTTAAACTCTGGACAAGACTAGGATTTTGTTTTGGGTTTATATGGTTTTGTATAAGCCTTAAAGAGGTGGCCTTTTGTTTGATATCCAAACTTCAGTTTAGGGAAAAGCTGCACCTTAACCTTAGTTGCCAAAAGCAAGCAAAAAGCAATTGGTTTAGGGCTCTTACAGACGAGCGTTTTTACCTGCGCTCCCCTGCGTTCCTTTCAGCCGCAGGGGAGCGCAGGAATAGACGAATTACATTTTTCCCAATGGGGCTATACTCACACAGGCGCGTGTAGGCGCCGAACGCAGGAAAAATGCAGCATGTTGCGTCTGAACCTGCGTTCGGCGCCTACACACGCCTGTGTGAGTATAGCCCCATTGGAAAAAATGTAATGCGTCTATTCCTGTGCTCCCCTGCGGCTGAACACAGAAAAACGGAACGCAGGGGAGAGCAGGTAAAAACGCTCGTCTGTAAGGGTAGAGTTTTTTTTTTTTTAAATGGATTAAACAGCATGTACCAAAAACCTTTTCTGTCTCATCTGACAACAAGCTATCCTGGATTTACTTGCTGCTCAACAATTATGTTATGCTCAAAAGTACATCATAAACAACTTGAGATTAATAGAGTATATGCTAAGCAGGCTTACTACACAAATAACAGAAAAAAAGAATGCGTATGTATATATGTATATTTTTATTTGTAAAGCGCTCCTTGAGGGCAAAGCACTGTACAACAAAACAATAAATTAGTAGTAACAAACAAGGGGTCATTGGAATAAAAAGTAACAATAAGTGCATTTTTAGAAATACAATTCACATAAATATAAAAAAGATAAATACAGATTAAGTGCTCAGTGTCAAGGAAACAAAAGGCTAGAAGACCCTACCCCGTAGGGCTTACAGTCTAAATGGGAGGGTAACATGCAGACACAATTCAGAGGGGTATTAAGGTGCTGTGGGTTACAGTTTGTTACACTGTTATACAAGTGCCAGTTCAGGTGTTATCCAGGTGCTCCCAGTGGTAGACTTTGAGTTTTGTTTTAAAAACACTGAAGGAGGATTCTCTCCTGAGAGATTCAGGAATGGCATTCCAAATATAAGGAGTCACAATAGAGAAGGGTTTGATAAGGGAAACAGCAGTAGTAGTGGGGGGTACAACCAAGCGGTTGCTCTGAGAGGAGCGGAGGTTTCGGGCAGGAACATATAGAGAAACAAGAGATCAGATTTAATTAGGTGCAGAGGAATGAATGGCTTTGAAGGTTATGAGGCGGAGTTTATAAATTATTCTTTGTTTTATAGGAAGCCATGATAAGGACTTCAGCAGCGGAGGGGCCTGTACCCTTTTGGATGAGAGGAGGATAATTCTGACAGCTGTGTTTAATACAGACTGTAGAGGGGAGAGATGGGAGTTAGGGAGGCCAGTTAGTAGAAAGTTAGTCTTGGATGTATCCGGTGAAAGGAAGGGTCAGATTTTGGCAATATTGCGTAAGAAAAAGTGACAAGTTTTGACAGTGGTGAATATAACTATTTACAGGTATGGGATTCATTATCCGGAAACCCATTATCCAGAGAGCTCTGAATTATGGAAAGGCCATCTCCTATAGATTCCATTTTATTCAAATAATCTACAATTTTAAAAATGATTTTCTCTTTTATTAACATGTATTTGTATAGCGTCAACATATTGCTTAGCGCTGTTTTCTCTGTAATATTAAAACAGTACCTTGTACTTGATCCAAAATAAGTTACAAATAATACTTATTGAAGAACAAGCCCATTGGGGTTATTTAATGTTTACATGATTTTCTAGTAGACTTAAGGTACAGTATGAAGATCCAAATTACAGAAAGATCCATTATCCTGAAATCTCCAGGTCTCAAACAATTTGGATATCCAGAATGCTCTGGATAACAGGTCTCATACCTGTATTATATTTATCACTGGACATCAGAATTTTTCTTACTCTGAATTGACAACTTTTGGTGCTGTTGTCTGTCACTTGTTTTTTTTTTTTTTTGGAAGCTCTGGTGGAGTCAAAATGCCCAAAACCGCATTCTACTTGGCTTCCACTGTTTTTTCATTTTATTGTATGTTAACTCTCACATAAAAAAACGAATACTTTGTCAGACACTGCTTCAACGATAACTATCATCAATTAAGAAATAAAATGTATGGTTATGTCCAGTGTTAAGTATTGTGCATGGCATGATGGAAGTTTTGTTATTTTGTACTTAGGAATGATTGTCACAGACACATTTCTGCTCAAAGGGATTGATTTGTGTGTGTAAGGGAAGGGGGTATCTCAATAATTTTATTGTGCTTTGCACATTGTCACCACTTTTTAGTCAAAGTGGACCCAAGTATAGGTGAGGTTTGGGTTATGTGTACATGTATGGGAATATAAAAAAGGAAATATTAGCAAATATAGTAATACAAGTATGGGATTAGTTATCCGGAAACCCATTTTCTAGAAAGCTATGAATTACTGAAATGCTGTATGCCATAGACTCCATTTTATCAAAATACACCATATTTTTACAAATAATTTCCTCTTTATCTGTAATAATAAAACCGTACCTTGTACCTGACCCAAACTAAGATATAATTCGTTTTTATTGGAAGAAAAACCAGCTTATTGGGTTGATTTTATTTTTACATGATTTTCTAGTATACTTAGGGGCACATTTACTATGGGTCGAATATCGAGGGTTAACCCTCGATATTCGACCATCGAAGTTAAATACTTTGAATATTGAACTCGAAGGATTTACCGCAATTCGTTTGATCGAATTCGATTAAATCCTTCAAAGGATTTTAATCCATCGATCGAAGGATTTTCCTTCGATCAGAAATTGCTAGGAAAGCCTATGGGGACCTTCCCCATAGGCTAACAGAGGTGCTCGGTAGGTTTTAGGTGGCGAAGTAGGTGGTCAAAGTTTTTTTTAAAAAGACAGTACTTCGTCTACCGAATGGTTGAATAGTTGAACGATTTTTAGTTTGAATCGTTCGTTTCGAAGTCGTAGTCGAAGGTTGAAGTAGCCAAAAAAATACTTCGAAATTCTAAGTATTTTTTATTCTAATACTTCACTCGAGCTAAGTAAATGTGCCCCTTAATGTATGAAGATCCAAATTATGGAAATATCCATTATCCGGTCCCCAACATTCTGGATAATGGGGCCCATACCCAGGGGCATTGCTGCAATTAGGAAAGTTGAGAAACTCACCTCAGGCAGCAGCAAGTTACCAGGGGCCGCAAAAAGCTGCCTCTGGTAACTTAAACAGTCAAAATTCTGATATTTAAATCGGAATGTTGGCTCTTCTAGTGCAGAGAGCACAATAGTGTGCACAACTTGACTAGTGATGTGGCCCCTCTCAACTTGCTCCGGCACATGGAAAAGTAAGCGCCAGGTGTGTGGGGGGAAGCATCCGAATGGTTGCTAAGGGCAGAAAAAAAAACAAGCAAAAAAAGACCGCTCAAGCTCACCGCTGTTTCCCCTGACCAGGTGCTCTGTCTTCAGTGTCCCCACTGTTCCTAAACGGCAGAATTCAGCAATTACACGGCACTTCTGGACAGTATTTATTTTGGCAAAACTGCTGGAAAAAAGCTTTGAGGCAAAGCGACACTACTGTCAGATGCAGACGCTGCACACTGCGTCGCATCCGACAGTTGTGTCGATCCAACAATGCGACATGTTCCGACAATAGCATTACTGACCTTGCATTACTTTCCATTGCATTCGTCGTTTTTGCGCAGCGCGTCGGATCGTGCCGGAATCGTCCGTGGAGTCCTGCCCTAAAAGCTATAGGAAAAACACTTTTGACAGAGATACCTTACAAAATAGCACTTGAGCCCTTGTGCTTTCAAAATTTCAAACACACAAGAGTCGTTTAGGCCAATCGGTAACAATAGTGATTCTTTCCAAAACTCACTTAACACTTACTAAGGCACTTGGAAGCACCTATGAATTATCCAGTACTTTGTATTGCGCAAGGCATTTATATAAATTCATGAAGACTGTAGCATCAAACACTGTGATATAAAAATACTGATGATGAAACCGTTAAAATCAATAGATGTAAAAATGTGGAAATAGGTTCAATGGTAAATTTAATGAACTTGTGTATATATGTATGACATTGTGCAACAATAAAAAAGGAAAAGCAAAATATACATTATTGATTCCATCTCTGACAGAATGACAAAGTGTTAAACTTATACCTACCATACTATATGCAAATGTGAGTTATGCTTCAGAAAATTCCATATACTGAAACAATTTATCATTTATCTCTCACACAGACAAGGAAATCAAGCTCACCAAAATCTGTCACTGTCATGCAGCTGAGATAATTTAGCAAAGTGCTTCATGTCAGTGCCAGCGAAAGGGCATCCATGAGAACTGGTTATGCAGACAAGCAATACTGGCCTTAGCAGACATGGTAAAGGGCAATGAGATTTTCTTTTGTTGTCCCTTTATAATGCAGACGTTTTTCGGTGAAAATAAATTATAGGATAAATGGCTGTTCCCATTATTGGTTTACTAAACACGACTAATATATGCATTTGCAGGAGCCTTTTAACTCCTTGTTATAACTTCTTGCCCTCCAACTTCTGCTGGGTGATCTCTGCAGTATCCAAATAAATGAGCATAAGGCATATGAATATAATATGCTTTGCAATTCTGACTAAACATGTATAAACAGTTAAAAGAAATGTATGATTGATAACTTTGACACAGAAGACAAGAAACGTATACAATATATCATTTAATTTCTCCTTTTATACTGATGAGCTCTTTTAAAGAAGGTATTATCATGTATTTTTTTTAATGAGGCAATGTATTGTTTGCTCCAGGCCCAGTTATACATAACCCATCAGATCTTACTTTAAAACTGTAGCTAGAAGATGATGATGATGATTGGTCTCCTAGATCTGGGCAGTAAATCATGGGGGCTATACTTTGTTTGGGAGGGACAGAAGAAATTAATAAAAGTAGGAAGGGCATATCTGTCTGTTAAGCAAGATCTAAAAGCCAATATAAAGGAAAAGGTGATTGTGAAAAATGAGGGGATGAAGTCTTATGGGAGGAGATTTTAATAGATTGTAGAGCTAGCAAAGTAATTGTAGGGGTATGTTATAAACCCCTCAAGTTACAGTACTGCCTGAACAATTTTATATAAAAATCCATGCTATGCTGGATCTAGTAATCTTTTGCCATGTAAAATAATACAGGGTTATTAAAAATAGCTCTTACATGATGCAGATGAAGACAAATTGTCTCAGAGGGGAATTGTTCCTGATGCCAAGATGGCAATTGGATCAATTCCTGGATAGGTTGGTTCTATCAGTTAGGCAGGTTTCAGTTTTCAAAAGGTTGAACTCAAATGAACATATGTACTATGCGTCTGTGATCAGATAGCTTATTTATTACAGTTAATACTGTACCTTTTGCATTTACTTTGGCCCTTTATCCATTATCATGATTATATATGTTATATACAATACATATACCAACATGTAGTTTGCACTCCATTTGTATAAGCTAATTGCCTGGGTGCCAGAATACATAAACTATATACTGTATCATATGAAATTGCACTCACATGTCTTTGCAAAGTTCAAAAAGTGGTTATTTATTTAACCAACATTTTGGTCTCAGCAGAGACCTTTCTCAAGGTTACAGGACATGAGTGAAAGCAAACCAAGAATTGATGCCAAAACGTCTGTGTTGGTTGTGTGGCTATGTATAAACATATAGCCCTAAGCTGTGTTACAGTGAAGTGACTTAGTTTCACCTAAGTATATGAAACAAAAGATAGAATAGTGTGTCTCATTGTTGTCTAATTAGGTGTCATAAACCATATCCTATTGTTATACTAAAATGTAACAAGAAAATAAATATTAGGTAATACAGTGATTAAAAACAATCGATCCAACCAAAACCACAAGAGAATGCTGCTACTCAGTTGCATGAATTTAAAATGCCATAGGCAATGGACACGTGCTGATTTTCGCCGCAGTTTCTGTGACGCGGTTTAAAAAAAAAAAGCAGACTGCTGCATAAATACGCTATCGGTTTCAAGTTTAGGCGGTGACACATTACGATAGTGTATTTAAGTCACGGTTAGCTTTTTAAAAACTGCACTGCGTGCACTATATTCAAAATGGTTCAAGTAAGTTTCCTTCTGTATTCCATGGGAAAAATGTACACCTCCCAGTTAGATTAATAGCTCTTGTCCATATTCTAGGGTAGTATGCTGACTAGACAAAAACATTAATATGCCAACTATATGTGATCTCATGTTGTTGTGATTAAAACCATATTTCTCCTTTTCAGTAAGATGGGAAAGTGTGCAAACACCTGGTAGTGAAAATTGTGACTTTTCCCTTTGTCAGCATTGTGTGCTGCTATGACTATGTCAACTTTTGTATATTTTTTCTGTTATTTATTTTTTTGGGGGGCTAAAAATCATAAATGTGAATAATGGTTTACAAGCAAAAAAAACCCCCACAAAACCGTGAGTCTTAAAGCATCTAAAGGTCTTGTAGAAGTCAGGGAACTGTTCTAGCCAAAATGTAAACTATTTCGTCAATTAAATTCTTTCAATAACATTTTTGAAATTGTAAACTGAATAAAAATGGTATAAAACACAAATTTGAAGTATTCAAGGTTTTTCCACATCTTTTTATATTCAGATGTTCTAATAAATCAGTTAACTTTCATTTTTTTTTAAATTGGGAATTTATGTGAAGTAGAAAAAGCCTCTCTCAGTCTCAATTCTTATGCTGCTTTGATCTAATTCGTCTTTGCAGTTAAGCTATATCTTTCTAGCAAGTTCTTTTCTCTTGCTTTCCTGCAGAAAATGAAAAAAAAATCAGTATACTTAAATGCCTAAAATATATACTTTAATGTAGCTACTTTTTGTGACAGTCACTGAATTCTAAGTAAATTTCCTATCATCTATAAGACAGTATGTGCTTCAAAAGATTATAATTTACTCCTTTTGTTCATACAGACTGCATTGAGAAGCTATAAAACCAACTAAATACTTTGAATAAAAAAAAGTGAAACATGAAAAAATACTTTATCTCCATAATCAGCACTTCATTCTACACTTAGAGTTCCATGCTACTTAATTATATATTCAACTTTCCAACACAAATAAATATACAGTTTATGAAAAAAAATACCCAGCATAAAGAAACATTCAATTATTAAAGTGAAAAATCAGGAAAGGTCATTACCCTAAGTTTTTTTTTCTATTTTTAAACTGGGCTTTAGTAATATTTTTTGTTATCAAAGGTACCAATAGAATCTTGTGCAACATATATTTCATTACATTTCTGCAGCATTGAACTGATTTTAAAAACAATTCTACATAAAAAAAACCTTGAAATATGCTAAAAAGGAAGGGAAAAAGGACAAATAATATTTGCTATCAGGTAAAGGGATGAAATGTATTTGCTTATTGCCAAGTCTGCTAGCATGTATAAAAGTGACCCAAAATGAGTTAGTGAGTGAGAGCAGAGAGACAAGCTTTTATAATGCATTATGGCTTGCTGCTAACAAAATAGTCACAGCAAGGGGGAGGAAGTTGGTTGAATACTGGTAATGGACATGGACAAAACAAACATAGAACTGACATGAAATAGCTTCCCTGTTTTGTTATAAAAATAACAAAAAACATTGAGTTTTTTTCTAATTAAAACAATAATTTAATTAGAAAACACTGTAGTTTATTTTATTTCTGGTTGTGGTGTGCTAATCTTAAAGAGGCAAATATACCCTTGCATGGGTTCACTTAATGTGCTTTACTCACATTAACTGAACCAATGAAAATGTATATTTCCTCTTTAAGATTAGCACATCACAACCAGAAATAAAATACATTTTATAGTGGGCATAAGGTCTTAATCTTAAGGAGCAAATTTATCACGGGTCGAAGTGAAAATTTGAATTTCAAATTCAGATTTTTGAGGTTTTTTAATGCCCAAAACTAGGGCATTGTTAAAATTTGCATTGAGGCTTTTTTTTTTTTAAATTCTATTAAATTCTAATTAACCATCTGACTGTTCACCATCTAAAACCTGCCAAATTGCTGTTTTTAGCCTATGGAAGGTATACTGGGATCAGTTTGGATTTATTTGAAGCCTTCCTGACTTTCAAATTTTTTGTGCATAAAAAAACGCTAATAGAATTTGATTTGAGTTTTTGGGTCCATAGTATACATCCGACTTTGAAAAATTAGTTAATCATCAAGGTAATTTTGATCACACTCATTTCAAAAGTAAGTTTCATTAGAGGGAGAGCTCCATCTACCAAGAAAGTCAAAGAAGGGTAGGTTCCTCCCATCCAGTGCATGA
This sequence comes from Xenopus laevis, assembly GCF_017654675.1. Classification (NCBI taxonomy): domain Eukaryota; kingdom Metazoa; phylum Chordata; class Amphibia; order Anura; family Pipidae; genus Xenopus; species Xenopus laevis. The sequence goes on along the minus strand of NC_054372.1, from coordinate 66,650,154 downwards.
TCACGTTCTTTTGGAATAGAACATAAGAGTTCGCAGACGAACTCTGGCCGCAATGTTGGGTAGTACCTCATCTATTATTTCCAGCAAGCAAAGTGCTGGGTCTGCTATTTGTGGTGGGCCCAGTTCATTTGCAATGATCTCCATTATTTTGGATCAGAATTCAGGGGGGCAAGACCAGACCATGTGAATAAAATCAGCCCCAAAAGATTTGCATTGTGGACAGCAGTCATCTTGTCTCTTGCCAAATTTCTTTAGCTTGAGAGGGGTTACCGTATATACTCGAGTATAAGCCAACCCGAGTATAAGCCGAGGTACCTAATTTTACCTACAAAAACTTGTAACACTTATTGACTCGCGTATAAGCCTAGGGGTGAGAAATGCATCACAGGGTGAACAGCGCAAAGCAGGGTGCCGGGACGCACATGGGCAGAGAGTGCAGCCTCATACCCCCTTAATGGACACACAAGTTGTAGTGACTATAGAATGAGAATTCAGGGGACAATGGTGATAATGTGACAGTGTTTTTCTGGGCTGCTCTGCAGGACTTTACTTTTATATGTAAAACTACAGGTCAAGTAGTGGCAATTAGTAAGGAGCCCATTCACATGCCAGCCACTGGCACAGCATAAATGCAGGCACATGAGCTTGCCCAGTCAGCTTGCAATCCTGCAACGTGTGTAGCCCATTGTTAGAGGAATGCTCTCTCCCAGCATCTTCCCTCCTGCTTGTCTCTTCTCCCTTCCTCCTTCTCTTCTCCCTCCCTGCTGCTCTTCTCCCTTTCTCCTGCTCGTCTCTTCTCCCTCCAGCTCATAATCTTTTAGTTGGGCAGGAGCCAGGGTGTACCCCTCCCCCAGTACCTGATCGTGTAGCTGGGCATGGTGCCAGACGCACAGACAGGGAGGCGGACTTGTCGAACACCGCTGTACTCCATCTCCAGCTCAAACTGCAGCTCATCAGGGGCTCCCCGGGGGCGTTGAGGAGCCACACGGAGCAGAACACGGGCAATGCCTCCCACAAACTCAGGCCCTCCAGCAGGCGGCCCACTGTGCGGTTCTGCAGCAGCTCTTCTTAGTGAGCCACTGCTGGAGCAGTGCCGTGTCTCGTAGTTTGCCGAACAACAAAAGGAATACGGAACTGGCAACTCTCCTGTGCTGCAGCCGCCGGCTCTGATTTTAGGTAGTCCCGCAGGGAGGCATCGGGCTCCATGGGCCAGAGGGGGGTGAGAGAGGGGTTCAGGACGGCAGCGGTATAGCAGGAGGACACCAGAAGTTGTCATCTGTTCTGCACTTCTGCCTCCAGCAACACGGCACCTGGCTGGCCCTTTTGGAAGTTCGTTTCTCCAATGGGAAGCGATAGCAGGTATTTCCAAACGCGTTTAGCCTCGCACTGCGTGCTGCCCTTGTTTCGTCCTGGGCGCCCCTGACGTAGACGCTTTTATTGAGGGGAGTGATGGTGGACTTTGTGGGAGGTACCGGTATGTGTCTCCCATAACGATGTTGTACAGCAACAGTTTTTAACTCCTCAGAGTCCTCAGCAACCTCGACTCCAACAAAAGATATTTTCCCGGTGCCCTTGTAGCGCTGCACAGCCATTGACTCGAGTATAAGCCGAGGTAGAATTTTTCAGCACATTTTGGGTGCTGAAAAACTCGTGCTTATACTCGAGTATATAGGTTTGATGGATGAACTTATATTGTATGAGCCTGCCCTGTTTTTTATCTATATTAAGAATTTGTAGGCATTTTCAGTGGTTTCCTCCCATTGATCATGTTCAAGCCCCGGGACAACTTGTGTCCACAGTAGGTAAGCACGTTCAAAGGGTGGCTTGATTGTTTTCATAATTCCTCTATATTAGTGTAAGGGCCTGAAGGCACAGTAGGAGTGCGGACCAAGGAGGAGGCAGGTAACAGCCGAGTTCGAGGTAACAGAAGGATAAGGCAATAGAATAGTCGAAGTTCAGGCAAAAGGTTCAGTCCAGGCAGCAAAGGGTCAATCCGAATAACAGGCAAGGTAGGTACACAGGAAATCAGTCAATAATATCACACCCAGGAATTCACTAAGATAAACCTATACTTGGGCAATGTCTGTAATGTCCAGAGGGCTTTATATAGGCCAGGTTTGGCGCCAAAGTTTTGGCGCAATGGCGTCATGACGCTGGCGTCCTGGCGCTGACGCTCTGACGCCGGCGCCCATTCTGACGCCGGCGACCAATCGGCAAGCGGGAGGACGCAGGCGTCATAGTGCTGCGACCAGCAGGATCCACATGGTGGGGCCAGGAGTCGCCATCTTGGACGCCGTCGCCATCTTGGACGCCGTCGCCATCTTGGGAAGAAACCTCTATTTCCATTACAATTAGAAGGCATCTTTTAAAGGTACCGTGTTTATTGTGGGGGAGAGAGTGTGCAACTTCGCTTGGAAGGCGTGTCTGAGTTGGAGATATCTGTAGCGTATCTGTTGACCAGGGATTCTATCTTGGGGCAAAGTTAAACGTTATATCAACCGAGGTTTATCATGATTCTTACTTCTAGCGAGGAAGGGGAACGATAGCTTCCCCTTCTGTTTAGCCTGTCGTCTTCATCAGTCGAATTGATGAGGGGTAACGTTTAAGATAGGCCCATATGACGCTCCCTTTGAATTTGGAGTTCAGCCCCCTTATGTTGCAAGATACTAAGTTATTGGTAACCATTATTATAGAGAGTAAGATATGGGGCAACCTGCTTGAACTGCCTTCTGCACCCGACAAAACATCAATATCAATGGGAAAAAAATCATTGTATAACAAATAAAAACCTACATAAAAAAACAGCCCATAACTTCCTTACCCACCCTTCAAACTTGTATAGGCCTTGTATCGAAAACAGTATTGTTTTAGGGTTGTTTCAGGGATATCTACTAGATATATCAGGATATGTAGGCAGCTCCACATCTGAGATCATCGGTATGGTCAGCTGTACCAGATTGAATGCCAGGGTCCTCCTGGTAGGTCTAAGTGAAATGAGATAGACAATGCTTAAGTCATATGTTGTTGCCTTTTCCCATGTGATATGTATGAACACCGTTAAGCCAGCCACCCACCCTTTGGTTTGGAGTGGACCCTACACATTGTTGTTAAATTCCATGTTACAGGGAACTACTACAACTGTAGTAAGTGTGGGTATGGAGTTAAACCCACCTGGACCAGTTCCGTGTGATGCCTTCAGGGGTTTAGGTGGAGACCAGGCCGAAACAGAATGGTTACGGATGTACCTGGGGCAAAGTCAACCATTTATCATGATTCTTTCTTCTAGTGAGGACTGTTGGGTGAGGAGCAACGTTCTCTTGGTGGAGGTGTTAAGCTAGTTGTCCATATCAGCCGGTGACTTGAACTGTGTTAAGTTTCCATCTTGGATGTGCAGCTTTGCGGGGTAGAGAATGATAAAGGAGATATTGGCCTCTCTGAGCCGTCTTTTAATCTCAGTGAATGACGCTCTCTTTTTCTGGATGGCAGGAGAAAAATCAGGATATAGCGAGACTGTGGTGCCATCATATATGATCGGCCCTTGGATTCTTGCTGCCCTTAGCACTGCATCTCGGTCCCTGCAGTTGAGCATTTTCAGCAGGAATGCCCTAGGGGGTGCTCCCAGAGGGGGTGGACTAGCAGAGACTCTTTGGACTCTTTCCACCACAAACATCGGAGAGAAAGTGTCTTCTCCTAACACCTCCTGGAGCCATTTTGGGATGAAGATCTATCCTTTCAGGGTGGCCCACAATGCAGACTTTCCTTAACCCACTCTCCAGTCCTCCGTTTTGTCCATCAATGTTTGAATTTGCTGTTTCACTGACGGCACTGACTGGGTTGACTGTGTCCTCAAGAGATGAAACATGGGTTTCCACTACCACAGTGGAGGTCTATTTTGATTCCTTCCAGTTGCAAGGTTGGTGGCCGCTCCGCTTTCCTTGATGGCCTCCAATAGGCCCCCAACGAGGGCTCTCATTGCACCGGGTCCTGCAGTGGGACAGATGGTTGTGAGGCAGAGAATTGGCTGGAGCTCTCATCCGGTGGGATCTGACTAGGCAAATGCGGATATTTTTCAAGACAGGCCATGGCCTGATCTTGTTTGCTACAATTGTCTGCCCATTCTTGTGCTTGGAGCTGTGGGCAGAAGTTGGTGTTTGGAGCTGAGGAGCTGCCAGGAGATTCTATTAAAGTTACTAGATTGTTACTTCATTCATCGGATTCGGTCTGTGTAGCTTGCTGCATTCCCCACACTTTTATATATGCCCCTTCCACTGTACTCTTTAACCTCAGATGTGGATGCCCAATAAAGACTGCCAGCACTTGGGTGCTCTGAAGCTAGGTAGGTACAGTGGTCCACCTGTCCTGTGTTATGCCAGCCACACAGTTTTATAGCTGGTAAGTGGGTTTTATATGGCTGTGGAATAGTGGGGCCTCTTTGTGTCATCATGGGCTGTGCTTTAAGCGAGTCCTTGGCTTGAGGCATAGCTGTGCTTTCGGCCCCGCAACGTGCTGTGGCTCAGATTTTGGGCTCAATGGAGAGCGGATGCTCTGTTAGACGCTTTGCCAGGTATTGGGGAGCTGTAAGCCTGCTGTAGAGGGAGGATGGCAGGTGATTATATGCTGGACCCTGGGAGTGCCTAGGAAGCACATCTTTCCAGGAGCAAGTTTTTAATTGGTTTTATTTTAAATTAAATACTGTTTTTGCAATATTTGATGGAATTCCTTTATCCTGCTGTATATGGTGTATTTAGTTGAGTATATACTGTATCTGTCCTTCACTGTTCTTTTATATTTATCTTGTTTATTTAAAATAATTTAGCTACAAGTGTTAAATATGCAAATGATACACATTACAAAGAATAACTGCTGTATTTTTTTGTATTTAAATGTTTTAGCAACTAACCCTGTACATATTCATAGCTATCACCACAAGAGGCATTCAGGTTCAACAGTATGTTATTTAAAAGTTTTATTTGCCTAGACTTCTTTCATTATACTATCTTCACCTCAGCTGACAATATCGTCAAACTTTTGCAACAGTATCTATTGTAAAAATGTTATAACAAGTGTTTCTCCTGGCCTTCAGCAATACAGGAAGTTTGTATATTTAATGCCACCTATTTTATGTTTCTAGATTTCTTTGTGGAAAGAATTTAAAATATTATTTGTGATACATTTATGCAGCTCTTAGATGTTTGGAACCAGGCAGCTATAAATAGCATTTGTTATATCTCCAAAAGGTTTGTTTGGAGACATAAGCCAGTAAATATCTATAAGCCTGTCTATCATCTATCTCTGTTATCTGCCTGTTTTATACATGCCAAATCATGTATTTACTGGCAAAACATAGTGATCTGGCAAGTTAAATTATTTTAAATTAATTGCCTCCCAACTAAATACATTTCTGATTGTTTAAAAATAATATCTGGGAAAATACAGTATGGTCAATATATTAAAAGTAGACTTTAGGAAACTTACTGAAATTCAACTGGAGAAAACTGTAACTAGGACTGAACAACTATATCTGAATGGTCAAGTTTAAAGGTTCACATTACAGGAGACCTAAACCTTCAACAAAACTGACAATTTTGTGCCCCCTAGCACCACAGAGTACATATCCCATTTCTCAACTAAAAAGAGAGATTCTTAAAGCAACATTGCACAATAAGCAATTTTGGTCCTTTTTCACCAGAAAGGACCAGATCCCTAATGCTAAAGGGTTCTTCGTGGCTGTCATGTTTACACTGGATTCTCTTTATTCGGTAATGGAAGGTTTACACCAGGAGATAATTAAATATCATGGTGTACAAAGAGCTAATACATAAGGAAAGCATCAGACCGCCGGCCTGTCAAGTGCCTGTTTACTCTGCTTTAGATGTTACAGAATGCATCGTGTGTTTCTGAATCAACTTTGAAAAATTGTTTCTCTTATTAAAAACAATTCATTTTTAATAGAGAAAGAGACAGCACAAGGGAAAACTCACATAGTGTAGCACTTATGGTATACTTGCAAGGATTCAAAATACTGTTACCATTTAGCAGGGAATGAGTAACATATATCAGGTAATGGTCCACCACGGTGCTCCCCCTGCCGACCATATACTCACAAACACAATTTTAAGAGTTGCTTTTCAAAAGGCAATTTGATCCTTCAGTGTTTAAGCAATGGCATCCCAGAAAGCTGTATAATAAAAGTCCTTTTAAAATTAAACATTAAACCCACTTTCTTTTTTTTATTACTTTCACTTTCTGCACTGCCTAGATGTTACTGTACTTCTTACATTCCCCACTCCATCTTCAACATCTAAATTGTAACCAGTGCATGGGAATGCCCACTAGGTGTCCTCTTTTTCATGCAGAAACAAGATTTTGGCATGATCTAAAGCATGCCTTCATAACAGTGTCCACAAAATGGCTGCTATCTGCTGGATGTGATTGTGAATTCCAAGGCTGTAAGGAACAAGATTGACATAGTTTATATAGTGTATGTGAAGTTTATTTTACTCGACTAACATGATGGAATAGGATTTGGAATTATTGTATTTCTTATGTTGAAGGGTCCCCTTTAAACCTATGATTTCTAATAATTTATCCTCAATGACCTCCTACTCCTTTCATTGAAGATCATTCAAAATGTTTGGCCCTGAGAAGAGTTCTTTGGTAAAATGTGCAAATGTGAATGCTTCTTGCTTGGTGCTTGAATTCTGCATGCAGTTCCCTCAGAAACCTGGTCTTAGTAGTATATTTGACACACCAATCTAATGTCAAAAGGCTCTAAAGACAGGCATACTGCATTAAGTAAATATGTGAATTTTGGCCACATATACAACTCTTTTAATGTCTAGAATCCATGGGAGTTGGATGTTCATGTCCCCTTGACTATATGACATCACAAACAAATAAAACACTGTTTCACTGTCATACTGATTCTCAGCTGGAACATAAAAAAAAATCCCAGAGCTATCATGATGTACAGTATATACATGATTTAGTTTTATATTGAGATGCATATTTTCCTGATGCTTCTTTTTTTTTAATTTACAATTTTTTTATGCAAAATACTACCTTCTGGGGAGAAATAAGGGTAGGTCTCGAGCTTTCATCGGTAATATTTTACATTATATTGGATATTTAAGCAATATAAAATGTTCTAAAACTCTGCACAATTAGGCAGTTATGATTGTGATGCTAAATTGTGCAGTAAATTGTAATGAATGAAACAGTTTACAGTTTTAATGGACAAAAACATTTGACTACATGAAGAGTCATTAAATTGCATTTTTTTCATTTAGGAAATGCTCATTGACATGAGCCTCACATTGGTAGACTGTTAAAGTATTATTTATGTGGATATGTCAGAGAAGAACTTATTTACTTATGTAGATTTAATCATTAGACACCAGTGAAGGGCATAATATAAGAAAGGAACATGTGTATTACAAACCTTAGGATTCTGTAGCAATCTTGAGACAGAAATATATTCCTACCATCCTATCTTGATGCTTAATAGGCAGAAAGGAAGTTGCCATGGTGACCCAAAATATTTCCATCTTGACTCTGAAGTGAAGTTTTGCTTGCATAGTTATTTGATGATTACTACCTCTATGCCTAACTGTACTAAACGGCGCGCCAAGGAGTGATCTGTCACCATGCGATGACATGCGTGCAATGTATCAGATGTCCAGAAGATAAAGGAAGTGAATGAGAAATCGCAGATAAAAACTACATATACCTGACTGTCAGATGAAAGCGTGCACAACGCGTCTTTATCTGACAGTCGGATGTATAATTTATACCTGCGATTTCTCATTTGTTTCCTTTATCTTCTGGACACGTTGCAAAGCGACATATCCCTCCCTGGTGTGCCACGTAGTTCAGCCCTTAAAGTGTTGAAATGTGGTTAATTTTCCAAGAGCACTGTGGAAGACCGAATCAGAGTTGCAGAACTAGTGTTAGATTATTTGCTGGTTATATTACTGACCATGAACTCCTATCCTTTATCTGGAAACCCATTAAATAAATAGATAGAGAGATGGACAATTAATAATCTGATACTCATTACAACATCTATGTTGAAAATTATATTAAAGGAGAAGGAAATGTTAAAACTAAGTAAGCCTTATCAGAAAGGTCCATCTAAATATACCAGTAAAACCCCAAAGTAATGCTGCTCTAAGTCCCCTGTCAAAAGAAACACTGCATTTCTTTTTCTATTGTGTACACATGGGCTTCTGTATCAGACTTCCTGCCTTCAGCTTAAACCTCATTGCCCTGGGCAAGAGCATGCTCAGTTTGCTCCTCTCCCCCCACCCCTCCCTTCTCTACTGTAATCTGAGCCCAGAGCAGGGAGAGACTCAGGCAGGAAGTGATGTCACACCACATTAATACTGCAGCTCCTATCCTAAACAAACAGAGTTTCTAGAGCTGTTTACTCAGGTATGGTAAAACATTCTACAGAATAAATATAGCATTCTAGCTTGTACTATTGCAGCTAATCTATTGGCAATAAAATGCCTCCGTAGCTTTCCTTCTCCTTTAAAGTATGTTATAAATAAAGTTACAGTATGTTATAAAAAACACATTTAATTCTTGCACCCCTATCCCCCTAAAATGATGGGCCTGAGTTGCTTTTCTTTCTAAACAGAGAGCACCAAAGGCTTTTGTGTATGTTGGTACTTAGCACAAATGACACCACACTGGAGACCGTTGTCTCATACCGGTGTAGTAAAAAGCTTTTCAGAGCAGATCATTGGGAGGGGGAGTAGGAAATGACTCAAATCTCAAAAATATAAACATTTTTATAAATTATGAGGCCTATATATCCAATGATTGACTACAGAAAACTGATATAAAGAATAAAGTGTTTACACCATCTTTTCTGAAGGATGTATTTCCTTCTTGGTTGTCTGCACACAGTACCAACTATAAACCATAACTTACACCAACAAACCATTCAAGTAAGTAGCGGAATTTTACTCCAAACTGCACAATCTCCTAATTGTAATACATGTCAATTTGCATCAATGTCTGGTGTGTGTCTGTGTGTATCTATATATCTATATATCTTTATTTCCTTTACTCAGTTTGGTAAATAGATTCCTACAGTTTTAGAGCCAAGCACTATAAACCGGATTATTTGATCAGAAAATGGCACTGTCAAATAAATAAGGAGTTTGGGTGATGAGTACTTTATATTTCTTACTTTTCTAAATTGATTTGTGTGGACAAATAATCTAAAATAAATATGTTAATATGAATCTGTAACAAATTCTAAATTCTAAATGCATAATGATATAATGTGCCATTATATGGACAGATCACACCAGCATATTTGGTATTTAACAATGCATTTTGGAAAACCTGATATTTTTTCCGCGAAAAAATAAATAAATCAATAGACTGTCAAAATATATTTATTTTAATTGATAATTTGCAATTTTTTAAGAAACAGGTAAAGGTGCCAAAGGATTTATTTATTATGGAATTATGAAAACAAAAAACCAGCGCAGTCAAAATTGACTTAATTTTCAACAACATTTTAGCAAATTAGCTGTACTAGCTTGAATTATATTGTTTATACTGTTTATTTCACTGGTAATTGTGTTACTTTTCTGCTGCTTTTGTAATTTAGGTCACTGCCACCGACAGCTGGTGTTTGTATTCATAATTATCTTCTTTTTTTTTTTAATATTTACTTGATTTCCATTGGAGTTGTTTTCTAACACTGACTTGTTTTTTAGGTGAACTTGTCAAATATGTGACTCCAGCCAAATATTTCTCTTTTATGTTTTTATTTTATATTATGTTGTATTATATAGGGAATAATGTATTCCCTTTGTAAAATATTAGTATATTTTAAGACACAGAGGAGTTCCATGACCAAATAAAAGCATACGATCAAAGGCATAGTGCCTTTATACTGGTTATGGAAATCCAAGGTGAATTATAATAGTCCCCATAATTTACAAATGGGGGTATATTTTTTCTTCTTTTACAAGTTTCAGTGAGACATGTGATGCAAATTACATCATTCAACACTAGTGATTGGCGAATTCATTTGGCAGGCACTAAATTGCAGCAAATTTGCGATGATTAACGGACACCCATTGACTTTAAAACAAAACATTTTGTCGCCGGCGAATTTTCACCAGCGTCAAAATTGCAGTTTCGCGACTTTTTCGCCTGTTTCGTGAATTTTCGGGACATTCGCAAAATTCGTGGCAAAACGGGACAAATTCGCCCATCACTACTCAACACTGATGATAACTGATGATATCACTAAACATCATTTATAATGACATAATTTTCACACTATTCATGGCTCTTGTGTCAAATTATGGATTTTAAAACCAGTAGCAATAGAGTTTATGAAACTTTTCCAGCTACTAAAACCACTTTTGCATTTGTAAACTTTTTTCCCCCAACAAAAAAGAAAAAGCACTGTGGGTTTTAGGTGCCAATCATTTTGTTTATTTATCTATTTATTGTTTTAAAAACCCGCTTTGGGGGGAAGCTGATCAGCTGGAAGCCAAGGTATTGGAAGCCAAAGTCCTTCTGTGACCCCCTCGACTTTCTCTACCCATTACTGTCAATACTATATTATGCTGTGAAATAAAAATTATTAGTAAGTACGAACCTTATTAAAGTCAATGAAGTAAAAACCTCAAAAGTCATTAGGAAGCTCAGGTATTCAAAGCCTAGGTCCTTCTGTGACCCCCGGTACTTTCCATTACCCATTACTTTCAGTACTAAAAACTTTGATCATTTCTTTAACAAAATACATAGATGGTATCCTAATATAAAAATATAACATTCTTTATCCCAGCTCCCCCACCCTCAATATAGTAGATGTTTGTCTCAAATGTTGATCTTGACTGTTCATTAAAGGGGACCTCTCACGCTTAGAAATAATTCCAAATAATTTTCATCAGGTCACTGAGCAAAACAAACATTACTTACACTGTAAAAACAATTTAAAGTTTGCTTTATTACAACTCATGCTTACACCCATGTACAGGTTAGACCGTTATATACAGTAAAGAGGGAGGGGGGAATGTCAGGAAATGTAGAATGAAAAGTAAAAGTAATTGCCTGCTCCACTTCTATGCCTAAAACATAGAGGTGGGGCATGCAGTATATGATTGACAGTTGAGATTTTTAAATACATTTTATAAAAGTAGAAATGTTTTAGTAACAAAACTGGTTTCATTTTTAATTTGATTTTGAAGAATTTTATTTTACAGCTTTAAATGTCTGGGTGACAGGTCCCCTTTAAACTTTTAGTAGTAGTCATTGGTCTGTGGTAATCTTCATTAAGAAAGCTTCAAGGTGTACAATCAAATGGTTCCCCTGATCTTTTTTCTATCTGTGGCTTGGTCATCTGTAAACCCTATACCTAATGTTTTTTCTTTTAAAATCCTTAAAGGGATCCTGTCATCGGAAAACATGTTTTTTTCAAAACGCATCAGTTAATGGTGCTACTCCAGCAGAATTCTGCACTGAAATCCATTTTTCAAAAGAGCATTTTTTTATATTCAGTTTTGAAATCTGACATGGGGCTAGACATTTTGTCAATTTCCCAGCTGCCCCTGGTCATGTGACTTGTGCCTGCACTTTAGGAGAGAAATGCTTCCTGGCAGGCTGCTGTTTTTCCTTCTCAATTTAATTGAATGTGTCTCAGTGGGACATGGGCTTTTACTATTGAGTGTTGTTCTTAGATCTACCAGGGAGCTGTTATCTTGTGTTAGGGAGCTGCTATCTGGTTACCTTCCCATTGTTCTTTTGTTTGGCTGCTGGGGGGAAAAAGGGAGGGGGTGATATCACTCCAACTTGCAGTACAGCAGTAAAAAGTGATTGAAGTTTATCAGAGCACAAGTCACATGACTTGGGGCAGCTGGGAAATTGACAATATGTCTAGCCCCATGTCAGATTTCAAAATTGAATATAAAAAAATCTGTTTGCTCTTTTGAGAAATGAATTGCAGTGCAGAATCCTGCTGGAGCAGCACTATTAACTGATTCAGTTTGAAAAAAAATTTTTTTCCCATGACAGTATCCCTTTAACATTTTTAATATTAACCCTAATTCTAATTAGTGATGGGTGAATTTATTTGCCAGGTGCAAATTCGCTGCGAATTTGCGCGATTCGCCACCGGCGAATACATTCACGAAACGGCCGCGAAAATTCACTGGTAAAAATTTGCCGGAATCAAAAAAAAAGTTTGATTTCTAGTTTGTCCTAATTTTCTTCTTTTTAATGATTAAGCTTTTTGTTCTTAAGATCTCCGGTTTGGAGTTTATCATATACTGCTTATAAATTGCATGTATGTCTTAAGATCATAATAGTTTGGACATTAGGCTTGTTCAATAAATTGTCCTAGCCCTAACAGGGCATTCTACAACCTCACTGCCCTCACCATGAAGAAGAACCGCCTGCTGTCTATAATGTCCTCTAATGTATTTGTAATCCTATTCCTTCACAAGCCTATTTTTCCAGATAAAACAATACAGAAAAACGCAACAGCCTTTCTTTATAATATAGTTGCACATCTCATCACTCTCCCCAGCTCATTAGGGATGGGCGAATTTTTTCGCCTCATTTTGCCGAAAAAATGACGCCCAACAATTTTTTTGGCGATAATTTTTTTTTTGACACCCGTAGACTTTAATGGGTGTCTGCGACATTTCGCGGGCGGCAAATGTTTGACGAAACGGGTCACATTCGCCCATCTCTACAGCTCATTAATATCCATCTTCAGGACTGGATCCCAAAACTGCACTGCATATTCAAGGTGAGGTCTTACCACAAAAGACCTATAAAGAGGCAAAATAAATGTTTTCATTACTCGAGTTGATGGTCTATATGAATAGGAGAGCACCTGAAAAGAAAGTAACATAATGAAAAGAAACAATAAAAATTGTAGCTTAAGGGTGGGACTACACGGGTGTTTTCTATGCGATGCAGCGCGTTGCATCTGCATCCGACAGTCGTGTTGCGTCGGATCAACGATGCGACACCATCTGACAATGCATTCACTTACTGTATTTCCGTCTCATGCGATTTTTGCGCAGCGCGTGGGATCGCACAGAAAGAGCCAGTGTAGTCCTACCCTAATAGAGCAATTGGTCTTTGACTGACAGACTAAGTTATGCCCATATGAAAGTTGGAATGTGGCAGGAGAAGAAAGCAAATGATTAAATAATTATAAAAGAATAGGTCATTTTTAATATTTGAAAATTAACTACCCATTAAGTGAACTTCCCATTTATGTTAGTTATGTTAATAAGTCCACCTTGTACACACTGCGCTGGACAATCACAGCATAGAAGAATAATGAGGGTTATGTAATGAAAGTTTGCCTTGGGGCAGCAACCCACAGCAACCAATCAGCAGGTACCTGTTTAAAAACAAATATTTTATTGATCGCTACGGGCCTGCTTGCTCCATTTTTGACTGATTAAATCCCTCAATGTCTTCCTTTGAAAGTTTCTGACCAAATTTCTTTTGTGAATATTCAGTGTACAGTATGTAATAAAATTTCTCAATCGCAAAACATTTTTTGTGGCAATTTTTAACAACTCCAGAGCAGGTGTTAAAGGTTCACAATGTGCAATTAAGATTTGCAATGCAATTAAAGCCAATTGAAGAATATTACACTGCAACTTTTTATTCGCAAAGTTTTGCTCTTTGCAAATTTTATTACATTTCCCCCTTAGTGTCTTATTACTTATAGGGTATGTATCTCCATCAAAAAAAAATAGCTAAAGAATAACTAGTTACAAGCTGTCCTTGCTGGTTTTCTAACTATAATTAAAGGGGCGGTTCACCTTTAAGTTAACTTTTAGTATTTGTTAGAATGGCTATTTCTAAGCAACTTTTCAGTTGGTCCTCATTTTGTATTTTTTATTTCTTATAGATACCATAGATTTAAAAAAATAAATGAACAAATTAATGCAACCCTCTAAATTACCTTGTTCTATTGTGAAGCAATGTATTGAGTGGTGTATCAAAGTCAAAGTAAACTTTATTGTCATCTCAGCAGGATACAAATACACAGAGAGACGAGATGACGTGGCTCCAGCTAGTACAGATCACAAAAAGACACATTGAATACACAATAAATATGTAAACATTTGAAATGAGCAAGATATTGGCAGAAATTGGATAGATACATGTGTAAACCTTTAGAATTGTGCAAATAAATTAACAGTAGATGAAGTATTAAAGGAGTCTGGACATATAGTTAAGTAATCTACAGGGTTTGTAAAAAGTAGCAACAATGCAAATGTAGATGTAATGTGTGCAAAAGTGTCAACAGTGCTTTGTCAGCAGGAGAACGATTTAAGTAAAAGTAAGATCAGAGTGTCTCTGAGGTAGTCCAGGTGTGTAAAGTACAGAAGTGTGAAACAAAGTTCAGTTCATGTGTGTCTGGAATGTAGTGGGAGGTCAGGCAGTGAGTTGACGATTCTGATCGCTTGTGGAAAAAAGCTTTCACGCAGCCTGGTTGTTCGGGCTTTAATGCTGCAATAGCGTATGCCGGATGGGAGCAGCGTGAACAATCTGTGTGAGGGGTTTGTGGAGTCCAGTGCAATGCAGGAGGCCTTTCTTGCACAGCGCTTCTTGAAGATGTCTTGCAGTGATGGAAGAGCCACTCCAATGATGTTGCCAGCTGCTCTAACAGTCCGCTGTAGACTTTTCCGGTCATCCGCGCTGGCTCTACTGTACCAGACAGAGATGCAGCTCATCACGACACTCTCTGTGGTGCCCCTGTAGAACACCGTGAGGGTGGAAGGCTGGCCTGCTTCAGTCGTCTCAGGAAGTGAAGATGCTGCTGAGCCTTTTTTGTGATGGAGGTAGTCCAGATGAGGTCATCTGAAATGTGGACTCCCATGAATTTGGTGTTCTTTACTGTCTCTACCATGGAGCCATTGATGTTGAGTGATGTGTGTGCAGGGCGAGTTCTCCTGAAGTCGTCGATCATCTCTTTAGTTTTATCCACAATTAGTGACTTGTTGAGGTTTTCTCACTGCACCACACCACCAGCTGCTGAACCTCACCTCTGTACTCTGACTCATCGTTGTGGCTGATGAGCACCACCACAGTCGTGTCATAGGCGAACTTGATGATCTGGTTTGAGCTGTGTCTAGCTGTGCAGTCATGTGTCAGCAAAGTGTACAACAATGGGCTGAGAACGCATTATTGAGGAGCTCCTGTGCTCAATCTGATGGTGCTGGAAACGTTGTCACTGATATGTAGAAACTGAGGCCTCTCTGACAGAAAGTCCAAGATCCAATTGCACAAAGAGGTGTTCCATCCCAGCTTGCTCAGTTTCCCGCTCAGCTTTTGAGGGATGATGGTATTGAATGCAGAGCTAAAGTCTAGGAACAGCATTCTCACATAAATGTCTTTCTTGTCCAGATGAGTTATTGAAAGGTGGAGTGCAGAAGATATGGCATCCTCAGTTGACCTGTTTGGCCTGTATGCAAGAGCGGGGGAGGGTGCTCCTGATGTGTGCCATCACAAGTCTCTCGAAGCATTTCATATGTTTTTCTTTAAAACGTGTTAGCTCTACATAGCCATTGGCAAAAGTTAAAGAAACAAGCACAACTTAAAAAAAATAATTATAACTAGTAAACTAATTAAACTAGTAAATACTAGCTTGGTTTATCATGACATATGGAAAACTAGTTACTGTATTCATAATTGACATCTTAAGACTGGACCAGTTGCTCTGCTGAATTTCAAGGCATTACATTAATTAGGATTGCTCAAAATTACATGAATTAATTTTAGAATAAAATAATAAAATGTATATGTTAAGAGCCATTGTGGGGTTTGGAGGAGTATGTTGTGGAATAGCAAATGACTTGTTGGTGAAGAGTGCATGTTGAACTAGCAATTCAGAAAAAATTCTAGAAGTTAGTTTGACATTAAAGTGGAGATAAACAGATTCACAGAGCTGGATTAGTGTAAAGAGGCCAAAAGATGTATGCTTTAAGAATAAGTTCTAAAAGTTTTTATTTTTCATTAAGTGACTAAAAAAAAAGAAAATTGAATAGAATATAATACAGAAGATACCATTGTCTTTAGATACCCATAACTAAAAAAGGAAGTTTACATTAGAAAAGTAGGAAGGAGACTAAGGGGGTTATTTATCAAAGTCTGATTTTATCTCAATATTTTCTGCTACAAACTCCAATCAAATCCGCTCTGTTTTTTTAAGGTTATTTATTATTACAGTTTTCGGGGTTTAATAAATTCAGAAAAATGTGTGATTTTTTTTTAAAAGTCCCATTTTATTAAAAATGAAATCAAATTTTTCAGGATTTTTGCATTCTGAGTTTAGTAAATAACCCCCAAAGTGAAAAGACAGTTAAAAATTAAATCACACATTCATTATACTTATTTGTATAACACTGACTTTACACAATCTTTTCCACATTATATTTAATCATTTACATCAGAACTGACAGCAATACCCAGCGTGCTAAAAATCAACATGTAACATGTTCTCACTCTTACAATAGGGAATGTTGTTAGTGATTTAAACCTACTGGTGAAACACAAAAACATATTGAACCTGTTTGTTGGATGATTGATTGACTAATTAAAAGCCACTGCCCCTAATTTAGTAACACAGAAGTAGATTTACACCGGTACACTAAGCCATAGCTACCAACCAGGCATCAGATTAACTGCACAATTACAGTAATTGATGGCTGCTGCTATCAGTTACCACAGTGATACAATTTGTACCTACAGTATGCTAGTGAGTAACAATGATCTCTTTTCCTCTTAGTCTAGACTCCAGTGCCAATTGTCTTTCAGTAAAAATTCATTATCTCAGAGCCTTTTAAAATCTTTAAAATAATCCATAAATGTGCCTATATATATTGGCTAATTCACAGTATATTTACTACACCTCTCTTTAGCTTGGTGGCCAGCCACAAGATAACGAGATTCACTATATACTTGAATTCTATGCATGATGGCTTGCTCTAAAGGAACAGGGTTAATCTGAGTTTTATTTATCCAGTAGAAACCCAGCAAGTTAATTGGGATTTCATCTATAGAAAAAGACAAGTACCTGAAGTTCAGATGGTCTGTACTATAACCGTTTACCTCTCCTGAATAAGAGTCTTTATGGATATTAGTAAAAGTCACGCTTAATAATAATAACAGTTGTAATTATTTCAATATAAATACAAAGTGTATACAGCATCAAGATGAATAATGTAACAGCTTTAGATTTTTTAAGACTATTAACCAGTAGGTACTAGTACTAGGGACTGACCATATAGTAATAGATATCTGTTACACTCGGATGCTAAAAGTTGTAAAGGAACAGTGCCTTAACAAATATGAAAGTATTTAAATGTAATGAACTGCACTGGTAAAACTGGTAAGAAACACTACTATAGTTTGTATGAAGTTGCTGTGTAGTCATTCAAGTTGATATAGGGCTAAATGGTACAGGTTAAACAACAGATAACTGCTTAACTCTGACTGTGGTTTAAAGGAGAAATAAAGTTAACTAAAATGTAGGGTAGAAATGTTGTACATTATGTTTTGTGCTTTTGTACCAGCCCAAGGAACCCCCAGCCCTTAAGCAGTAAAGATCTGTGTCTCCAAATATACCCCAGTAGCTTCCCATCTTCTTTTTTGCTGACTACTTGCACATGCTCTGTGCTGCTGTCACTTACTGAGCTTAAGGGCTCAATATACAGTATACCAGTGATCCCCAACCAGTCACTCCCGAGCAACATGTTGCTCTCCAACCCCTTGGATGTTACTCCCAGTGGCCTCAAAGCAGGTGCTTATTTTTGAATTCCTGGCTTGGAGGCAAGTTTTGGTTGTGTAAAACCTGTTGTACTGCTAAACAGATACTCAAAGTAGGTTGACAATCCAAACAGGGGCTACTAAATAGCCAATCACAGCACTTATTTTGCACCCTAATAACATTTTTCATGCTAGTGTTGCTCCCCATCTCCTTTTACTTCTGAATGTTGCTCATGGGTTGAAAAGGTTGGGGATCCCTGCACAATATACAATACACATAGAATATAAATGCCACAATATAAGGTTGATTAGTAATTAATACAGATAATTACTACATGGCAGCACAGAAACCAGTGCAACTAGAATCAGAATGTAATAATCAACCCTATAGCATCAGCTTATATTACAGACCAACCTCATTTTCTGCTTGATAATTTGCAACAACCCCTAAGCTTAGCTCTCAACAGCTGCTCAGTAGTGATGGGCGAATCTGTTCTGCTTCGCTGAAAAATTAGTGAATTTCCCGAGAAATTTGTGAAACCGCTAAAAACACAAATTTTGACGCCGACAACTATTTTGATCCCAGAGACAATTTGGCACCTATTTTGTCCGATTGCATTAAAGTAAATGGTGTCACCAGTGTCCACATTTCTTTGGACACTGTGAATTTTCATGGCAGTTTCGCAAATTTATTCGCCAACAGCAAAAAGTGTAAGTTCGCAGCAATTTTGCACCTAGCAAATAAATTGGCCCATCACTACTGTTCAGAGGCAACTGAGCATGTGAGTGTCGCAGACACTTTCCAAGATGGTGACCCCCATGACAAGTTTGAAGTCCTGGGTCATTTCTGCTATTGATGAGCTGAAGCTTTGGTGAAATAAGTTTAGTATATAAAATATGGCATTTTTAGACATATTCAGTTTTAGGTTTTAGTTCAGTAAGGGAGGACTTTTGAGGTCTGTGAGGTAGAAGTTAAACAGAATTGAATAAAGGGTAGGATGCATTTGTGAGAATACGAAGGGACTAAGAGGACTGATTTATGCATATGCTGTATAAAAAAATTCTCAAATCAGTTCACATACCTGCACAGTGATACTACCAGGGATGTCGGGTGCAATCTCAGCTGGGCCAGCAGCCCCTTGGAGCCCTTTTGAGCCACAAAGGCTTATTGCGGCAGCCTGACAGGAATGTTTTTTGCACACATGTACACCTGGAGAGCAAATCTGAAGGAAGGGGGGGCAGCAAGGGCCACTGGTTACACCATTGCATCTGCAGAAAAAAAAATAGTTAAAGAGGAACTTTCATGAAGATGAAAATTTTATTTCTGAGGTAATCTACTTACTCTTCAGTATTCCTCTCTCGAGTATTCCTCTCTCGATAATCTCTCTTCACTTTCTATTTATGTTGGAGTCAAAGCTTAATTGACAGCTCCAATACATTATTGGTATATGCTCTCTTTGCCTCTGACTCCTGCATGAAGAGAGACAGACTGTTGAGGGGAATCTATTATCTTGATTCTTGGAGAAGCAGTACAACTTTATACCTGGTTATGTTCGGAAACTTTCTTATTTCTGTGAAATGAAGCTTTGAGGAAGTTTCATTTTCATCCTCTCCTTTAAGTCAGTCCAATTCAGAATGTCAAATCAAATGATGTCATAATAAGGGCAGCATCAATGTACAATGTAAACCCATTATTTACCCCATAAACCCTTCCTATCGCCTTTACAATAAATAGACACAAACTACAACATTTAATGGATAGAAAAGGCTGCAGCCCATTTATTACACCAATACAAAAGTTGGTAACATTATAAACCACATCATTTAATAATAAACAGAACATAGCATTTGCATTTGAAAATTCTTGTGGGTATGTATACTTAAAAAATATTTCAAAAAGGAAAACTCAAAAAAATGATTTAGTTTACTGCCTAGAGTAATAAATTAGAAAATACACTTACCGGTTTTTATTCTGTTACTGCACAGAATAGGCAGTATGAAGGAATAAAAATTCATACTGAAACACCTGGTATTGTCAACATTAATTGCTTGCATTCATTTGCTTAATCATCATCTTCACACATATCTTCAGTACCAATGTCGTGATTTATTCTTAGACATTTTAGCAAGTTTGTTCTTATTTTAGTCAGGTCATCTTGAATGAAACCGTAAAACAATTAGGCAGGCACTCAATGGAACAATCCTCCACACAGATGTGTAAACAAAATTATTTCATAACACAATCCTGTGAATTGAAGGATAGACGTTTGATGTGTGGCTACTCTATGCCATGCCTGACACACGCCTTTCATAGGGCAGTATTTACCCCCAGAAACTTACCAGAAAATTACCAGTTTCCAACTCCATTTACAGAATGGAAAAACATTTTAACCACCCAAAGCCCAATCCCATATCTTGTGTCTTGACATACGGTCCACAGTATGTAGACATAGTGAATATTATTAAGAAAAATGTAACCATTCTGAAGACAGATCCAGTATTTGATAAAATATTGGAGGATGTTGCCATTTTATCTCTTGGAAACCCAGATCCCTTCACAATATCCTCTCACCAAGTATGATTGTAACTAAAAGACAATCCACTTGGTTGACTCACAAGGGATCTTATAAATGTGGGTCTAGAAAATGCATCACGTGTCAGTATATAGTTGTGTGTATTGAATTTGCTTCTTGTAACTTAAACAACTTAAACAAGTTAAACAATACATGAATTGTAACACACGTAATCTATTTAATCTCAAGTGGCCACCAATATGTTGGTCAGATGCACACTAAGGGGTGGATTTATCAAGGGTCGAAGTGAAAATTTGAGTTTTGAATTAGAATTTTCAAGTTTTTTTATGGCGAAAACTGTCAAATTTGTCTAGGGAATTGTTAAAATTAGATTCAAGTTTTTTTAAAAAATTCTAATTAGATTTTCAAGACTTATCATACACTGGCATTTTTAAAAACTTGAATTTGATTATTTACTAAAACCACCTAAAACCTGCCGAATTGCTGTTTTAGTCAATGGGAAACATCCTGGAGTCCATTTGGAGTTGTTTGCAGCCTTCCTGACATTCAGAGATAAAAACTCAAATCGAGTTTTTAAAACTCAAATCTAATGCAAATTCGATATGAGTTTTTGAATAAGATTTGTTTAATAAGTTTCTATTGGAATTTTGAGTTCATGGGAGTTTATTGGAGTTTGATAAATGTGCCTCTAAAAGAAAGGGCACAGCAACATTAAAAATAACAGAGAGACAAACGTAGCTAAACATTAAACATAAATTGCTGTAATAACAAATGTAGTAGTTTAATATTTGTGGTATAGACAGTCTCTTTGGAGGGGGTGACATAAGTAAGAAATTGCTTCATCTAGAAACAAAATGAATTTATACCCTAGCTACTAGATTTCCTTTGGGGATGAATAATGAATATGATGTCACTAGTGATGGTTGAATTTGTCCTGTTTCACTTCGCCACGAAAACACAATTTTTTTTTGACACCGGTGTCAATTTGCAGGCGTCAAAATTGATGGTGAAAATTCTGAATTCTAAATTGTTTCACCAGTGATTTTTCACGTAAATTCTTCAAATTTATTCGCCGGCAGCAAAAGCCAATAATTTTAAACAAACATAATTTCTAACATTGGAAAATTCTTTTATGGATAAAGTTTTGTAATTCTCTCACTGAGTGCACCAGGATGGCACATGGGCTTAGATCCATGACGTAATTTGCATCACACGGTATACTCCCTCCAATAAGTAGGAGTTAATTAAGCTAGATAACCCAATAATGGTTTGTATGTTGTGCCTATGATTAAGTATCTGTGATGATACCAAATACATAAGGTTGTGCCATGAACACCAAATAAACTTAAATTTCGTTTACACACCTGTGTGGAGGATTGTTCCATTGAGCACCCTTGGCTGTTTCGATGCTGTGCACCTGGACCACCTCATATACTGGGTGAGTTTATTTTGACCATTGTTCTCTTTGCCATCTTGAATGGATCATATAGCAGTATTTGTGTCCTAGCCAGAATGTTGATGAATTACTTCAGCAGTGCTGCATTTAAGAGAATCAGGCTGAGAGAGGCATGTAGGCTTCCACCTTACTCATCCCTTAACTTGTGCATAAATTAGTGATGAGCAAAACTGTCCCATTTTGCCAGTATAATTTGTGAAACCGTTGAAATATAAGTGAAACTGCAAAATTTTAACGAATTGCATTGGAGTCAATGGAAAGGCAAAATGCTGGTTAGGGTGTTTTTTGTCAGCTGGTGTGGGTGGTGAGCTGAGTTTACTGCAGGCTTCCTGCTCTTTCTGATTAACACTTGGCAACAGCAATACAATGCCCATGTTGGAAGTGCTGATCTTGATGCAGAAATGTCTGGTAAGTCAATCTTAGCATGTGGCATGTGCAGGGTTGGACAAGGCCAGCAGAATACTAGTAAAAATCCTGGACCCAGGCACGCTCTCTGGAATCTGCTAGAACTTAATTATATGAGGCTTTTGACAGCCAAACCTGCATGCATTTTGGCAGATTAAAAGGATAGGATTTTGCATCCAAGGCTAGGTGAACCCCTTATATAATTTCTTCTAATTACAATATTTTTTTATTAGGTTGCCCTGTTTTGTTGGAGACTGGGTCTAGGGCAAAGGTAACTTTAGACTGTAATGACACTTGCACCTGCTGTCCTTTTGCAAAATATCAAGATCCGAAGACTTAACTGAGATGGGAAAGGCTTTTTATTATTATTTAAAAAAAAAAAAATTCTACTTACAACCAGAATAACATTATACTAAATTGTAGCAGTGAGAAAAAATCTTGTCAATGCATGTAATTATGAATACACATAATATTTCTGTACAACAGAACAATACAGTTGTTCATAGCGTAGTTGGTTTTTTTCCCCTCATTTATAATTCAACACATAAATGTTAACATAAACTGTTAAAGTATTAATTTCCAGTTTTTATTACAATAAATGCATCTTTCACCTCCCACAAACATTCACACTGAAAAATAAATTTTCTGACAGTCTGAGCAGATGGATGCTGTCTTGATAAAGTTTCTGTATTCCCTACAAATGACAACAGCCTCACGCAATCCTTATGGTTTGTGGTCCCCGTAGGAAAAAAGATAACACTTCTGCAGCTGCTGTGCCTGTCATCAATGCTCTGCCATTAATGCTCTGCCATCAATGCTCTGAAATTTTAAAAAATATATGTAGTGTTTGACAAACAAACATATACAAGCAAAACAAATAACTGGACCTTTCTAATTTATTTTCATAATTTGCTCAAGCAGCTTGAGAAAACTTGCATTTCCTAATCAAGATAATACAATACCAAAAGGCTAAACTGTTCTATTTTTTTGCATTTTTACAAACTCCATAAAACAAAATGGTTATTATGTGCATGAACAGACTTAGAGATGTTTAATGACTTGAAAATAATTTTCAAATCCATGTGCACCTGTTGTTTGGGATTGGTAGGGTAGCTGCCAAGAGCATAGCATATACTGTTTTACAGCAAATGCACAAGACTGGCATAAAGTCTAAGAAATGAAGACATTGGAGATACATCATTAAAAATCTAATTTCATACAAATCCCAGACAGAACACTCAATTCATATCTATTTATCAGCATTATTCGTGCATTCTACATTGAACCATGCTTCTTGGAGGACAAGAAAATTTTATCTCATAAAATTTCCCTTCCCAAAAATGCTGCCAAGACAAGTTCATCAATATGTTTTATTTGTATTTAATTTTATCTTATTTGTCATGTGCAATGGAAATGTCTCCAGGTTTGCCAACATTTATGAGCAGATTTTTCAATGGTCAAATTTCGAATTGAAAAAACTTTGAAATTCAAAAGGATTAACCGAGTCGTAGTTTTTTTGGGGTTGAATAGGTCCGTATTCGATCGAATAGGTATGTATTTGGCCGAATTCGAATAGAAGGAATAGTGCATTCGATCAAATTCGATTTGAAGTTTTTCCAAAAAAAAAAACCTTACATTTTTCAAAGTCCACCAATTGAATCCAAATGGGTTCTAGGAGGTCCCCCATAGGCTAAACTAGGTATTTTAGATGGTGAATGGTTAAAGTATAATTTGTAAGAGCCAATACATGATAAATTTTGATATTCATTTTTCAAATTTTTTGCAAATTTGAATCGAATTTGGACTATTTCCTAGTCAAAGTAATAGCTCGAAATTTGAATTTTTTCAATTCGAAAATTCACCTCGACCTTTGATAAATCTGCCCCTTAGTTTAATGAAATACCAGATAGGGCCAAAGCTTGATATGTAGGGACTTTAGACACTCAAATAATGCTGGTTCTCCAATGTTAGGGTGAATAGAAAATCATTCAGAGAGTCAGTAAATGCCTCAGCAGTTACGACTCCAGCTCCCATAATAATAGCTGGACCCATTATGAAAAATGTAACATTGTAATGACCCCACATTAATAACGTAATATTTTTATATATTACAGTGTATATATGTGTATATATATATATATATATATATATATATATATATATATATATATATATATATATATATATATATATATATATATATATATATATATATATACTGTCAATATTTTGATCCTAGCCTAGCAGGTTGTGCATTGCCAGTCTGCATCAACATAGCTCCTGATACCAATGTTGTCAGTAAAGCACTATGCTTTATGCCACCATACACCAGGTTATTTAGTATACAGGCATGGGATCCATTATCCAGAAGCCCGCTAACCAGAGAGCTCTGAATTATGGAAATGTTGTCTCCCATAGACTCCATTATAATCAAATAATCCAATTGTTCATCAATGATTTCCTTTTTCTCTGTAATAATAAAAAAGTACCCTGTACTTGATCCAAACTAAGATATAAATAATTATTATTGGAAGCAAAATCAGCCTATTGGGTTTATTTAATGTTTGCCTGGTTTTCTATTACATTTAAGTTATGGAGATCCAAATTACAAAATGCAGAACACTCCTGAGCATTCTGGATGTCAAATCCAATACCAGTACTGTGGGTACTATGTGACTCTCTCTCCCTCAAATTTATCAAATATATTTTTTGTGGCAAGCACATGGTCTGTAACTTTATTTACAGGAAAGTTGTATAATTATAGGAATGGCTAACCATACGTATAAATATAACAGCTATAAGGTGCCAAAAGCAATATTCCCTTTAAGTGGTGTACACCAATTTTGGTGCTAGTGTGCATAATGATTGGTTGTGTGCACAAAGTTTGAGAAAATAAATAATTTTATACTTATTCTGATAACACATTTCTCTCTGCACACATTTTGCCACACAAAACAAACAAAATGTAGAGGGACCACTGGGTGTAAGCATATCAATGTAATTCAAATAAATCTGTTCACAATGCAACAAGAACATTTCTTTCCTCCATTTATTTATTTTTTTTGTTTGGAAAAATACCTTTTCATCATTTTGGCTTATCAGATATACAGTATCTTGTTCTGATTAAATAAAAAGAATTTCGTTTTACACAATATTAATTCAACCTATACTATGTTTATAACCATGAAAATAGCATGAGAGGTCCCAAAACTTCAAATACGTTATAAAAATAATCTCTTTTTCTGTCTCTTTGCTATTCTCTCTTTCTCCTTTTGAAATTCAGTTTAATGTTTGACAGAAGCATAAATAATTTTACAAGACTTCTGTTTGAAAAGATAAAAACTGTCTAGTGTCATAGCCTGACCCTGTCATTTGCAACCATCTTCAAGAACGATTTTTCTTTTCAATTCTTTTTTCTGGAAGAGCATAAGCTATAAAGGTTTGTTCAAAGAAAACTTCCATTTATTCTTCATCTTTTGAGAAAATAATTACTGTACCTTTGCAAAACTATTGCTATATACGTTGTACTCTGTATAGTAACTAATCAATAGTAAAACACAAATATTATAAGCAGACATAACTTTTTGTTATTGAACTTAAGGCTGTATTTACTGTATGACTTTTAAATTGGCAGACTGCATGCAAGTGATATTCGAATACTGTAGTCAGAGTCGACGTGGTCAACATTATTGCTGAATTTCAGTTCTTGCACAGATTGTTGATAAATAACTCAAAAATAAATATGACGTTTAGGGGTGTGATTTCATTTGTGTTGGTAGTTTTAATTTTTTAAGTATTGAACAATGACCTGACTGCTACTCTATAAACCAATAGGCAAAAAGAAAATTGTGCACAGTACTAACTATTTTTAATGATTAGTGAAAATTCTCAGCAATTCCACATTGCTCCATTATTTATTATTTTCATGAAACTGCTGCAAAATTGTGTCACAAAATTTTTTGCAGCCCTTAGACACTAAGGTATTTTGTGCAGAAAAAAGTTGTGTGAAAAACATCCATAGTCTTCAATGTATTTTGTGTGAAGAAACACCCATTGACCCAAATATATTCTGTGAGAAAGGAGTTGCAAATAAAATTTTACCAATTTTTTGATAAAACAAAATAACAAAAAAAAACTTTGCTCATCGCCTTGCAAACCCTGCTTGCTGGTGTATCTAGCAAGCCATAGAGGCTTTCTCTCTAAATCTTACACTAACGCTAAGATGCAAGGCTAATGAGAGTACAGGTATGGAATCAGTTATCCGGAAACCCATTATACACGGAAAGGCTGTCTCCCATAGACTCCATTATATTCAAATAATCCAAATTTTTTAAAATGATTTCCTTTTTCTCTGAAATAATACAACAGCTTGTACCAAACTAAGATATATAATTAATCCTTATTGGAAGCAAAACCAGCCTATTGGGTTTATTTGGTAGCAGATTTATCAAGGGTCGAATTTAGAGTTCATGGGCGTTTGAGTTTCAAACTTGGATGAATGGAATGAATTCGCAAACTCGAATCAAAGTCGATTTGAGGGTTTTTTTTTCAGAAACAAATCGATGTACAGGAAGGCCGCAAACAACTCTAAATTGATCCCAGGACATCCCCCATAGGGTAAAACAGCAATTCAGCAGGTTTAAGATGGTAAATGGGACAGTACATCATAAACTTCAAAATTTGAATTAAATTTTTTTTAAGTTTAAGTCGAATTTCACAAAAATAAACTCCCCCTTAATGTTTACATGATTTTCTAGTAGTGTTAAGGTATGAGGATTTTCAGAAAGTCCCATTACGGAAAGTCCCATTATCTGGAAAGCCCCAGGTCCCAAGCATTCTGAATAATAGGTCCTATACCTATATTATATCAATCACTCTTACTATCCTAATGAGTCATTACTAAAAATTATGCTATTCTACAGTTTGGGGCAGATTTATAACAATTTGAGATTAGAATTCACCCCAAAAATACTCTTATATTCATTCCTATGGGATTTTTAGAATCGTATTTATCAATAGAGTTCACCATGTGATAAAAATGCTTTTAAAATCCCATAGGAATTAATAAAAAGTGAGCGAGTTCTTCTGTGGTAAAATCTAATCTAACACTTTGATAAACCTGCCCCTTTGTGTGTAGAATCATAATATTCTAGCTGTTTCAGTTCCACATTCAAATGTAAAAATATACAGTATATTGTCACGGAGCTCTGGAGACATTGCTTTACCCTTAGAGGTTGAAATAACATACATCATTCACCATGTATAAATCAAAATGAACACATATCTAAAAACATAAATAAATACAGTAAACAATTTAATACATTGTATCTCATGGTGAGAAATAACCTTTCCAAGGATGGTAAATGAGCATAATGCATAATTCTATCAATATTATTGCTCATTATAAACTGAAAGCTATTCGTGCAATTTACAATAGTAGGACCTTTTCCACCCTCTATTAAATCCCCCATATACTGTAATTCTGCACTCATTTTATTGGTAAAATATCAGCCTGACTTGCTGGTAAGACCGTGTCCCATTAGTCTCTCTCAGAAAACTGAATCTATACTTGTGACACTACTATGAGCATATAGAAAGAATAAATGCTGCTTACAGGAGAACAGGTGTTCATTCTAAGTATTAACCAAATAGAGAAGGGGACACTTAAAAGATCAAAGTGTAGAAACCCTCATCAAGTAGAGAACTAGCTCTCTTTCCCCTTAGCATAGGGAGCAGCAAACCGTAAGCAGAAATGACATAGTCATGTGTGTATTGATATGCAAGGTTTTAAATAGTCTTTCTTTATGGGGCCCATTTACTATCAATCTAATTGTAATTTTTTCTACAAATCTCAAAAAATTGTTTTTTTTTTATATTTCTTAAACTTTGATATTTTATTACTTTATTACTAATTTCACCAAGTAAAAGTTGTTGAGGTCCTATAGAAGTCAGTGGGAGCTGCACTGATCTTATTGTACCACTTTTAATAAATTCAGACTTTTAGAGGTTTTCCTATTTGTTTTCTTTTTTGCTAGGAACTTGAAAACTCAAATTTATAGAGGTTTTTCAAGATATTCGGATCTTTTAGCGATTCAGTGCTTTTTTTCATTTGTACTTTTTCTATTCTGTTATTTTAATAAATGCAATGACATTTGTTGTTTTTAAAGTTTATTCGTGGTTTAAAAACCTCTAACACCACTAAAATTTGACCTTCAATAAATAAGCCTCTATGTTTCCATGAAGTTTGTCCCAAACATAATGTGTAACACTTAGATCATCTTTCATTTGTATATTTGTATAAATAAATATACAATATTTTCTGAACTATTTCTGCTGTTGTTTAGATAATCACTCCTGGAAAGTAATTTATGTTTCGACTGCTATTGTCTGATCAAAAAGACAATGATATCTGGGGTATACTTTATATTGAAAACATATTTGCTTTCATAACTGGTAGTGGTTCAGTTGATCTAGTAAAGCTTATCATACAAAGTGTAATGCAAAGTTGCATTTAAATAAAAATATGAAGGCACACTACAACTTGCTGCATTCAGCACAGAAAGGTAGGAAGGAGGGAGCTGTTTTTTTTTTTTTTTAAACTGAGCAAAATACTCTTCCACACTTCCACCACCACTTATCAAATCTCTAGAAAATCTGGTGCAAAAGAATTTGGATGTTTTATACTCACTTTATACTCGCCTATAATATGGTATTGATCCATATCAATATTTACTTGCTTCAGAAGTGTTAATACATTTACATATGTAAGATATTTGGGAGCTGTTAGGGTTGGTAGGTTGTGAGAAACACTTTGCATTACATATACAGGTAATAGATAAGCTATTTTGAAAAGTAGGGGTTAAATGTCATTCCTGGATACCTACAGTGCTAGACAGGTCAATCCCAAGTGTTGTGTCACTCATGAATTTACTAGTTGAAACGCTGCTTCATTTAATTGAATGGAAATCACCTGACTGCGAGCACACAGCATGAGTTCAGACGATTGGCGTGCAAGTAATTGGAAATGGGATTGTTACTGTCTAGGAAATACTCTTTTCTAGTCATAATTTATTAATGCATAAATTGCCTTTTATGCCAGGTCTAGAAGTCTATTGAAGGCAAGAACTCAGTCCATTGCAAATCCTATTCAGTCTGAATATGTGAGAATGCAGACTGATTATTATTATTATTATTATTATTATGATGTGCTTTAACACCTCAACATTGTTGTCATGTGAAAATGAGTATATTTGTAACTGTACCTATAAATTAATTGGTGCTCAAAGTTTGCAATTTTAGAATTACAGGTATGAGATTTATTTTCTAGAAATCCAATATCCAAATAGCTCTAAAATACAGCATTGTCATTTCCATAATAATGAAAGAAAATTAGGAGCTAAATTCATGAGGTGGGCCAGCAGAGTCAATAAAGGATCCCCGGTACAAAGACAATTCTACAGACCATAAAGAGGTCTGACGCAACTGACTGTGCATTAATCTTTCTAATTAAATGCTAACTGAAACAGAGTGCAGTATATATAACAACCGCTTGGGTTTATAAGCCCACCCATATACCTGATTTTTTCTTTCTACGTTTATACTGAGATTAAAACTTAAAATGTTTTTTCCGTATGAAAAATGTCCAATGTCTAAGACTGAATTAAATGTGAAATTAAGATCAAAAAGTGATTCCATACATGATATAACTACTAATGCATTAATGTGTTTGAAAAGGTTGGGAAACATGAGGCAGATAGGCTATGGGAATACTTTAATAATAGAAGTGTTAAATACAATATTACCAAAACTGACAGACATGCTATAAACTCCTTACAAACAAATAAGGATATAGTAATAAAGAAGGTCAACAATTTAACTGTTATTCTAAATACGGAAGCTTTTGTATCTGAGGCACTGACACAATTGAGAATCGGGCACACTATAGACCTTTACAAGCAGATTCAAACAGATTAGGATATAAAGAAAAAAAATAGATCTCTGAGTGAGTTCCGCTTTCGAGTCTGGTATTATTACTAAAAAGAATATGGATCTTAACTGTCACACATCCTAGAATACCAGTTTTGTACCTGTTCCTTAAAGGACAAGGAAAGGCAAAAAAATAAAATCCCATTTTTACTTTCTTTAATGAAAAAGAAACAGATCTCCAATATACTTTAATTAAAAAATGTGCACCGTTTTTATAAGAAACCTGACTGTATGAAGTGAAATTCTCCCTTCATTTACTGCTGTGGATAGGAATTGTCAGACGGTCCCTAACTGCTCTGGGGAAACAATCATACGTATGAACAGCAGGGGGAGCCCCCGCCTTACTTACCAGCCATGAAGAATTCAAACAGCTTTGTTTATGATGATCCCTAAGCAGTCCAGACCACACTGAGCATGTGCAGGGTCAGGGTCAGGCAAAGATGTTTAACAAAGTTACAAGATGACAGCCCCCTGTGGCCAACTTTGAAAGCATAAATCATTTGTTTGATTAAGCTTTGTGGTGCAGTAAATTCATGCTTATGTTTAGTATACAAAATACAGCATTTCTAGCCTTATTCTATTTTAGACTTTCCTTGTCCTTTAAGGTCAATGTCTGACCTGTATATCAGGAAAACTCCGGTGGGTTCAGATGTCATTGTGCCCTTTTGCTTCCACCAATCTGGCCAATTTCATGGTCATTCCCTATTTCTTTATGAGAAAAAAAATGTGTAACAATGGCAGAATATAGTTAGTAGATATAAAAGACTAGGTGAATGAATAGGTTGAATGAGGAGAGGAGGAATAATAGTTAAGAAAGTGGGCCCATGGTCTAAGGTTTTTGGTGTGCCCACGGTCTAAAGTTTTTCTGTTGGACCCCTGGCATACCAGTCTGACACTGCCTAAGGTACACAAAGGTTGGGAACATCCACCCATAAGACCTGTTATTTCTGGGGTTGGCACAATTTTACAACTGTGGTCATAATTTGTTGATGCATATTTACAGGATATTGTCAAACAAATCCCTCAATGCAAGATACCACTGATTTCTTTTGTAAAATGCAGGATATAGGGCACATATCCCGTGGTTGCTTTGTAGCATAGATGCTGTCCTTATATTCGTCTATACTGCATGAGGAAGGAATGCACTACATAGATATAATATTGCAGAAATATGTGGTATCACTTCCTACATACCTAAGGGACTCCACACAACTAATAACAATTCCAATTCCATATGTATCTTGCAACACTGGATGTAAAATCGTTATATACCTCCATCAGACATAATCAGGGGTTAAAAGCAATATCACACTTCTTAGCCAATGATACTGTACCCAATTTACAAAAAAAAATTATATTGAAAAGGATAAAGAGTTCATTCTGGAGCGTAATTTCTTCTGGTTTGAAGATAATTTTTATCTCCAGATATGTGGCACTACCATGGGGACAAGATTCACACCCAGTTATGCTAATTTAAATATGGGATTTTGGAAGAAGTGCCATATACTCCCTCAGTTAGAACTGGGGGGGTGAACTGTCCCTATGGCGGCACTACATAGATGACATCATTATAGTATGGTAGGGCACAGAACAAAATTTAATACAATTTGTAATTACTCACACTTTAAAAAAAAAAAATTCTGTATGCAAATGTCTTGTTTTCTCTATATATACCTTGTTCACTATGGATTCCATATGCTTGAGAAAGGGTCGTGGCCCCGAAACGTTTCACTTCCGCACTTTGAATTAAAGCAAGGGTTTCCCTGCAAATTAAGCCTTGTGTGCCGGTATCTTTGTTCCATTGCTCAATCCTGAGGTTGCCGTATCCTCTATTACTGAGCACAAGGCTGTTATCTATAGGTACTCCTAGAGATAACAGCCTGGTGCTCTGTGGGTGTGCGTCTGCTCTGTCCTCTTCCGGTGGCTATTACAGAGTAGGCCACTAGATGGCACTTCTTTGTTTCAATATTAGTCTATGTACCTGGCCACACCTTGGAGCTGGTAGAACTTGTTGGTGGGGTGAAGGGTTAATATGTTGTTTTGCTTTTGTTACAGATTTATGTACCTGAAGAAGGCTAATAGGCTGAAACATGTGTGAGACATTCCTGCAATATATACACTGTGATGCTATAAATTGTATGGTGCCCTCCAGGTTACACTTTGCTCTATTTGAAACCACTGTGTGCAATACAGTTGCAGCCTTTTGAGAAGCATGCTAAAACAAGACTAAGGTACCCCTGCAGCAGCAAGCCATTACCAGTGTGAGGGAGAGTGTCCAGGAGATCAGCAGGATACTGTTTCATCCTGTGTGAAGCTTGGCCAGTAGTGATGGGCGAATTTATTCGCCAGGCGCGAATTCGCGGCGAATTTGCGTGATTCGCCGCCAGCGAATAAATTCACGAAACGCCCACGAAAATTTGCGTCAAAAACGGGCGCCGGCGTCGTTTCGCAAATTTTTCGCCGTTTCTCGAGTATTGCGTGAAATTTGCGAATTTTTCGGCGTAGCGAAATGGCTCAAATTCGCCCATCACTATTGGCCAGGGGAAAAAGGTCTAGAGCCCCAGCTTTACCGAGAGAGCCCACCCTGTTCATTGCCAAGCTGCCAGTGATCTTTGGCACTGTGAAGGTTGTCTGTGATGCAGAGCTGCATATAAACTCCAGTGTGTCTGCCTCTGAACAGCCACACCCAAGGGAGGAAACTGGCAAAGATACAAGTATGAGGACAGATGTTGTTTGTGTACTTGCCATGTGAGAGCGGCCATTAAGTCTAAGATGAGGTACTTTGGGAAAGGTAGTAGAATATCTGGTGTATATGAGTTTTTAGGGAAAGGACATTTGCAATTGTGCTTCTCTGCGCCAGCACCCTGGACCCCCCTTGGCCCCCTCTGGAGCCACAAAAGGTTAGTGTGGGGTGGCATCTAGTGATTGGCGAATTTCTCCTGTTCCGCTTCACTGAAAAATTTGCGAAACGTTAATTTTCAACGCCGGCGACAATTCCGACACTGACGACAATTCTGACGCCCATTAAAGTCAAAGTCAGAATTGTCGCAGTCGGCAAATATATTTTGACGCCAGCGAATTTTTGCAATTTAGTGAATTTATTCACCGGTGGCTAATCGCGGAATTTCGCTGCTAATTTGCGCCCATCACTAGTGGCAACAGCAGCAGCAGCAAAGGGGCTAGGATTGCCCCTGAATATATTGTTCCATGGAGAGAGCTGTGCAGATTATATGTATAAGGGGAAAAGAAGAGGCTTTTAATGTATAATTAAACTGGAAATATACTGCCAATTAACCTAAAGCGCCACTGGGCTCCAGTAACTAATTGTGCAAAAATAAATTGAAAAATGCAGAGGAAAATAAAGCAGCAGCTTGTTTATAAACCTATTAGAAACTACAGCTCAAGACCCCTGGAAGTAGATCTTATAGTGTATATTATTTTTCTGCTGCAAAACTGTCAGCACTATAACAATAAATATTTGTAGTGATTTAATATGCCAATAAATTAAGTTTTACAGCCATTGCAAGGATTATTGTTAAAAAAACTAGTTTCCTGTTAAATGTTATGGTGTTTAATAAATCTATCATAGTCGCCTCCAGCCTCCTTGATTTACACTGCTTCCATACATGTTAGGTACATGAACCTGTCACTTATCACTGTTTATAAAGGAAAAGGAGTTTAGTCTTATGTTTTGTATTTGTATATTCAAACGCAGGCCTATTAAGCAAATTTTCTAACTGGATACAAAAGCTGCAGAAACCATTAGCTTGCTATACATACTAATTAAATAAAGCATTTATTTAATGCATACTGTAGGTGCTTTCCAAAGGGAGACTGCATTGTGTAAGAGGAATTTTTTTTTACCTTGAAGGTCACATTATGGTACTTTACATTATCAATTAATCACATCTTTATATATGTCACATATATAACGCTATGTCAAAATGTTTGTTATATCACACACTATGCTATTTGTTGTTAATTGATCTAGCAATTCTGTAATTGCCTCACTAGAATTGTTATCTTATTAGATACTAACAAATGCCATCATTCATCCCCATTACTCAGTAGAAGACCAAGTGCAAAAGTTACAATTTTGTCACATATATATAAAATGGTATAATAGTTTTTATAAGATAAAATACATGGCTAATTGGGTAAGTAAATTATCCTGTGAATAATTATGCAAAAACTGGAATAATGCAAAGGGAATGAAAATTAAACTGTCTACACATCAAAATAATACCTGCCTGGCTCTCGGACTAGTAATTTAAAGAAATCAATTGTTTACTTTGATAGCAGACCAATAAATGATTCCTGTTGATCGGCTGCTATGGGTTACCAGACCTGGAGCAAAGTCCTAACGTGTTATTACATCTCCCATTAGATGACTGTTCTGCGAGTATAAGCTGAATGGGAAGTACTGCAGCTAGCGGTATAATAAATATAATTACTTACCATCAGATGTTTGTGAGTGTTCATTGGTTAATCACTTCTATGGGTAGACAAAGTACAATAATAAACATTTGCAAGTAATATTACATTTTGTAAGGCAATCATTGCCCTTGTTTTTAGGTGATATTTGCCCACATGAGTCAAAAAGAATGATGTAACCAAAGACTACATCTGCCATTACCCTTAGATTTATATACACAACTCAAGGACATGGTTGCCAAGGACCAATTCACAATTCACCTAACAGTTGAATCCAATATAGCCATACTTAATTATAAACTGTAAGACAGAGAAGATCGTTGTATGGAGAAACATGCAATTAAACGCATTTTGCCACATTGCTAATGAAACCACAAAATGAATGCTGACACTAAGGGGCCGATTCACTAACTTCGAGTGAAGGATTCGAAGTAAAAAAACTTCTAATTTTTGTGCTCCTCGACTATCGATTGGCGTAAATTCGCCTGAGTAGAATGATTCGAATAGATTGAGCGCAAAAACGCTGCGACTATTCGCCATTCGATAGTCGAAGTACTGGATCGAGCGCAAAAACGCTGCGACTATTCGCCCATTCGATAGTCGAAGTACTGTCTCTTTTAAAAATACTTTGACTGCCTACTTCGGCACCTAAAACCTACCGAATTGCTTTAAAAGCCTATGGGAAAGTCCCATAGGCTTGTTTTCCAAGTTTTTGATCGAATAAAAAGGCATTCGATCGAATGAAAATCCTTCGAGCGAATATTCAATCGAGCGCCTATTCGCCAATTCGACTATTCGCCAGCGCGTAAATTCGCCCGAATTGCCTATTCGATTCTATTCGATTCTATTCCCCAGTCGAATTTCGAGGGATTGAACCCCTCGAAATTCGACCCTTGATGAATTTGCCCCATAGTGGTCTATTTATTAAAGGTCGAGTTTTGTTTTCTTTAAAAATTCCATATTTTTTTTTCAGTAAAAAAAAAAAAAATTTTTTAGAGAATATAATTTTTTCCAGATTTTATTATGTCTCATTATGTAGCAAAAATCTGAATCTAAAAATACTCCAGCTAAAACCTGTCGAATTCATGCCAGAGGTCCCTTTAAAGATTTTTGCCTTCACAATTTCCAGGTGTTTTGGAGTGTTTGATGCTGGTTTTCATTTAAAAACTCAATAATTTTAAGGTATTCTAGGGTTTTAAGCCCATAAACTTGAAAATATTTTGAGAGGTATTTGAGTCTATGAACTGGAAAAATTATAGAGATTCATAAAAACGTTACATTTTTGAGTTTTTTTTATCCAATTTTTTTAGTTGAATTCTTCGTAATCCAAATTAGTAGATGGGAGTTTAGTCGTGTTTGTTAGTTTTTGACGAACAGGAGCGGCTATACTGTACTTACATAGTTACATAGTTAGTTACATAGTTAAATTGGGTTGAAAAAAGACAAAGTCCATCAAGTTCAACCCCTCCAAATGAAAACCCAGCATCCATACACACACCCCTCCCTACTTTTAATTAAAATTCTATATACCCATACCTATATTAACTATAGAGTTTAGTATCACAATAGCCTTTAATATTATGTCTGTCCAAAAAATCATCCAAGCCATTCTTAAAGGCATTAACTGAATCAGCCATCACAACATCACCCGGCAGTGCATTCCACAACCTCACTGTCCTGACTGTGACGAACCCTCTACGTTGCTTCAAATGAAAGTTCTTTTCTTCTAGTCTAAAGGGGTGGCCTCTGGTACGGTGATCCACTTTATGGGTAAAAAGGTCCCCCGCCATTTGTCTATAATGTCCTCTAATGTACTTGTAAAGTGTAATCATGTCCCCTCGCAAGCGCCTTTTTTCCAGAGAAAACAACCCCAACCTTGACAGTCTACCCTCATAATTTAAGTCTTCCGTCCCTCTAACCAATTTAGTTGCACGTCTCTGCACTCTCTCCAGCTCATTTATATCCCTCTTAAGGACTGGAGTCCAAAACTGAACTGCATACTCCAGATGAGGCCTTATCAGGGACCTATAAAGAGGCATAATTATGTTTTCATCCCTTGAGTTAATGCCCTTTTTTATGCAAGACAGAACTTTATTTGCTTTAGTAGTCACAGAATGACACTGCCCAGAATTAGACAACGTGTTATCTACAAAGACCCCTAGATCCTTTTCATTTAAGGAAACTCCCAACACATTGCCATTTAGTGTATAACTTGCATTTATATTATTTTTGCCAAAGTGCATAACCTTGCATTTATCAACATTGAACCTCATTTTCCAGTTTGCTGCCCAGTTTTCCAGTTTAGACAGATCACTTTGCAAAGTGGCAGCATCCTGCATGGAACCTATAGTTCTGCACAATTTAGTATCATCTGCAAAAATAGAAACAGTACTTTCAATGCCCACCTCCAGGTCATTAATAAACAAGTTGAAAAGCAAGGGACCTAGTACAGAGCCCTGCGGTACTCCACTAACAACACTGGTCCAATTAGAAAATGTTCCATTTACCACCACTCTTTGTAGTCTATCTTTTAGCCAGTTCTCTATCCAGGTACAAATACTATGTTCCAGGCCAACATTCCTTAATTTAACCAGTAACCTTTTGTGTGGCACTGTATCAAATGCTTTAGCAAAGTCTAAGTAAATCACATCCACTGCCATCCCAGAATCGAGGTCTCTACTTACATTCTCGTAAAAAGAAATTAAGTTAGTCTGGCAAGATCTATTACGCATAAAACCATGCTGGCACAAACTCATAGTATTATGATTTGCTATGAAGTCCAGTATCTTATCCTTTATTAACCCTTCGAAAAGCTTTCCTAATACTGACGTCAGACTAACTGGCCTATAGTTTTGAGGCTGAGAACGGGATCCTTTTTTGAATAGAGGCACCACATTAGCAATTCGCCAGTCTGTCGGCACTATGCCAGATCTCAATGAATCCTGAAAAATTAAGTAAAGAGGTTTGGCAATCACAGAGCTAAGCTCGCTAATTACCCTGGGATGAATACCATCTGGCCCTGGACCTTTGTTAATCTTAACATGTTCAAGTCTCTTTTGAATTTCTTCATGTGTGAACCATGCATCATTAGTTGTATTACTAGAATTGGGAGTGTTAAGAAGGAAACCTTCACTTACTGGTTCTTCATTTGTGTAGACAGATGAAAAATACGAGTTCAGAATCTGCGCTTTTATTTTGTTTTCATCAACCAGCTGACCCCCCTCTGATAGTAAGGGTCCCACCCCTTCCTGCTTCATTTTTTTACTATTGACATATTTAAAAAATAATTTTGGATTTTTTTTACTGCTTGCTGCAATATCCTTTTCTATAGCAATTTTAGCTTGCCTTATAGCTTCTTTGCATGATTTATTGGCCTCCTTGTACCTTATAAATGTTTCGGCTGTACCAGCTAACTTGAAAGCCTTAAAAGCACGTCTTTTCTTACCCACCTCAACACCAACGCTTCTATTGAACCAAAAAGGTTTTGCTTTGCAACGACGTTCCTTGCTTACAAGTGGAATATACTGACAAGTATATTTATTAAGCAGCATTTTAAAGACTTCCCATTTTTGTTCTGTGTTTAACCCTGTGAAAAGCATTTCCCACTTAATATGTTGCAGAGATGCCCTTATACTGTCAAAGTTTGCACGTCTGAAATTTAGTGTTTTAGTTACTCCCTTATAGAATTGCTTCTGCAACAGAATCTCAAAGGAGACCATGTTATGATACTTGATGATCTGTAAATGTTTAAATTTCACCTGTAGACTATAATGAAATGAACAGCTCCCTTCACCATTATATAACAACACAAATAGATAGTAAAGTTTGAAACAGATA
This sequence comes from Xenopus laevis, assembly GCF_017654675.1. Taxonomy (NCBI): domain Eukaryota; kingdom Metazoa; phylum Chordata; class Amphibia; order Anura; family Pipidae; genus Xenopus; species Xenopus laevis. Next base: position 66,611,727 of record NC_054372.1, on the reverse strand, counting down.
CAAAATGAAGTTCAAACTTTTGTCTACATAAGTGATGCAGAGTAAGTCATACAAAAATCTGAAGTTGTTTATAAATTAGTCTCAAATACAGAAAAAAATCCTTTCTGATGTCAAAACAATTGAATAAATCATTATAATTCACCCCTGATGGTCATCCATGTACTCACTTCTTTGTCAACCCAGTGGAGAAAGACCTATGTAAAATTTATTGGATGGTAAATAGAAAAAAATCAAGTGAGGATTAGAAGACATTTAGAGAACCATGATGCTAAAACAGTGTTAATTATACCATCTGACAATGATGGAAATGCGGATGCCCATTTGGTCTCATTTAAATGGTTCTAGTGGTTTAAAAACCACTTTCTCTAAAACCACAAATCTCATGAAATATTATCCAAATATAAAAAGCAAAAAAAAATCTGAACAAGCCAAATAAAAATATGAAAACCTCTAAGACCTCTAAAAATGTGAGTTTTTCAGGCACACCTGGGCCCTTCAAAACGGATATCTACCTGGTGCACAGACCCTGGGAAGACGGCACTTCCCCACTGGATATGAGAAAGGAATAAGGTACTGGCGCTCAAAGCGATTCAAACAGGGGAAAAGGCTCTTGCGTGTTTATTGCATCACAACATTTCTGTGGTGTTCCCTCTTCATCAGGTGATACAACCACATACATGAACAGGGCTTAAATAGCCAAACAACCCACCCCCTTATGCAAAAGTAAGTGTCTACCTTCCTCATGAATAAATAAGTGTCCATTGTCCACAAGATCCAATTTGAGGAAAGTGTTAAAAAAACCCTGTGTTTAGTGTCCATACAGACAAGCAATAATTAATGACAGGAAATGAAAAAAATATAAACAATGTAGACAACTCAAGATATACTCCAATGAATTATGAGAACAACTTTCCCTAATAATGAAAAAAGAAAGGCATGGATATGTACCTGTAGGGATCTTTTTAGATGTAGTAATGTTACTTTTTTGTTTAATTAGATCCTCAATGTTTCTTCCTCGCTTATATGAAAAAAATAGGGGAAGAAGAGAATAGATTAGCTGTTTTTGAGTCATTGGTAAGGATACCCCAATACTTAAGAACAGTTTGTTTGATACATTTGGAATTAACATCATATGTTGATACAAAGGGCATTCTTTTACATTTATCTTTTTTTCTCTGTTTTAGCAAATTCTCCCTTGGTATTTTACCTATTTCCTTCTGAGTTTTTTTAAGTTCATCTTGTTTGCAATCTCTCTCCATAAACTTGGTCATCATTTTGTCTGCTTCTTGTTAGTATATAAGTCTCATAGTCTTGTGGAGTGATCTAAATATAAATAAAGGCTGCGCCACATTGCTATGGTAAAGGTTCATAAATCTTTATTTGTAATTTTGATGAAGGGCTTTCATGAAAATCTGGTCTTTAAATTTGCATTTTCTTTTTGGCTAGATCTGGTTATCCCAACCTTTTACCTCAAAAACATTTGTTCTCTTTTCTGGGTCTCTGAAATTGTGGGCCTGACAGAATGTATAAACCAATATGTGGTTTGCGTGTTGTGTCTGTTTTTGACATAGTTTCCATTCTATGTTGCTAATACTAGAATTATACTTAACCATTTATACAATTTACAGGTGGATGTGAACACTTATGATTTCTTTGAACTATTGAAAGTTTGAATTCTTCTATTGTGCATAAGATTTGCTTGAGATTTGCAGACATGTACATTGAATCTTGTGAATATACAGTTAGGGGCACATTTACCTAGGGTTGAATATCGAGGATTAATTAACCCTCGATATTTGACCGTCGAAGTAAAATCCTTCGAAGGATTATTCCTTCGATCAGGAAATTGTTATGGGGACCTTCCCCATAAGCTAACATTGGCCTCAGTAGGTTTTAGGTGGCGAACTAGGGGGTCGAAGTTTTTTTTTAAAGAGACAGTACTTCGACTATCGAATGGTCGAATAGTCGAACGATTTTTAATTTGAATCGTTCGATTTGAACTCGAAGTAGCCCATTCGATGATTGAAGTAGCCATATTTGAACATTCGAAATTTGAACTTTTTTTCCTCTATTCCTTCACTCGAACTAAGTAAATGGGCCACTTAGTGTCACAGACATACAATTTGTGTTGGAGTTAATACAATCTGGCTTGCAAAAACATCTTTGTGTTTGATGAGGTCTCAGACTTAAGGGGTTTAGGATAAAACCTTCTTTGAGATTCATCCACACATTAAAACCAAAATACTTCTTTGTTATGTCGGCCTCCAACACAATTCCATTTAAAATATAACCTTGAATTCATCAACACTAAACTTCATTTGTATATACATACACAAAGTTTGGGAACCCCTATTAATTCTTTGGAGTTTTGTTTATCATTGACTGAGCTTTCAAAGTAGCAACTTCCTTTTAATATATAACATGCCTTATGGAAACAGTAGTATTTCAGCAGTGATGTAAAGTTTATTTAGGATTAACAGAAAATATGCAATATGTATCATAACAAAATTAGACAGGTGCATAAATTTGGCCACCCCAATAGAGATATTACATCAATACTTAGTTGAGCTTGCTTTCGCAAAGATAACCGCCTCTAGATGCCTCCTATAGCCTTTGATGTAGCCATACAAAATCTCTCCAGTTCAGTTACATTTGGCTGCCGAGCATGGCCAGCCTGCTTCAAATCATCCCATAGATTTTCGATGTTATTCAAGTCGGTGGACTGTGACGGCCATTCCAGAATATTGTATTTCTCCCTCTGCATAAGTGCCTTTGTAGATTTCGAAGTCTGTTTAGGGTCATTGTCTTGTTGGAATATCCAACCCCTGCCTAACTTAAACTTTGTGACTGATGCTTGAACATTATCCTGAAGAATTTGTTGATATTGGGTTGAATTCATCCGACCCTCGACTTTAACAAAGGCCCCAGTCCCTGAACTAGCCACACAGCCCCACAACATGATGGAACCTCCACCAAAGTTGACAGTAGGTAGCAGGTGTTTTTCTTGGAATGCGGTGTTCTACTTCTGCCATGCAAAGCGCTTTTGTTATGACCAAATAACTAAATTTTTGTCTCATCAGTCCAAAGCATTTTGTTCCAAAATGACGGTGGCTTGTCTAAATGAGCTTTTGCATACAACAAGCTACTGTCTTTGTGGCGAGTGCAGAATGGGCTTCTTCTCATCACCCTGCCATACAGATGTTCTTTGTGCAAATTGCGCTGAGTTGTAAAACGATGAACAGATACACCACCTGCAGCAAGATGTTCTTGCAGGTCTTTGGAGGTGATCTTTGGGTGGTCTAATTAGGATTCTTAAACCCGTTGATTTAAATAGAATTTTTTTCATTTTTCTTTAACAATAAAAATAGTCCTTTAAAAATAGTCCTACAAACTTTCTGTGGAGCAAGAAAACTTGCTTTCTGTATTTTTTAAAAATGTCCTCAGAAAGATTATAATTAATAAAAACTCATTTAGTTTATAAGTTAAAAAACCTACTTTAGTCACCAAAACAGAAAAAAGTATAAATACCCTGTATTCAGAGTTGCTCCTATAGAATTCAAAATACACACCAAGCAATCTACATTAGTGTTGTTTTAAACTACTGTTGTTTTAACTACATTCACCGATCATGCAAGTTCTTTTGAAACTCTATATTGAGGTGAAATGGATCTAAATCTAGCCAGCTCAAACTGAAGTAAATTTAAAAGCCCCACCTTAAACAGAAAAAAGTATAAATACCCTGTATTCAGAGTTGCTCCTATAGAATTCAAAATACACACCAAGCAATCTACATTAGTGTTGTTTTAAACTACTGTTGTTTTAACTACATTCACCGATCATGCAAGTTCTTTTGAAACTCTATATTGAGGTGAAACGGATCTAAATCTAGCCAGCTCAAACTGAAGTAAATTTAAAAAATTAAGATAGTTGTCTGTTGCTTTATTTAGCCACAAGCATCTACTGCCATTTATTTCAGTTAAAATTGCAAAATGTATTGTTATGTATTAGGTGTTGCAAATAGTATCTCTATTGTGTTATTTTATTTTAGATTCAATATGTATTTAGTGACAAATATAACTTGCACATTTATCAAGCCAAAAAAGTATCCATATATTCTTCTGTAGAAAGATGTTCTAAATCTATGGTATTTTTTCTTAATATCTTCATTTATTATGATAATCTGAAATTCTCAAGATATGTAATTGTCAATGAGATTACAACCAAATAGGTTTAGTTACATTAATAAACAGCCTAAATCATAAACTGTAAAAATAATAACGCAACATGTAGAATCGATCAAAGAATCAATTTTTTTTATCACAGTGACTCCCCAAGGGCATCACAGTCGATGCTTTTAATTAGCAGATAAAATAATGAAGGAATAAATGCAGTGATCCATAAAAAATGTATGCAGTATACTGGCTGCGCTTTTACTAACCATAACCATATGTCTTCAAATTTAATATGAACCCAAACACTCCAGTCTATGGATACTGACACATATAATTAAATGGAATGTAAATACATACTTATATTTTCTTAAACATATGTGCCAGGGTAACAAAATGTCTACAAGTGCTAAGGACATTTTAAACTGTTAATTTAGTGACAATTTACATTCTGACAATATAGAATAAGGATTTTAAAAACATCCAAAGAAACTATGCCAGTTTGCCTCAGTGTGTGAAAAATATTAGTATTCTATCTTTTCATCTTTTCTTTTTCATTTAGGTCTACTAAATTTTCATAACTGTATTGTAGTGGAGCAGGCACTCAAAAGACCAATCTTCCAGACAGGTGTGTAAAAAGATTGTAGTTTATTTGGTACATAAGGACACAGCCTTATGCGTTTTATATCTCACCGACAATCAGAGGCTGAACTAATCAATAAAAAACACAGCATATTTCAAGGAAAAACAACCAATAGGCATTGAGAATACTAATGTCTATCACAATGGAAATTATAGACTACCAAAAGTGCTAGCCGTAGGTATATCATCATCAAAGTTAGCCTGCCTCCAATGAGAGTATATCAATATTTAGTCGGGAATCCACACCTGATTTCTGTGTATCCACAATCAACCCTGAGGGACTTGCCCCAGTTCACAGGCAATCAGCATACAAAAGGTTATATCCAAAGATATATGTCTCTAGGTGGACCGTGTGGGGTCAGTATGTATGGAATTTTTTAATGCAACTTTAAATAAACATTTTGTTTTTACTTATGAAAAGCCCTGGGGACATATATCTTTGGATTTAACCTTTTGTATGCCTCCAATGAGAGGCCTAGATGCCTTATTAGTGCTCTCATTGGTGAGGACAAATCAATAAAAAAAACTTTATAAACAATGAAACAAAACAACAAACTTATAAAAAAAATATAGACAACTGCATGAAAGCTGTTGTAAAGGGAACTGTTATGATTGTATACCAAACCTAGAACAAACCCCAAGTTCCTGGTCATGGCTCACTCTTCCGCCTTTAGCAACCACCTTTGGCTTCGGGAGGAGCCCTCCGCTACTTGGGTGCTGCCAGGTCTTAATATGAGAGGACAAAGGGATGAGTTCTAGGCAAGCAAGGGAACCGCACATTATACAGAAATGGAGAACAAGGAACGTAGTCGGGCTCACAGGCCGAGTCAATACCAAACTGCAGATCGCTACAGATTCAGGAAACAAGAAGCATAGTTGGGCGTAGTCGAGCATCCCCGCCGGCCCCTCGAAGCCACTAGACCATCAGGGTGAGTTCTTGCAGAAACTAAAATAAGAAATACAAGTCTTGAGGGCATGAAAAATATTCAACAATATATAGTTTTATGGTTGCTACATATATGACCTTATATTGGTATGGGCAGGCACAAATGAACAGGTTTCTTCAATTTTGTATGTAATAATAATGTTTTAAATCTTCAGTTTACACATTAGATACACCCATATCTACTGACTTTTTTGACCAATCTCTTTCAGACTGCATCATAGAAAAATGCACTGCTAATACCATCATCAATGCCGCCTCCTCTCATCCGCCACATCTGATTCCTAACTGGCCAATTTTTAAGAATAAGACATCTTTGTTCTGACTTCAATGATTTTTTCATGTGACCTCAGGGATAGGGTATTAATACATGGGTACCCTATGTCCAGTTTGAGTCAGCCTATTCGTACAACTCTGCATACCCCCAGGAACACTTTATTTACTAAATACAGAAAACAACTCATTTCCACAGAGACAGATTTAATACGCTCCCCTGTTTCTGAGGCAAACTCGGTTTCATGTATGTTGACCTTTAGTTTCCAGTATTTTATCATTGTGAATACTTTTAAGAATCTAGCTATACTGAGGACAGATTCCTCATTAGATGGAATTTTACAAGATGGATGTTGCTTTGTGTACAGAAAATTCAGGACATTTAGAAATATTTTATCCCCCAGTATGATCCATGCCCATAAGAAACAAACGTGGTTAATTCACAAGGGTTCTTTTAAATGTGGATCACAGAAATGCAACATTGTCACTCAGTACTTATTAGTGGGAGATAAATGTCCTCCTATACCCCAAAATAAACATTTTAGATAAAACAATATATCAATTGTAACACGTGAAATGTGATGTACAGTATTTAATCTAGTCAGAATTGTGGTAAGCAATATGTGGGCCAGACAAGTCGGACTCTAAAAGAAAGAGCTAAGGAACATATTCATAATATCAAAGATAAAACTGAGACCAATGTGGTCAAACACTTCCACATATGTTGCTCTAATAATCTTGAATGTTTTTTTTTTTTTAATATGTGGAATAGAGAGGGTGTTTCTTGATCAGAGAGGGAGAGATCTAACAAAAAGACTACTTCACTTGAAAAAGGGCCATGTGCCCGAAACATGTAGTGTGGTAATGGAATAAAGGCTTAATTGCAGTTAATCTGCTTTTGTGAGTGTTTCCAAAACCTTGTTACAATTTGAATCTATATAGGATGCCAGAGGCGGAGCATCCAAGGAACCACCACAGGAATTGATTGAATTCAACGCTAATCAGTGTAAAAAACTTTTTGTCTTGAAAAAGACTACTTCACTTAGAAACCACATGTATTTTTACTATGGCTACTAGATTCGCTTTAGGCATGAATAATGGATATGATGTAACATATTATTTTTTATATAATACTGAGTTTAACCTCATTGTTTATAAAGTTTTTGTTTTCCTAGGCCTCTCGTTTGGGGCAGGCTCCCCTTGATGGTGTTACACCTACAGCTACCACTATTGGTAGTCTATAATTTCCATTGTGATAGACATAAGTATTCTTAATACCTATTGGTTATGTTTACGTTGAATATGTTGTGTTGTATTGATTAGTTCGGCCTATGATTAAGTGTCTGTGAGATATATACCAAATGAACTACAATCTTTTTACATATATGTCTGGAAGATTACTATTTGAGTGCCAACTCCACTACAATACGGTTTTGATACAGGGCCAGGGCTTTTTGTAAAAGATAGTTGTCTAGTGATAGTAAGTTTTGTCATAGTGGCTCAGGGAAGATAGCGAGCAGCTTCCACTCTAACGAGAAGGGATAGTGGGGTTAGACCCCATGGTGTGTGTGACATTAGTGCAGGGATATCAGTGGGTAAGTTGAGGACCAGGTAGGGTGCCAAGATACAAGAACCCAGGATGAGGATCCCTATGGACAATGTTCTAATTTCTGGGAGGAGTTGCCTCAGGAGTGCGGTATTTAATACCTTTTGCTGCTTCATTTCTGGTAGGGGTTTGTCTGCCTTGCACACAATGCCTTGAAAGAGGGACAGCTAATTTCATTCATTGGAGTATTATACTGTTAATAAACAAGTTTTTGCTGCAAAGACTGGATTCCATTTTGCCAAGAGGAGCACCCAATGTACTGGGAGTTGCAGGGAGTTTCTCAGGTACATGTGGCACAATACAAGCAGTAGCTACTAGCTACTATTAGCTACCAGCTACTATTAGCTACCAGTAGCTACTATTGCTATTTCATGCTGGGTCACATGATCGGAAGATACGCTGGGTTGAAAGTTAATAAGCTGTACAAAGTATTGTGAGTGTATTTGAATTGTTACGTATTGCACAATACAAGCAGACATAGTCCTGGTTACACAGCTAAAGTGCACTCAAGGGTGAAATTCTTACATTAAACTAAAAACTATATTTCCAAGTAAAGAACAATTCACTAACAGCCATCTCTAATTTTTAATGATGTCCACAACCTGTACTTTAAACAATATATTTTTAATGTCTTCTTAAATCCAAAAGTGCTAGCAAGAATTGTAATAATACAGAGCTGTGATATAAAGTATATACTGTAGTTATGCCATGCCATTTTAAAAGCAAGTTGCAAGAATTATCGACACTGCATGTTTATGTTGCTATTTTTTTTAATTGGGAACTTTGCCAAATGATTACTGACCTAGAAATAAAAAGCTGTGTGAAATAAGCTAATTATTTATATTATAATATTTTTTCATTTTCTAAATTTACATTTTATTAATAACTTCCACTGATTACATAAATGAGAATAGTTGTTTTAACATTTTATTGCATTTTTGTTTTGCCAGAGACACTTTTAATCCCATTTCAGATTTAATATGAAAATATAGATTTATAATAGAAAGCTGAACTCTAGTTACATGTCAATTATTGATCACCCAATTGATTTAAGGTGGCCATAAATGGGCTGATAAAAGCTGCCGACAGACTGAGTCGGCAGCTTAATGGCCTGTGTATGGAGCCCCCCCGACGGGCTTCCCCGATAGAGATCTGGCTGAAAGTCGGCAGATCTCAATCGGATGGGACAAAAAATCCCATCGGATCGCGGCCGCATCTGTTAGTTGATGAGGTCCCGCAATCCGACTGCCCGTTCCCCATGCATTAGGATTCGATCGCTGGGCCCTAGGGCCCACGATCGGATCAGCCCGATATTGCCCACCTCAAGGTGGACATATCGGAGAGAGATCCGCTCGTTTGGCGACATCACCAAACGAACGGATCTCTCCATGTATGGCCACCTTCACACTTATGTGTTCAGACATTTGGAGAATTTTATGTGTGTAGTAAAACATTACAATTTAACAAAGTCCCTACTTTAAAGGGTTGAATATTTTCCAATTCAGGAATCTCATGAATACAACACAATTATATTGACCTAACCAACAGTTTACACTATTAAAACATACACATTACAGTCCAATGGGCAGCATTATATGTTAAGCAATAGCATGTTCTTCTCTTTTTGGCAATAAATATAGATAAATAGATAGATAGATAGATAGATAGATAGATAGATAGATAGATAGATAGATAGATAGATAGATAGATAGATGATAGATAGATAGATTGATAGCTAGCTTGATAGAAATATATAGTAATAATAACATAGGCACTCAAAAGTGCACTGTTCCTGAAAGGATAAATCATGTTATAGATTTTCTACAGGGTTAAGGCAGTACTACCAAAAGCTTATTGGGGGAACCAATCCCATATACAGGTGACTTGCAATGCACCTAGCCCCTTAAGCACCAAGTTGGCCACACGCATTACAACATAGAGGAGTATTAGTAAGAACAAGCATATTTCATATGACATTTGAATTGGAACAATTATGGGCCTATTTCAGAAACTGGCACTGTGCCTAGTGATCATAACTATGCCCTATTATAAAAACAAATGTAGAGGCAAGTCCTATTTTGTAAATAAAATGCTGTGATTAAGATAAATACAATTTATCTTAATAGATTATCTACTATTTATCAACACCTATATAGCCTTAGTGGCCTCAATAAATAGCAGCCACAACTGATACATCGTAGTTCCTTAATACAAATTATATAATAACTTCTGAAGAAGACACAGAAAATATTGTTAAACCTGTATTTAAAAGCACAGGAACACCATTTGTACTGTTGTGTTTTTGCAACCTAATTAATTTCATGCCAGGCAGACTTTTTAAGTGAACACAGCATTTGAAGAACTCTATATCATATTAAAGTCAGTAAGGTTACAGATCAAATTGTGTGTCATATTCAAAAACATCTGAATCTCCTGTTCTAATTAGAAAAAGTATATTCAAAGCATGATTGGAAACTGATGCTTTTACATGGACCAAACAATACTAAAATTTCACTGTTAAAGACTAGATGAAAGTCTTTTTTACAGATAAATGAAAATTTTAATTTTACGTTTGCAGTTAGACAGTACATATGAGGAAATGTTCTAATAACAGGTTGAGGAAAGTTCTTAAAACCTACAGTATATGGTGAAAATAATGAGATGTACAGTTGGGCTGTTAAACATATTCACCTGTTTTGGTCTCAACATGCCATTTAAAATGTCCTACATTCATCCACAATATTCAGATAAGTCTATTAAGAAATGGACACTATATCTAAATATTCACACACAATTGTTCTATTTGCTGGTTATAATAACATTGTTTTGGCCCTAGCACTCGAAAGACAACATCATAAAACTGACTCTATGCAAGTCGAGTCTCCAATTAATCTCAACATAGACCCAATCTTTTTAAGGTGTAATTTTTATTTCTAGATTACATGTTTTTCCTGAAATAATACACTCTCTACCATTTAAAAAATGTTATTCCTGAACCAACAAGAATATTTTTTTTAGTTGTAATATTGGTGTGAAGGCAGCCATCTCAGATCATTTTGCCTGGTCATCTGCTGCCAGAAAGAGGATGGAACTGCTTTCTGACAGGCTATTTTTTCTCCAACTCAATGTAACTAAAGGTGTTGCAGTGGGACATGGATTGTTACTACCATTCTTATATCTACCCAGTTCTATTGTTCTATTGTTAGTCTGCTGAAGGGGAAAGGGAGGGGGTGATATCACTTCAATTTGCAGTGCAGCAGTAAAGAGAGCACAAGTCACATGATGGGACACCTGGGAAACTGTCAATTTGTCTAGCCCCATGTCAGATTTCAAAATTAAAACTAAAAAATATGTTTGCTCTTTTAAAAAATTGATTTGAGAGCAGATTTCTGGACCAGCAGCATTAACTGATGCACTTGGAAAAAACATGTTTTCATGTGACATCTCTTTAAAAATGCTTCTGGCCTTTGATTTCTCATGCCTGTTCTAATAAGTGAATATCTTTTGGGGTGTTTTTTAGGGAACAATAGTTAATTTCTCTTTAAGATTTTAATTCATGCTTTTATTTATTCACTGGACAAAATGTACCCTGGTTTATTTTTGTTTTTATTTTTCTCTGGTTTTTATCTGTTATTTTGATTAATTGAATTTACTATGGCTCTGTTTACATTTAATTTGGAGTTGTTGCATTGTCTCTTTCAGTGCTATTACTAGGATATTGACAGAGCCACAATTGTTCCTTAACAACTTAAAACATGCATTTATTTGCACTGAAAATGGAGTCTACAATTAATCCATTTTCCTTATATTAGAATTGGGCCTAATTAACTCTGGAGACACATTTATCTTGAGTCAAAACAATATTTCTGTCTTCGCACCTCCCATATTGTCATCTAAAACCTGCACATAATGTTCTCTAAAGAAAATGTAATCACCAAAATCTGTCAATTAAATATATGTCTAGAGGGGTTTCTGGTCATGCATCACATTTGACAATGCAGACCCTGGACAACCTTATATTCAAGATTAACAATGTATCTTGATGCATTAGATAATCAGATTAAGTTGAATAGATGTTTTGCAAATTTTTAAATTAAATCTAGACATAGTTGGTATGCTGTTTCTTTTAGGGTCAATCTCAGAGGGACCCTATATACTGAAATTATTGGGGTATGTTAGAACGTGATTGAACCCAATTAGACGCTATGGCTACACAATAATCTGAAAGACCTTAAGCAAGTGCAGGAATGAAATGTTCAGCATTTAATGAACAAGACCCAATGAAGGCACATTTTTGCTAAAGCAAATGTATGGGGAGAAGGAAGGAATGCTTTTGAGCCATATGACAAAAAAGAAAATCAGCATTTCCCACTGCTATAACGGCTTTTAAAAATGCTAATGGCCAATAAATGACTGATACTAGTTCTGTCCAAAACATGTTTACTGAATTCTGCAGTGGAATACTCCTCAAAATATTCTGTTAAATCAAAAGCTTAAGTGGGACATTAGGAATTCTATAACCCCACTATTAAGATGTTCTTACACCCACATTTAGACACTTTCTAAAATTACAGTTTAGGAAATTATATATGCCACTTTTCCCTGGGAGAGGTCTGTGGATCAGATAAATTGTAAAATCACATAAGGGCACTCAAAATCTGCGGCCTCAGTTCCAAAATGCCTTTGCGGAGCCCTCATTAAAGGTGAACCCCCTGACTTTATATATGATTGCTCAGCAGAACCAGATATGTATTGAGTACCAAGATATAAACCTGTGATGGGAGAAAGTTGATCACCTGTTATTAATAGGACGCTGCTTGGATGTCATTTATACAAACAATGCTAGACCCCTAGCCTGACTCTGGCTACATTGTTTTTTTTTTTGTAATTTCACATATGTTCACACCTGTAGGGGATTAGACAAGTTCTTTCCCTGTTTTTCTATCTGTGATATCGTCCAGCCTGGTTAAAGGCTGAAGAGACCTCCAATTGGCTAGGCGCCCCTGTGCATCCCTGGAAGAGGAGGGGGACCCAGGGGAGTGCCTGACTTTGGAGTCAAATGCACAAAGTTACAGACAGAGCTGATAAAAGGAGCCACTTCTGCAACAGCCAGCCAGATCCAGAGAGAGAGGCTGAGAGAGACAGCAGGGAGAGTGAAAATGTAGCATGTAATGTGAAAGAGCTGCAGTACTAAGTGATTTGTGCTCAGCTGGACAGATTTGAGTTTCAGTCTATAAGGAAAGGGTGCCCTGCTTTCCGTTCAGGGTTTGATGCCAGTTGCAACCCTCGTGTGTCCCATGTGGGAGCTACAGCATATCTCCTAAAGGAGAGGTACATAGGGGCAGGTAGCACTGCCCAGAGTGGAGAGAGATTGTGCTAGTTACTAGACAGAACCATGTTTCCCCAGTGTAGAAATATCACTGCATTGCATTGTTTAACCTATCCTTTATTAAATAAAGTTTCCAATGGTGTACTGCAAACTGTGTGTTGCATTTTCCTAGTGAAAGTGCTCTGAAATGTGATCCTCTGTGCTCACTAGGTAGAGGCACTGCACTGCAAATCTCAGTTCTCCGTATCCTTCATAAGCAAAGAGAACTCAGGGCCCTGGATTGCAAGGGATCAATTGCTGTTTAAGTGTGATCCAATTCTACAAGAAGTGTGGTAAGGAAAGGGTTACAGACCCTTTTCTAGCTTTTCCTGCTTTTTCTGCATTTGCCAACCTCTGGTGAACTTGTACTGTATTTTTGGCAAGGTACAAGACATATATAGTATATTTTATTTATTAAGATATACACGTAGTTAATTTAGATGTTTTCATTAATCTGAATTAAACAAACACAATTATATATTTGTTAGCAAGCATGTCATCATTGCTTGCACCTATGTATTTCTTCTGTTGTATATTGACAATTATTAATATATTGACCATAGTTTTATGAAATTGTTGTTTTTAATTAGGGATGCACTGAATCCAGGATTCATTTCGGGATTCAGCCAGAATTTGGCCTTTTTCAGCAGGATTCGGTTTCAGCTGAATCCTTCTGCCTGGCCGAACCGAATCATAATTTACATATGCAAATTAGGGTCGGGTGGGAAATTGCGTGACTTTTTGTCACAAAACAAGGAAGAAAAAAAAGATTTTCACCTTCCCACCCTTAATTTGCATATGCTAATTAGGATTCAGGTTTGGTTCAATATATTGCCAAATCTTTCGCAAAGTATTCGGGGGTTTGGCTGAATTCAAAATACTGGATTTGGTGCATTCCTATTTTTAATGGAGACTTCGCATCCATGTAGTAGATGTAAGTTACTGGGAAATCATTTTTATATCAATCTAGAACTGATTTACACCTTTCTTTGTAATCACCCTTGCCTTAGGTTCACAAAACATAAAAGGCTAGAAGAAGAACTAGTTATAATTGTTTATTTGCACAACATGATTCAAACACATGAAACCTTTTATCAGAGTGTAAACCATTTCCAAATGAACACTGAATTTTGTTTTATGAACATGAAATGGCCCAAAAAAAAACACACATTCAACATACCATTTAATGATCTATGCCTAGAAACTTAGGTGTAAAAAGGGTTCATTAGTTCAAATTCACCTGGTGGCGAATTTCCGCATTAGGACGCTGGCGATTACATTTTGGACACCAAAATTTTGGACGCACGTTTGAAAAGTCACTTGCTTCAAAATTGATGCGCGTCAACACTATTCAGACGCCCACTGACTTTAATGCTGGCATTAAAATTGACGCAAGCGACTTTTCGGCTGACTCCTCAGCCTTTCTCAAAATGCCAAATACAATTTAAACCATGTCTTTTAAACACTCGCTGGCGGGAAAACCACCAGCTGTAACGATATCACATGCTTAGAGTTATAGTTAAACATCAATTAAATGTTTGGCTATGATCTACATCAGGTCAATTTGTATACAAAATATCAGTACATACACATCAGATTTATTACACAGACAAGATTAAAAACAAATAACAAAAAGCAATTATGTTGTTAAAACTATCCTGGTGCTTTACACAACTGTTCATAAATGTTACCAGTTCAATCTAAATTTTTTCTATTCACATTAAACTTGCACTCAGGGAAACGATTAGTTAAATTGCTCCTGTGAGAATCGTTGAGACAAACACAATGGGCTCCTCTACTTTAGCTGGACTATATATAGCCCAGCTGTGAACGGCCTATCTATGAATGCAAACTAACCCCAGATGACCTCAAGTTCTGGTTTCCCTAAATGATATAAGTATACAACCTACCAAACATCCCACTGTTATGCTGTGTTGTAAGTTATAATCACTGACTTAGCAGGAGATGGGAGACCACTGTTGCTATGGATTCTCCTACCCCACAACCTCTCTTTTCCACCACTGACAAATAACCCCAAAAAAAGTGTAACCCTATAGAATTAGGAGTAAAGCTAAAATGCCACCAACATACATAACCCCTATTATGGGCCCTCTCGTATGTTCAGAACCCGTACTAAAATAGTACTCATTATCGGTGTAGTCACCATATGTATAATCAATAACCAGTGATTAATGTGTTAAATTAATAAAACAAAAATAACAATAGTGTATAAATGAGGAAAAAATAAAAAAGAATAATAAATAAATGAAGTAAAACACCACATACTGTATACACCCTCCGTGTAGGTGTTGCATCCTATTGTCTGATCCAAAATTCATTCAACGAAACCCATCAATGTCATTAACAGTCCCAGTGTTCATCACAAAGCATAAGTCCATAGGTCGGTACTTGTCTCGCTCACAGCCTTCAATAGTGTTTTAATCGGAATTGCACTGAAGCAGTCAGTTGCAAACTGATCAGTGTTGTTTGACTCGCCGCAGGCCGTCTGGGAACCTCCCGCAAATATCGGGGTCTGTCATCTTGTGCCGCCACGACCAGCTTCCGCATTTTTTCCTCACTTTTTGCTGGAACACTTAAACAGGGGAAACCAAGGGAACACAGCGTCATACTCACAGGCATCTGTAGCGCCTCTCAAGCGCTCAAATCCGTCAAATTATCATGAAGTTAGTTGGTGCCAAACCATTGTGCATCCATTAATTTTTCCTCCCGCATCAGTCATAAGAATCGATCGGTCAGGTTAGAAAATTGTCAGCATTCACAGTAAAATCTATCAATTGTCCAAGCAGGCAGCTAAGCAGGGCCAAGCAGGCAGCTACCCACAATTTTTCTAGCTTCAACTAGACTAAATTGCTTGAAATGGTCTTTTTAGTTAATGGCCATCATAAGAGATCTGAGCAGTTTTACTTTTATTTGTTAAGCTGTTTGCAAGAGATAAAAAATTCCAGAGAAGCACATGTTGTGAAGAACAATGTACCTTTACATGTATAATTTTAATTTATATATTTATATTTATTTTAATTCATATATAATATTATTTTATTAAAATAAGAAAAGAAAGAGTTAACTTACATCATAATTTACCAATAAATCTGAAAGAAAAAGAATGTATGGGAAAAAGTCACAAAAAAATCATGCGTCAAATCAAATCTTGCAACTTTTTCAATTTGATGCTGGAAAAATGCAAATCTTTCAGATTGTCAAATGAAAACAATCCCAAAACCCTTGACGATCATGAAGGCAAGAGATATCAAATTTTTAAAGGGTCCACCTGCAATTGACTTTAACATGATTTCCACAGGTTTTAGCTGGATTATTCTCAAATTAAAATTTTAAGCAGCTTTTGATCATAATTCTTCTGTAAAACTTAGTTTTCCCCTAAAAACACCACTACAAAAAATAAAGGTTTCATAAAAAGGCCCCTTTATGTTTGAGTCCTATATTCATCTGCATCAAAATCTGTTATATTCCTGAACATTGCAGTCCTTTTTATATAAATAAAGTATTTTCATTAAAACTATACTTTTTGATTAGTGTCTGAGTAGTAGTATGTGGTTAATCCAGAATAAAAAAAAAAACACAGGGATCTAAACCACAAAATATGAACCTTTTTAGTCTGGTCTCTGTGCATGTTTACAATTTACATCCATGTTATGTTTAAGTGGTTTCTGAGATATTTACAGTTTAGACAGTTTTATACTGCTAAGAAGGCATGACTCAACTGCTGTCTTTGCAGGCCCAGAGTGGCAGCGATTCTATGGGACATATTTAGTAACACTGGAGACAAACATCTCTGGTGATGCTGCCCATAGCAGCCAATCAGAAATGATATATGATTAGTCGCCTACGAGTTAGAAAACAAAAGCAAAGATCTGATTGATTGCTATGGGTAACTTCACCAGTGATGTCTGTCTCCAATGTAATAACATTACATTACATTGCAAAATGAAACTTTTTATTCTTATTTGTGCTAATTGTTTTGCTCTTTGCGAATTTGATTACATTCCCCCAATAGTGCCTTGGTTTGGGGCTTTACAAGTCTGTAAAGATAGCAAAGAATTTATCAGGGTGGGTTACACTAATTGGCTGCTCATGCAGCTTAGGATAGCATTTAAAGATGTAGACATAGCAAAAGATTGCATGCACAGTGATTTTGTAATTTTGACCTGTTCTTAAAGCTCAGGGGTAGTGAGGCTGCTTTTTTTAACTGCTTCTTTAATTGTTGTGCAAAGACAGCACACTCTTCTACAGGTTAGACAAGGAGACTTTTATATGTTCTGGATAAATCTGCAAGGGGCAAGTTAAGACACTTAGGGGCCTATTTAGGAAGGCTTAAATTTTACTGGTCGAGTTTTAAAGGGGGAAAAATCTGAATTTTTAGAGGGAAACATCTCAAAAATGTTAAAGATTTATTGTGCTCTGAAGCTGTTAAAATCTGAACCTGAAAATGCCAAAACCTGGTGAAATCACATAGAAATCATTGGCAGATGGTTCCTTTAATGGGTGAAACATGTCTTGTTTTTGGCAGTTTGTACTGGTTTTCATTCTATAATCCGAATAATTCAAGTTTTTGGGTAACAACTTGGAAAAGTCAAGTTTTCGGAGCATCAATTAAAAAATGTTGCACAATTCGAATTGATGCTTGATTTTGCAATATTTTTTCACATCGATTTTTGTCGAGAATAAATATTGGTTAATTAAGGGGATTCAGGTTTGGGAGTTTGGTCAGATTTTTTTTAAAAGAAAAAGTCGAGTTTTAGAGGCACATTTATCAAGGGTCGAATTTCGAATTAATGTGAGGTTTTTTTTTAAACTCCCCTAAACTCCCATGAATTCAAAATTCAACCAGTCAAAATGTATTAATAAAATTGAATATTTTAAACTCCTAACGAATTCAAATCGAAATTCTATTTGAATTATGAAAACTCAATTTGAATTTAAAAAACCCCGATTCAAGTTTTTTTCCTCTGAAAAAAACTCGAATGTCAGGTAGGCTACAGACATCACCAAATTGATCCCTGGACCTCTCCCATTGACTTATACAGTAATTCATCAGGTTTTAGGAGGCGCATAGTCAAATTAGGGTTCTTAAAGGGCCAGCGTATGATAAATCTTGGAATTCAAATTAAAACTTGAATCGAATTTGGATAATCGAATTTGAGAGTTTTTGACCAAAAAAAATTCTAAAATTCGAATTTGAATTTTCACTTCAACCCTTAATAAATCTGCCCCTTCGTAAATAATCACCATAGACTTTGTTGTGCACGTGTTCTCTTTTCCTCAGATACTTTAGCTGTTGATTTTGAAAACATGGCTACATATCTAATTCAACTCCCAGAAGTGTATGTTATTCTAAAAATACATTTTTGAATGAAAATCGAAGTTTAGCTAGCAGCTGAAGGTGATTAAAGAATAATAAAGGGATGAAGTTGATGTGTGTATTAAGGAGATCTTGGCCCTAATACAAAAGAAACAACAGTTAGATAAAGTACTAATTACACTGCATATGCAACTTGTGAAATAGAACAGAAGCTTAATGTCATGAAGAATTTCTTAGACAATAATTGCTTAATGGTATGCACCTACATCTGTTTTGTAAACAATCAAGAAAGTTGGCTCACTGTTAAAACCTAGCTGCTTACAGTTTATTGCAACTAATTCAGAAATATTTTTTCCTTGAATCATCACTTTTTCTTGTTCAAACAATTCTTGTTTACATAACTAAATATCTACTTGATCAAGCATCACTTATAGCATTCATCTTATCTGACAGCTACCAAATTTACCTAATCTAGTATTCCAACCAGAAATAACTCTAACCTGGATCACTCAAAATGAGACCGACCCTGCCCACAGTGCTATGATTTATATACCCACCCATCACGGACATCAATGGAGGGGCAGGACAGATAGAGACATGACTTTAGAAAAAGGGTTTGTGATGGGGCGGGAAAGGAAAAAGAAACTGGACTGGTGGAGAGTAAGGCTAGCCACCTGCTGGAGGGAAAATCAGTTGTCCCATAGGTCCCACAGGTTTCAGTCTGACCCATGCATCACTAGATTTAGGTACTCTAGATTAAATGTTATGACGTATTTTTACTGCCTTTTGAGTGCTGGAGACTGAAACTTTACTGTGTATACAATATAGGTGCAAATGCTTAAAAAGGATATTAATGAGGTGGAAAGCATCCAGAGATAAAAAGTGGTAAAAGGAACGGAACAAAGTTGGAGTTGTTTTCTCCAGGTAAAAGACACTTCCAAAGAGACACAATTACTTTTTACAAGTACCTTAGATGACATTATAGACAGATGGCAAGGGATCCTTATTGACACAACATAAAAAAACAAAGAAGAGGTCACCCCTTTAGACTAGAGAAAAATAAATTAATGTGATGAACTATGCTACTGATAATTGTTACAGCTGTTTATTATTTAAAACTGCTGCAAGGTCCTTTTTGACCAAATATATTTTGAACCCTGATAAGTATGGAACCATGTCTATAGAACATGACCTTCTCATAATTTAGAGCTTTCTGGTTATGGGTTTTCTAGATAAAAGATCTCTGTATTTATTGACAGTTATTTAATCTTCACTGCCTAGACTGATAATCTGCCAGATATGTTTTGGATAGGCTGCATTGTTCTTGTATCTATATTCGCCAGTCTTGTTACTGGCAAATATAGATATATCACTTTCAGTTCTCCAAATAATTTATAGACAGAAAATATGATTGGGCCCATGCAAAGCCCTCCAGAACAACACTTAGAGCTCTAGTCCAGTAATAGACTGTACCCTTGACACACATTTGCTGTACACAAACTTTTAGCCAGTTATGTATCCATAAAACAACTGCCAAGAGCAACTGATCGTTTTGCCTTTGCAAAAATATAACATGACAACATCAACACAGGGGAGGATTGTACTCAGACAACACCTTGCTAATTTGCTAGTTTCTAAATATTACCTTTTCAGACTGTTTATCAAAATATTTACAAAAATATTACTTTTGCCATTTTTCCATCCTCAGTATAAGCCATGAAAAATTAATATGCTTAACATCTCGATAAAATGTGTTCACTGCCCCACAGTGAGTCCCATCAATTGTATTTTCATTAAAAGATAACATTGTAAAAACAAATTGGCATAGTTACTACTGTACCAGCTTTAGATAATTAACTAATAAAATACTGTAAAAAAATACTAAACCAAAAATAATAATGAGAACTATAATTCAATTGAATATAGCAGCATGGTGGTAGTAATAGTGTTTATAATCCTCCTATATAGTGCACACCATGACTTTTGCTAAACATCAAATCTTCAAAATAATGACAATATAATAATACTGAAAATCTATTTTTTTCTTGAAACCACCATCTAAATTAGTTGCAGTAGACATCTTCTCATTATCACATGTTAACTTATCACGTTATGTGCTGTTGATAACAGAAATCACCTTTATAATTGGGGTTCTCTGCTAAGGCAATTTACAGAGAAGACAGTAAGCTCTTTATGAAATAAGCAAACTTTAAAATCAAAACCAAACATCTAAATCTATTCATACACAGTTTCCTAACGGATATATGTAGCTGTTAGGTACAAGAAGGTGGTGCTAATTCTGTTTCACAAGGTATTATGAGTATATATTAATCAAAACTGATAAGCCATTAAACATTACTTAATTCTCACAAAAAGTGTGAATTTGAATGATTTGAATGAATTTCAACAAGTAAGAGAAGAGTCTGGTGTCCCTGAATTTTCAAGTGACCTGGTTATTTTTAAAAATTTTAATTACACAGGCACTTTTCTACAGTTTTACCAGTCATAGCAAACATTCACCTTTTCAAGGATATTTCGTTCCAGTGTAATAAGATACTTTTTTCGAACATCTATTACATGGTACATGTAGGAGATCCATTATCCAGAAACCCGATATCTGGCTCTGAATTATGGAAAGGCAGTCTCCCGTAGACTCCTTTTATTCAAATAATTCAACATTGTAAAAAATGATTTCCTTTTCTCTGTAATAATAAAACAGTACCTTATTCTTGAGCCAAACCAATATATAATTAATCCTTATTGGAAGCAAAACCAGCCTATTGAGTTTATTTAATGTTTTCATGATTTTCTAGTAAATTTAAGGAATGAAGATCCAAATTATTATCCAGATAACCCCAGGTCCCGTGCATTCTGAATGACAGGTCCTATATCTGTACAGCTGTATTTAAATGATTCTAACATTATTTTATATAATTTATCTGCTGTTTATTTGTCTCCTACCGGTGATACTATAGTTTTTAGAAGAAAAAAAAAAAAATCATTGTTCTTGTTTTTTGCACCTTGCCTTTCACTTGACCCATATAGTATTGTATAGCCCATTTATCAACAGTCTCTCATTTTAATTCTTGAAACCACAAATAAACTCACCTTCTCTAAAACCAATTAAAATTTATTAAAAGACCAGAATTTAAAAAGGCAAGAATGAAAAAAATGCTGAACAATCCGGAAAAAATATGAATACTGATAAAACCTCTATAAATTTGAGTTTTGCAGACAATTCAAAAAAAAAAATCATTACACCTCAAAGCCTGAATTGATTAAAAAAGGTTCAATAAGATCAGCGCAACTCCCACTGACTTCTATAGGACCTCAACAAACTTTACTTTATTCATTTTTGTATTACAGTTTTTCTGTTTTTTCACTTAATATATCTCAAATTAGAGTTTTAAAGAAATCTAGAAAAACCAAAAAGTTATTAGAGATTTGGGAAAAAAATAGTGGCAATTTCTTCTAAGGATTCCTCTCCGCTGTTGTCAATCATTATGAAATTATATATAAGCACATTAAAAGGGGCCACAGGGCATTATGTCTTAGACTTTTTTTGCCAGTTGTATAAGAATACAGTATACAATGCAATGGATGTTCTACAGTACCTTCTCTTCTCAATTTCGGGACATCCAAACCAGTCAGAAAAATCCCAATCAACTGTAATGAAAATGTGTCATTGCTTTGAAAAAAGTCCACTTCATATAATTGCTAAATATGATTCATTGTAGCCTACTGGTGATAAAAGAGAAAACATGGTGCAAAGTACATAACATGCAATACATTAAAGTAATGAAAACATGTTTTATTTACACTATAAGTATACTCTAATCTACAATCCATCATATCAAGGAACCCTATCTAGCAGTACCTTATTTTATAAAGTGCCCACAGGTATATTATTGCTGTCTCCAGTGATCCATTTTAAAATTTAACATGTTTGCAAAAGACACCACAGAGTAGTTTTTATTGAGATCTCATAGTTCAGTTTGCATCAATCCAACAACTTTCTTAATATACAAGATTTCTTAATATACTTGTATATCTGTTGCAACTCTGAACAAATACTTGTAATGGGCCCGAAGGCGCAGCAGTAATAGTGCGGACCAAAGAGGAGACAAAACCAGGTTCGAAGTACAAAAGGGTTTATCCAGAAGAATCGTCAGGGTACAGGCAAAAGGTCAGTTCAGGCGGCAAACAATGGAGACAAGGAAACAGGCAAAGATCGGTACACAGAAAATCAGAATAAGAAGTCACACCCAGGAACACAAGTCAATGGAACCTATAATTGGGCAAGGAAGAAAAGGGCAATGGGGTTTAAATAGTCCATGGCTTGGCGCCGAAATGTTGACGCGCTGGCGTCAGACGCAGACGCCAGCGTCCCCACGCTGACGCCCTGACGCCGGCGCCCGATTCTGACGCCGGCGTCCGTTCCGTCGCCGGCGACCAATCCCAGATCGAGAAGATGCCGATGTCACAGGACAGCGCCCAGCAGGAGCCATGCGGTGGAGCAGAAGGTCGCCATCTTGGACGCCATCTTGGGTGAGTGTCATAGTTTCCATTACAGTACCCCCTTCCCTAGGGGGGGCCTCAGGACCACCGGGACCAGGACGAGAAGGAAACTGTTTGTGGAACCTGCGGACAAGGATGGGAGCATGAACGTCAGACTTCCTCACCCAGGAGCATTCCTCAGGACCGAAACCCTTCCACTCAATGAGATATTGGAGAGCACCCCTGGAAAAGCGAGAGTCCAAGATTCTGCTAACTTCAAACTCCGAAAGATCATTGACGACAACAGGAGCTGTGGAAGAAGAAGAGGGAGAAGAGACTGCGGGTTTAAGGAGAGACACATGAAACACATTAGGGATCCTCATCTCAGGTGGAAGAAGAAGACGGACAGCCACAGGATTGA
Organism: Xenopus laevis; assembly: GCF_017654675.1. NCBI lineage: Eukaryota > Metazoa > Chordata > Amphibia > Anura > Pipidae > Xenopus > Xenopus laevis. Next base: position 66,588,470 of record NC_054372.1, on the reverse strand, counting down.
TTACCTCGATGATGGGAAAGGGACCGATGAACTTGGGACCAAGTTTAGGAGAGGGAATCTTGAGACGAATATTTCGAGTGGACAACCAAACCTTATCACCAAGAGAGTAAGTTGGTGAAGCAATCCTCTTTTTGTCGGCAAATTTCTTCTGGGAAGAAGCACTTTTTTCCAAATTAGCGGCCGTAGCATGCCAGATGGCCATCATATGGGCTGCTTGATCATTGGCGGCAGGCACGTTGGTAAGTAGGAGGTCCTGAGGAAATGCCAAAGGGTTTAAACCATAAACACAGAAAAATGGAGACTTCTGGGAAGAAGAATGAAGGGAATTGTTGTGGGCAAATTCCGCCCATGGAAGAAGGTCCGACCAGTCATCCTGACACAAGGACACATGACAACGCAGGAACTGCTCTAATGCTTGATTGACACGTTCGGCGGCCCCGTTGGACTGAGGATGGTAAGCGGAAGAAAATTGAAGAGAAATATTCAAGGCTTTGCACAGTGACCTCCAAAACTTAGACACAAACTGAGGACCACGATCAGACACGATCTCAGCAGGAAAGCCATAGAGACGAAAAATATGTTTGATGAAGAGTTCAGAAAGTTCCGGAGCAGATGGCAGTTTGCGGAGAGGAGTGAAATGAGCCATCTTACTAAATCTGTCGATCACCACCCAGATGACAGTGTGGCCGGAAGAACTTGGAAGATCGACAATAAAATCCATGGCAAGATGAGTCCAAGGTCTAGAAGGGATGGGTAAAGGCAACAAAAAACCCTTTGGGGGAGAATGTCCAGACTTAGAAACGGCACAGGTGGAACAAGAGGAAACAAAGTCTTTAACATCCTTCCTTAAAGATGGCCACCAAACCAGACGAGACAAAAGTTCAGTAGTTTTTTTAATCCCAGGATGACCGGCCTGTTTAGAATTGTGAGAATGAGACAAAATGGCAAGACGAAATTCAGGAGGAACAAAAGCTAGACCCAGGGGAGTCTCTTCAGGGGCAGAAGCTTGAGCGGAGAGTATCTGAGGAGCACAGACAGGAAACAAGGCTGCGATAATCTTGGAAGAAGGAATAACAGGTTCAGGGTCCTCGGAGCAAGAATCCTCAGGAATAAAGCTTCTGGATAGTGCATCGGCCTTCCTGTTTCTGGACCCAGGGCGAAAAGTAATGACAAAATTAAAACGAGAAAAGAAAAGTGCCCACCTGGCTTGGCGGGGATTGAGGCGTTTGAGGGACTAAATAAATTCGAGATTCTTGTGATCAGTAAAGATCGTTACCGGAACAGCGGAACCTTCTAATAAGTGTCTCCATTCTTCTAAGGCCAGCTTAACAGCAAGTAGCTCCCGGTTGCCAACGTCGTAGTTCTGTTCTGGGGAAGAAAATTTTTTGGAAAGAAAAGCACATGGATGAAGTTTACCATCAGAAGAAGATCTCTGAGATAACACAGCTCCAGCACCGATGTCCGAGGCGTCAACTTCGATGAAGAAGGGTTGAAGAGGCTCGGGGTGTCTAAGGATTGGAGTGGAGGAAAATGCTTCCTTGAGAGACTTGAAGGCTTCCAAAGCTGGAGGGGGCCAGTGTTGAGGTTTGTTTCCACCATGGATCAAAGCAAGAATTGGAGAAAGTCTGGAAGAAAAGTTTTTAATGAACTGTCTATAGTAATTTGCGAAGCCAACAAACCTTTGAACAGCTTTAACGCTGGTAGGAAGAGGCCAGTCCAGGATTGCGGAGACCTTGGCCAGATCCATTTTGAAGCCAAGAGAAGAAATAATATAACCAAGAAAAGGAATAGGAGAGACTTCGAAGATGCACTTTTCCAACTTGGCGTAAAGATGATTTTTCCTCACTCTGGATAGTACTTCACGTACTTGGTTGCGATGTTCCTGGAGGTCCTTAGAAAAAATAAGAATATCATCCAAATAGACGACCACACACTGCCCCAATAAATCTCGAAAAATGTCATTAACGAATTCCTGGAAGACCGCAGGGGCATTACAGAGACCAAAAGGCATGACCAGATACTCATAATGACCATCACGAGTATTGAAGGCGGTCTTCCACTCGTCCCCTTCACGAATCCGAATGAGGTTATAGGCCCCACGAAGATCCAACTTAGTAAAAAGGCTGGCACCCCTGAGTTGATCGAACAGTTCAGAAATGAGAGGAAGAGGGTACCTGTTTTTAATGGTGATTTTGTTAAGTCCTCTGTAGTCAATGCAGGGCCGCAAACTACCATCTTTCTTTTCAACAAAGAAGAACCCCGCTCCTGCAGGGGAGATGGAAGGACGAATAAATCCTCTCTGAAGATTCTCCTGGATATAGGACTCCGAGGGAGAAAGTGGGTAGGTGCGGCCACGAGGAGGCATGGAACCGGATAAAAGTTCTATAGGGCAGTCGTATGGACGATGAGGTGGAAGATTCTCGGCAGAACTTTTATTGAAGACATCGGCAAATGCTTGATAGGCAGAGGGAAGAGAAGGGTTTGAAGACACAGAAGAAATTTTAACGACAGGAACAGCGGGTAAACAGTTCTGTAAACAAAATGGGCTCCACCTGGAAACTTGTGTAGAGGCCCAATCGATAACAGGATTATGGAGACACAACCATGGTAGACCTAGAACAACTGGAGTGGAGGGGCAATCGATAAGAAGAAAGGACAGTCTTTCCAAATGCATAGTGCCCACCTTGAAAGAGAGTTCTTGAGTAGACTGCGAGATGATAGCAGAAGACAAGGGACGATCATCAATCGCCAGGACTCGAAGCGGATTCGCCAAGGACTGGAGAGGAATGGAATGGTTTTCAGCGAACACTCGGTCCATGAAATTTCCAGCAGCGCCTGAATCAAGGAAGGCCTGAGAAGAAATCTTTTTGGAACCAAACTGGATCTGCACTGGGAGGAGGAAACGTTGAGCAGAAGAATGGGGAGAACGACAAATCCCACCCAGGTAAGTCTCCCCAAACTTACCTAGGCTTTGGCGTTTCCCGGCTTCACTGGGCATTCATGAGCAAAGTGAGCTTTGCCCCCGCAGTAGAGACATAACCCCGCCACCCTGGCATTGTCAATCAGTGGATCCTCCTTTTCCCAAAAGGGCGATGCCCACTCCAAAGCCTTTCCCTGTAGACGAGTGATTATATAACCCACTTTGGCACGTTCAGAAACGAACTGACCTGGCAGCAGGGCGAACTGAATCTCGCACTGGTTGATAAAGCCCCTGCATGCTTCCGGATCACCGCTGAAAAGAGGTGGAGCAGGGAGACGCGGTTCAGAAACCTGGAGCGGAATAGGAATGGCCGGAGCAGGCACTACCGCAGGAGCCGCAGGAGACAGAGCAGTCAACTTCTCCAGAATCGCCTCAAGGGCCTGGCCAAAATGGGATTGCTGAGCTTCATATGTTTTCATCCGAGAAGCCAATCCACGAATGGCCCCTCCGACATCAAGAGGTGCTTGGGCCTCCTCCGAAGGGTCCATGGCCCAATTATACTGTAATGGGCCCGAAGGCGCAGCAGTAATAGTGCGGACCAAAGAGGAGACAAAACCAGGTTCGAAGTACAAAAGGGTTTATCCAGAAGAATCGTCAGGGTACAGGCAAAAGGTCAGTTCAGGCGGCAAACAACGGAGACATGGAAACAGGCAAAGATCGGTACACAGAAAATCAGAATAAGAAGTCACACCCAGGAACACAAGTCAATGGAACCTATAATTGGGCAAGGAAGAAAAGGGCAATGGGGTTTAAATAGTCCATGGCTTGGCGCCGAAATGTTGACGCGCTGGCGTCAGACGCAGACGCCAGCGTCCCCACGCTGACGCCCTGACGCCGGCGCCCGATTCTGACGCCGGCGTCCATTCCGTCGCCGGTGACCAATCCCAGATCGAGAAGATGCCGATGTCACAGGACAGTGCCCAGCAGGAGCCATGCGGCGGAGCAGAAGGTCGCCATCTTGGACGCCATCTTGGGTGAGTGTCATAGTTTCCATTACAATACTTTACCTAAAAAAGGACTTTACTTGATAAGTAGTGATGGGTGAATTTATTCAGCAGGCGCGAATTTGCCCGTTTCGCTGCTGGCGAATAAGTTCGCAAATTTGTCGCAAAAAAGTTGCTGGCGAAAATTCGCCAGCATTGGAAAAAATTTGATGCTGGCACCGGTTTCGACGCTGGCAAAAAAAAACAAAAAAAATAATGGATCATGGAACCATAAATAAGCAGTGAATAGTCCAGAAAAATGTACATTTGTGGCCACACATTGGAAGGAACTGATTTTGACTAATCCAAAATATGTAAATAGGTTTTTCTACTCCAAACTACCAAGTTTCCATTCTTTACTTTATTTTGGGCTTCTATAACAATCTCTGAAATTTTAGAAACATTACCTGAAAGCCTCCAGTTTACAGTATTTTATCTTCTATAGGTCATTAGGGAACCACATAAAACACCCCTAGGCAGTGTGTATAGATTTACCAAAGTACGTGTATGTGTCATGTTGGTACCCAAATTGGGTAACTATGTATTTTTACTTTAAAGTAGAAAACTGCCAAGCTTTCCTGAAGTTAGCAGTGTTTGTGAAATTTCTGAAAATTACCTCAAAGTTTACAATTTCCAGCATCTTGTCTCCAACAAATAATTAGATACCAATATAAAACATCATAAATATGAATGCCAGGGATCCACTTTACAGTTTGATGTTCAGTCTACATCAGTTTATTGAAGTACGTGGCATCTAAAGACCCCAACATATACCTTGTGCATACTAATGTAATCGCTTGCTTTGCAATAAATTAAAAAAACACACTGTCTGTATTATGTGGGGTAAAGTATGTTGACCCCTGAAAAACATATATTTTGGAAAGTATACATTCTGACAAATCAACATGGGTAAAGATATCTTTCTATAAGAAACTACCAATCTGCAAAGCTTTCCTAAAGTTAACTTTTTTCATGATATTTTTTTAAAATTGCTTAATAATTTTGCAGTTTGCAGCATTTATCTCACACAATTAGTTACATAAAAAGGCAAATCATCCTAAATATGAATGGCAAAGGTGAAAAAGTGCATATACATTTTTCTGGCTGCCAACTCTGGAAAAGTACATGTTCCACCACAATCCAACATCAGTAAAGATGTTGTTCTACACTAAACTACCAAACTTCATGTTACAAAACATGTAATGAACAATAATACAACTGTGCAATTGTAATAACGAAATAACTTATCCAACAGTTTGATTACTGGACAAAATTTTTGACCCAATAGGCATGCTGCAAAATCAAAATTTTTTAGGTAAAAAGCAAAAGACAAGATGGTAAAAATGAACAATAGATTTTAAAAAGTAGAATAAAAGAGTGTATGGACATTTACAAAAGTTGTGTCAATGTATGGCTATGTGCACGTAAGTGTGCAAATACTGAATGTGCAAAAGATCCACCTCTCTAAATAGCAGCAAAATGCAAACTTAAATAAATTTAGGGCCAGCATGAGAACCCTCCTATTCCTTTAGTTAATTCACTTGTTCCAACATGTTATTGTATCTATCCCTATCCCTGACGAAGCCACTCAAGGTGAAACACACGTTGGCCATGTGGAGGAAATAACGCTCTGGTTTATATGGCTATGGTTAAGCAAGAGAACATGGACTTTTGAGAGAACCACATGCAACAATTGGCTCCCAGACTGCCAGACCGACAGGAGAGAGTATGATGAATAAAAAACCTCAATTAATTTAATCTACTCCATCAATTAATTAATCACTATATACTATTATGAATAATTTACAGAGTGCGAAAAAGGAGATTCTTTATCTATTGATCCTATGAATTTACTATAATCTCACGCACTGCCCAAAAAAGGCTATGTAAACTTCAACTACGTTTTAGTAGTGTGCTCGGCCACTTTGCTATGTAATGGTATCTATCCTTGAATACTTGTTATCCTAAGTGTCTCCTGTACCCCATCCTGGGTACTAAAATTTAGTCAATACATAGAAAATGGATGGCGACAGACCAGGAGACACAGTAGCTATGCTGCAAATATCCTTTTATTTGAAACTACATGTTTCGAGCCATTTATCAAGTGTACCTTACACCATTTGTACACACTCGTTATAGAAATTTAGTGGGTTCGAAATTGACTTCCCACCCCTAGAGGAAGGGGATTGTTACAAGTCCATACAACATTAACATTGTCCATTTGTTTCTGTATAAGTCCATGAAAAGTCCCTTTAACCACTTTTGGGAGCTTGTTCTCAACCTGGTTAAATAAAAATATGAGACATATGAATACTTTGAATGCCCAGAACTGCACAGCAACTGTTTGCCTACTGGGGCAACATAATTACATATACATTTGCATAACACATTCTGACCAATTATGTTTACTTAACATCTCAATCTGCCCTTATGCTAAAATTATAGCAATTAGGTAGTTAGTTTCTTCCCAAAATAAGTTGGGGCAGAAGTCACTTGTATCTGTGAGATGAAATAAAGCATATGTTAGAATGGAGATTATAGGAAGCACTTAACACTCCACTGATCATGCAGGCCATTTGGTTGTATACTATCCAATTTCTTAATCCAAATTGCTTCTCTTTGCAATAATGCTTTTTTCCTGTCAACCCCTCTTGTCGGTACCATTACCACTTAACTACTAATCATCTTAGTTGGGATGGGTTGTGGTGGGGAAGTGACGAGACACAGCTGTGTCTGTACCAGTATTGGGAACAACATTCCTAATGTTCCCCTGATGCTCTTTGATTCTCTCTTTGACACATCTTGAGGTTTGCCCTATGTATATCTTACTACAGGGGCATTTTAGTAAATATAAAACTGAATATGTATTGCATGTGGCATAATGTTTCATATTTGTTTTGTATCCTTTTGTTGGATAGCAGATATACTGAGCCTTTAAGACAGAAGAGCAGCATACACAATTAATGCATTGTGGGGTGCTATGAAAAAAATTTTCATTCTGTTTTTACTTTCTAGTTTAGCTTTACAAAGCTTATCCTTATAGAAAAACATAGGAATTTGGTTAGAAATATTAGACTTTGTCTTTATGTAATATTGACCAATATTTTTTAATAATGGTTTAAATTTTCCTGCTATGTTTACCATATTGACTCACGAATGGAATCCTATTCTGTTGCTTTTTACTTGTTTTCTCCTTCAAAAAGGATTCTCTTGGTACCTCTCTAACTTCCTGTATTAATTTATCTATAACCTGCGGGGTGTACCCCTTTTCCAGGAATCTATTATTTAATATTTGGACTGTATGCTCGTACCCCTCCTTGCTTTCAATAACTGACCCTTAGGTATGCTCTTGATACATAGGATTGTGAAAGCTGCTTGTATGTAGCAGGTTGTTCCTATCCGTGGGCTTACGATACAGGTTTGTATTAATTTCACCATCCTCAATAGTTATTTCTATGTCTAGGAAATGGAGCTTACTTTTGGCTACTTCTGTAGTAAATTTGATTGAAGGGTGGCTCTTATTAGCCTTATCAACCATTGTATGGAACACTTTTATATCCCCTTGCCATATAATGAGGATGTCATCCACATACAGTTTGATATCTGTGTTCAATTTAAATATTGGCCTGTATGTACCTGGGTCTAAAGGGTCCTTAACTTTTTTTATGGATGACCATACTGTGTGCCTCTAGAGTCTCTTTGGGGATTCTACCTCCACGCGGAATGGTATTGATTGTGTTTGTTAGATGGGGGTTAATAGGAAGCCTAATTCTTTATAGTATGATATTGTGTAGTCATCTGGTCCTGGTGAATTTCCTGATGTTGTGTGTTTGATGGCCTGGGTAAACTCTTCTATTGTGAGGGGGTTTATAGCATATCTCATTAGTTATGGTCTTTGGCTTCGGTGAGTAGAGATATTCTGCCATTAGTTTCTGCCTCCTGGTGCTCTGAAGTTGTTTGGTGGAGATGTATAGCTCAGCATAATAAATGCAGAATATTTCTGCTATTTTGGATATATTGTGAGGCAATATGATTATGAGTTGAATAATTTTTTAGTGCTGATGCTAACATTTTGCTACATTTATTTCTGTGTTCAAAAAACTATTTCTTTCCTGATTCTGATGTGTAATGGGTATGTGTATCTGAGTTCTCTTTGGGCCTGGGTAAGTTGGGACAATATTGATTTGTTTGTAATGTTTAAGTTGGATTTCCAGTACTTTTTTTTTATTGAGTAAAAGATTCAAGATTTTTAATTTCTCTGCTTTTTTTCCTGGCTCCTATTTTCATGAATTCTCCTCTTATAACACATTTGTATGTTAGACAAACCATCCATGGGTCTGTTTCCCTGTTTTTTTTTTTTTTTCAAAAGTAGTTTAATATTGTTGTTACTTCTTTTTTTATTGCAGGGTCTCTGAGGAGGGAATCATTCAGTCACCAAAAGTTATGTTTGCATGGATAGTTAGGAAGGGAAAGGTTGTGACTGGTGCATGATCCGACCAGGTTATTGAGTCTATTCTAGATCTGGTGACTAATGGGAGCTCTTAGTGCTTGATAAAGATATAATCCAATCTGCTGAATGAGTTGTGAGTATATGAGAAAAATAAATAGTCTTGCACTGAGGGGGAGTCTAGCAGTGTGTGTTCTTTTAGAAGTTGTTTAACTTTAACTTTCATTCGTTTTTTGTGACTCAGGCTGGAGTGGTTAGTGGATTAATGGAGTCTAATGTAGGCTCGAGTGTAAGATTAAAATCTCCCCCAACTATGAGAGAGCCCTGTCCAAATTCTCCCGGAGCCCTAATCATGTCTTCCAGACTAATGAGCTGATCTGTGGGTGGAAGGTAAACTGAAGCTATAATATATTTCTTACCGTTTATCTTTCTTTTCACCATTATAAATCTCCCAGAGGGATCAGATCTCAAATCTAAGGGGGTTAACCTGCAATAAATATTGCTGTAACTCTGGATTTTGTTACATATAGGTAGCCCACCCTTGAGTGTGATTTTGCTGTGTGTGACCAGGCTAAAACAGTTTGACTTGTGCCCAGGACCCTAGTGTACCTGTGCAACTCCCTACAACTCCCGGTACCTGGTGCAGTTCAGTGTAGCAAGAGTTGCAGTCAGACAAGTTCATTTGCAGCAAACTTTGACTTGTTTATTGAAGTTAACAGGGTAGTGGTATACTGCAATAATCCCTCGAGTGGGATAGAATGTGCTCCATGTGAGCCAATACACAATTCAAGTAGCCAAAGCAGCATAAATGAAAGATTCAAAGGATAATTATCCCTCTTACTAGGCAATATCCCTCCTGATGGAATGCACTAGGTCTTGGGGGTCTTGTCTCTTGGCACCTGAGGTGGTCCTAACCTCACACACTGTATTCAGCCTGGGGTCTTGGGTCTTGGTACCCTATCTGGTCCTCAACTCATCCACTGTAGTCCCTGCTCTAGTGGTTTAACACCATGGGGTCCCAGGAAAGACCTTGAGCACATGGGGCTAAAGCCCTTTAAACTGCTGCCACCTATTGGACAAACCCTTCAATTTCTATAGATCCAGGAAAAGGGACATAAATACCTGAGTAGACCCTTAGGTGCCCAATTACATATGGGAAACTGCCTGAATAAATGTACCCAAATCTCAGGGTCCCTACATACATATATGGTATACTGGTGTATATAGTGGAGTACCCCATGAAGTACAACTTAGGTGTACTGTGTATTTTGAAATGGGATTCTTGGACACTCTTTATATGTACCTTTTAATCTCTCTATACATCTTATACCTTTTGAAGGGTGAGTTGAGACATCTCACATTAAAGGAACTGATTTGTATTTCATCCATCTATATTTTTATAGTTGGGGTCTGGAATCATCCTCATCCTTTGTGTCTGTCCTTTTCTCTGTGGCTTAGGTCGATTGATCAATATTTCCAGCTTCAGGTATATATAACTAAAATAAGAAGAGAAAACTTTAATAACCAAAATAAACATTTGTGTCTTCTCATGTTTGAGTGTGTATCAGATGGGACATACCGGAGAAACTGTGGGTAAGTGGGTAAGGGGAAGGCTAGCTAATATAGCACTGTAAAGGACACAGGAAGGTTGAGTGAGTGCCTTTATCCACAAGAGATGTGTAATGTATTTGTTGGGCCAGTCGTGCGGGGGGGGGGGCTGAGTGTACTGTTCAGAGGGGGAGAGCCTTTCTGGGACCCATGCATCTATTATCTATTTTTACGACATGGTTCTCTGTTTGGCTTGACCTTTAAAGAGAGAGTGATATAGCAAACAAAGTTCCACATTTATCTCTATTTTTGTGTTTATTTGCCAATATTGCCTTATCCCCTAGAATTATGGCTATAGTATTTTGTTCAATTTACGTTCAGAAAGATGTGCTTGTTGCGGGTAACATGATGTCCATTACAATATAATACTCCACTGGCGAATTGAAGGGTATATGTCAGAGTGGGGAGAGAGAAAGAGAAAAAAGGGGGGGGGAAGGAGGTATGGAGAGTGTGGCTTTAAGTAAAGGGTACATTAGTTCTGGTCTATTTCTATGAGTCTGCAGAACTTTCTTGGAGAAAGCCTTCACAGTACTGTTTGAGCTATTGGCATTAGTGTGAATTTTTCTGGGGCAGTTAGGTTGTGGATAAGAATTAGTCTTATAGAGGTACTATCGAGCATCCAGGGAGACTTGGGCATATTCAAATATATGTGCTCTTTGTGCTCCCATAATGTGTAGTCCTTGTGATCAATTGTTCATATAGTGGTAGTCTATTGAATCCTTGTTATAGAGTCTTTTTCATTTTCCTCAGTTCCGGTTATTTAAGTTCGCTTTGCCCCATTTATGAATCCAATCCGCACTGTGTTCCAGTACTTATATTACTTATAATACCTATATTGTTAACATTTTCCGGTCCGCCCATGGTGGTGAAGGAAAGAAAGGGAAAAAGAGAGAAAGAGAAAAAGTAGAGAGAAAAAGGGGGGGGAGTCAATCAGAATCGGAATTCCCACCATGAAATTAAGATTAAACTTTACTAATAATCATTTAAAATAGTATGCCAAAAAAATCTTAAATTAAAAAGAGTTTAGGAGAGAGAAGCTGTCCCAACTGAGGCTCTTTTCACACGTCTGTGTATTCTGTCAAGCTCTATAGTCTCTGCTTGGTGTCTCCCAAATATAGAATTAAAGATGGCATATACCGATTGGCGCAGGTCTTGGGTTTGTACTGACTCTGGCATTCCGCTGACCCTGAGGTTGTTTCTGTGTCCTCTGTTGTCTATATATTCCATGTGTTTGCAGAGAAGATATACAGTATATACCAGAAGTGATCATTGGCCCTCTCTATTAGTTTATTGCTTGAGGCCTCAACCATGTCTAGTCTACTGTCCAGTTTAGACTGGGCCTCCCTGATCACTTGCAGGTCAACTTTCAGCTCTGCCAAGTCTGCTTTACAGTATGTGCCTTCTTGATAGTCCTGGAGACTGCGTTCAAATCCTCTTTAGTTGGTAGGTGTGCCAGTATACTGCAGATCTGGAACTGCATCCAGAGGTAATAGATTCCATTGGACTGGGGCTCCATCATCTCAGCTCCTACATCTTGGTATTGTGCAGTTCCTCTACATGGCAATTCATCTTGTCTAGGTATTTTGTAAATGGGGTCCTTGATGTCTTGTGATGAAGTCATCAGGTTGTTATCTTGTTTTTTGTCCTATATATCGATAGGTAAGAGGGTAAATTAGGATGAAAGGGTCCAGAGCTCTGTTCTGTTATGTCCTTGCAGATTTTTTTATATTTAATTTTTAAATTTGGCATGGGGCTAGACACGATGTTCATTTTCAAGATGCCCCAAACCATGTGACTTGTGCTCTGATAAACTTTGATCACTCTTTACTGCTACACTGCAAGTTGGAATGATATCAGGAGATTTGTTTTCACAGATACCACAGATTTCCAGTGGGAAACTTAACCTTTGTGCCATAACCTTTAAATGGGAGGCAGTACTCTTCCAACAGTGCTATTATTAGAAAGTAGAGTGATGACCGATGCATAAAAAATGGAGTTACTATCAGTTCAGGCATCAGAATCTTTTGGCAGAGGTCTCAAGGAACTGTTATGTGTTACTTGACAATTATTTTCTTATAGACTGATGGTTGGCCAATCAAACTTGCAGTGCAGCAGTAAAGAGAGACTGAAGTTTATCAGAGCAGAAATCCTATGGCTAAGGACACTTGGGAGAGTAAAAAAAATATTACATTTCAAAACTAAATAAAAATCTGTTTGCTTTTTGAAAAATGGATTTAAGTACAAGATTCTGGTGGGGAGTGCTATTAACTGATTTTGTTAAAAACATTTCTCTTGTAACGTGATGGGTGAATAAATTCACCAGGCATGAATTTGCAGTGAATTTCCACATTTGGACGCCGGTGAATGAATTTGCGAAACTGTGGCGACCATTCCTTGGTGTAAAAAAAAAACGCGTTGGAATAGTCACCTGTCAAGATTATTCGGATGCCAATTGACTTTAATGCGGATGGCAAAATTGAGTGGGCATCAAAATTGACGCGGGCGTCAAAATTCGTGTTCTGCTAATTTCTCCCCGTTTTTGCTGGAAATTCTTGAATTTTTTGGTGAAGCGAAATGGGACAAATTCACCCATCACTGCTTGTGACAGAATCCCTTTAAAGTTTTCAGCATGTATTTGAAGCGATCATAAGTTAACAAGTGAAATTGTTAAATTCATCAAAGTTACATGTGCATAATGGAATAAAATAATTGTATAAATGCCTATGTTATGAAATGACTGATGTTGAAATATGAACTATTCTGTGACACCTAAAAAGTTGTTTTTAATAACATTTCATGTACATGTTAAGCCTTTTTTAATATATCTCTTAAATATCATACTATTTATTTGATTTAGCATATAACTATGGTGTCTAGTGTGAATTCTATATCTATGATGTTTATATCTATACGGTTTTTCTGACCTACAGTAGACAGTCTTTATGCAAAAGGAAAGAACAGTGAAGCACAAAACTTTCATGTTGCAATAAAAGCAAGTCACAGATCCACGTACACTAAAAAATTGACAACCACATCTTCGAAAATCTTCGATTTTCTTGAAGTGTATAGTAATTGAAACATTTTGCTCAACTGAATTATTGCTTCAATAAATTCTGGAGCAAAATGTTAAGCTTTCCCCATGGGAAACAAAAAAGGACCTTGGCAGTTTAGCAAGGTAGCTAGAATTTAATGAGAATATTCATACATTTAGTAACATTCTGGACTTTTACTCTTTCCAAATGTTAAATCAAAATGCCTTAAACCATCTAAGCTCTTCTTTCATTTTATAATAAGATTGTCAAAAATGTATTAAAATGAGTAATCTAAATAGACATTGTATTCATATTGAGAGAATGCAGCTTTTTTTTTAATTAGGAAAATGAAAAAGCTTAAAGGAATAACAAATCACTTTTTAATGGCATTGATAGTGTTGTTGAGCAGCTTCTGACATTCTTTTTGAATTGTAGCAATGTAATGGAATTTGCTTTGCTCATAATGGTATATCTATATGTGTAGAAATACCCATATAAGTACGTATAAAAGAATTGTGTGGTGAGTTAAAAATTTGTATTCCCAAAAGAGTCAGTCTAAAAAGTATATTGGTCTGCATTAGTAGGAGACTGGAAAATATTTTGGCAATATGAAATTGAGATTTATTAAAGCAAGGTTCCCTGGTGCAATCTACTGATACTTTGTTATTGCTTCTGCCAAAGTTCTATTGTTTCTATGCCTTTTGACTGCTACAATACCTGGTATATAGCCTTGTTCAAGGTTTTCAACTAAGCAGTATAAAGAAATGAACTAATATCTCATTCCAGGTATTTCCAAATTTTTGAAAGATATATATATATATATATATATATATATATATATATATATATATATATATATATATATATATATATATATATATATATATATATATATATATATATCATAAAAGGAAAGAAAATACCAACAGAATATAGTAAATGAAGCACTTTATATGAAGTAATCTATAACATTCTGTTTTACACTATACACTTTATTTAATTTTTCACTTTTGCAATAACTTGTTACCTAAGGTTTTAAAACAGGCTAGATACAATGGTGCCCCTGAAATTAGGGTATACAGCATTGCTGTTTTAACCCTTTATTCTGTGCATAGTATTGCCTAAATTCATTGCCACATGTTATGTTAAATATTCTTATGAATCCTTAATTGTTAATGGTACTTTGTCCTGGGAAATCTTGTTTTTTTTTTAAAATGCTTCAGTTAATAGTGCTGCTCCAGCAGAATTCTGCTTTAAAATCTGTTTTTCAAAAAAAAAAAAAAAAAAAAAATATATATTTCTTTTATATTTAATTTTGAAATCTGATATGGGGCTTGATATGTTGTCAGTTTCTCAGGTGCCCTCAGTCATGTGACTTTGTACTCTAATAAAGTCAATCACTCTTTTCTACTGCTCCTTAATTTGGAGTGATATCTCTTACATCCTTTTCCCCCCAGCAGCCTTTCAACAGAGCAATGGGAAGGTACAGTAACAAGATAAAAGCTCCCTGACATAAGATAACAGATCCCTGGTAGATATGAAATAGCACTCAATAGCAAATCCCACTGTGACTCCTCCAGTTATATTGAGTAGGAGAAACAATTGCTTATCTGAAAGCAGTTCTTTTGTGCAGTGCTGGCTCATTCTGAAAGCACATGGCCAGGCAAAATGACCTGAGATTGCTGCCTACACACCAATATTACAAATAAAAAATATAAACTTGTTGGTTCAGGAAGAAAACTGTTATGACTCACCCTGGTGGTCTAGGGGTTCTTGGGGGTCGGCGAGGATGCCCGCTGCACCCTCGGCGGGAACGCCTGCCACTCCTCTTCATGTAATGCGCCGCTTCCTTAAGGCATACTCCATTTATAGGCGCATTTGACACTGATGTTGTGACATCAGCGCGCAGTGGCACCAAATTCAAATATTTAAAGGGGACTTTGTGCTATTTTCAATTGCCCGTTGTTGGTTCATCTTTGATAGTCCCTGGGTGCCTTTCTGATATCTGTCTCCTGTTTTTGACCCCTGCCTGCCTGATTAATCCGAATTCTGTGATCCTGACCTTGGCTTGTTACCTGACTATTCTCAAATCTGTAATCCGATCCGTGCCTGTTTGACTCTTCTGATCGATCTTCTTGTTTTGACCCTTGCCTGTCCAACTTCGCTTGTATTCTGCCCACACCGACCCTGCCTGATTTGACTATGCTTTTGTCTGTTCCTTGAATTGTGACCTTTTTCCCCAAGACTTTTTGTTTAACGATTGTGCCCCTCTGCTTGCCCAGAACCCTTCGCTTGGCTCCTCTCTTATTAAGACTTGGCGGCATCCAATTAGCCGAGGGCTCCTCCTTAGGTGAAAGGTAGCTGTTAAAGGCGGAATCAAGAGCCGAGACCAGGGAGTAGGGATGGGCACATTTTTTCGCCTTGTTTCGCCAAAAAATGATGTCCATAGACTTGTATGGTGCTGTGCGTCAAAATAAAAAGACGCACAACAATTTTTTTGACGCCCATAGACTTTAATGGGCGTTGGCGACATTTCGCCGGCAGCGGATTTTTGGCGAAACGAAATGGGTCAAATTCGCCCATCCCTACCAGGGAGCCTAGCATTGGTTCTGGATTCTGGGTGCCGATCATGACAAAAACATTATATGGTATAGTGAATTATTAATAATGTAACAGTGT
Source organism: Xenopus laevis (assembly GCF_017654675.1). NCBI lineage: Eukaryota > Metazoa > Chordata > Amphibia > Anura > Pipidae > Xenopus > Xenopus laevis. The sequence goes on along the minus strand of NC_054372.1, from coordinate 66,572,741 downwards.
CATTCAGAAATAAAAACTACATCAAAAACTCATGACAGAATGCCTTTAAATCCAGTTATTTATTTGACTACACTCAACTGGAATATCAATATTTCTTTAAATTAAAGCATTGCTGTTTATTCTTATAATCAAAGATGAATAAACTGAGCATTGTTACCCCGTAATTTTTCAAATTCTACAGTACATTTTTAGCTACACATATAAGTTGCAGGTAAAACCTAGTCCCTTTGTAAAATGTATAATTAAGCAATTGAATTCTTAATGAATCAGATGAAAATTGAGTGTAGGACTGGCCAGATATGGGATGACTTTGACATAGTTGGCCAACTTAAATATATTGCAATATATGGACAAACAATCCCTGTTTTGTTTAAAGGGTAAGGCATTTTTCAGTAGTAGTATGCACAAAATGTCTCAATGTCTTAAATATATTGATAATGGGTTGAGTGCAGAGGACCTCTTGTATTTGTCTATATGTATTTCGTGGTCACACCTAATGTTTTTAAAAACTAGTGGTGAGCACAATTTTCCCTTGTTTGTTATAGTTAGGGCTCTTACTGACGAGCGGTTAAAGCTGCGCTCCCCTGCATTCCATTATTCAGATCTTCATATGCTACATAAAATAAAAGCAAAATAAAACTTCTTTGCTGAAACATAACGTAGTACTAATATTTAAATATGTACTCATCTTTAATTATGATGCATATTTAAAAGAGAAATATGCCAGTGTCATAATAAAATGATAGCGTCATTTATTTTAAATTTGTAATGTGAGAGTATGACTTTAAACATAAATACCAATCTTACCTGAAATCCCAGGTCAACATACATTAGCTTCTGCCAGAAAAAAAAATGAGCCCTTTCATCAATCCATGCTGAATTATTTCAGCTAAATGCAGTCCTTGTAGTTGTAAGTGTAAGATAATTTGATTGGCAGCTGTTATTTAAACTAGGTAACTGTGTATGACTTTGTCTCATGAAAGCTCCAGCTCTTTTTTAATTATGCAAGCTTTTTAAATGTGTAATATTATTCCGACTGAATTCACAAATCATTAAGCACATCATCTGTATATGAGTTTACAGTGATAAAATGCAAATGCGTCACTTAAGTAAGCAACCCTGACAAATATACATATTCCTTGCTTTAAACATTTGCCATTTAGAGCTGTATATAATTGCAAGCCATCTCACTGCATATAATGTTAATTGAGCAAACTAAAATTCATTTAAAACCCATTGATTTTTTCCAGTGAGAATCTTTGAATTCTTGTAAGATATCTGTATTTATTCATAACACTTCTAAATGCATATCCCAGTGACCTTTGTAAATGTAAATCAACTGATAAAATCTGGTAATTTGCTAAAACTGCTAATGTGATTGAAGTGACATGGAGGGAGCATATACTAAAGCCTGCTATGCATGGCTGAAGAAACAGATCATGTGAGTTATGGTCAACACTTGTTGACTAATAAATTAAACTGGTATGCTTATTATCCTATGGGTAGTATGATCTTAAAGTGGGATTTAGTGCACTTGCTACAGTAGAATAATTTGATAATTGTCTAGGCTCATTGACTGATACACAAGCACACTAAATCATTTGTCCACACATGCTACTACAGTCAAATAAGTTTGCTAGTCAGTATGCCAAAAATCCCCTTCAAGGGCTTCCACATATTTCTTAGTGTATGCCTAATTTTAGGCAATGCACTGTTAGCCATATGTGCATTACTATGCAATTCTGGACAAACAAATTTGCACAACTTGTACAGGTAAGGATACAGTTATAGGTCATCTTTGTGGCTGATTTGCAGCAGTATAGAACTGAAATATAGTATAACATAAACCTTGCTCTACTGTTGGTAGAGCCAAGTTATTTAGCTTTTATTCATTTTATTTTTTTCAGCAGCTCTCCAGTTTGCAATTTTTAGCAATCTGGTTGCAATCGTCCAAATTACCCTAATAAACATACATTATTTTAATAAGAGACTGGAATATGAACAGGAGATGGTCTGAATAGAAAGGTGATTAATAAAAAGTAGCAATAACAATAAATATGTAGCCTAAAGGTGGCCATAGACTCAAAGATCCGCTCGTTTGGCGACATCGCCAAACGAGCGGATCTTTCCCCGATATGCCACTGCATGGCTATATCGGGGGTAATTCGAACGTTCGGCCGTATGGCCGAACCATCGAATTATGATGCGCCAAGCGGCTCCGACGGGTCGGTCGGGTAAAAATCCAACCTTCCCGATCGATATCGTGGACAGATATCGATCGGGAAGACCCGTCGGAAGCCCCCATACACGGGCAGATAAGCTGTCAAATCGGTCCAAATGACCGATATCGGCAGCTTTATCTGCCCGTGTATGGCCACCATTACAGAGCATTTGTTTTTTAGATAGGGTTAGTGAACCCTATTTGTAAGCTGGAAAGATTCAGAAAAAGAGGACCAATTGGAAAGTTGCTTAGAATTGTCTATTCTATAACATACTAAATGTTAATGTCAAGGTGTTGACTGTATTGATTTCCTATTATTTATAGAAGCAGATTCAATTTGATAATAAAGGCTTATGTCCTAATTCAATTCTTGGTTTTCAATTGAGTTTTTATGTGACAAACCATGAGATAAGATCTTTTCACTGAATCTAGTCCATAATTTGTAAATGCATTTTATAAAATAAAGATAATTTAAGCTATTACCAATTTTAATAGAGGCTAAACAGGCTAATATGATAAAAGAGGCTAATATGATAAAAATCACCAGGTTTACACCAGGTCTAACTCAAACACTTCTAAACCCTAACAATCAATCAGATGTTTGATCTTAACCAGGTAACCAGCATCTTTATCTTACTAATAAACTGCTACAGGTTACTAAATCTGGTCCACATTTCATGACTTTTTTGCCAGACCAAAGACTTGTTTATTACACTTAAACTTGGAGAAAGAGAAAACGAGAGAGTAACAGTCCTTTTAGAGTGTTGTGCTTTCTTGGTTTGGCCATTACTGCAATCCATAGTAACCTGTCAAGCGCTTGCATGCTTAAAAACATGGGACTCAAAGCACCCAAAACACCTGGAAGAACCCAATGTCAATAAGGGGGTTATTAATTAAAGTCTGGTCAGACTTTTAAAGGGGGGAAAAAAAATTTGTAGGAAAAAAAAACTTTGAATTTTTGAGATTTAATAAACTGCGATGGTGTTAAAAGTCAGAATAAAAAAGTTCTCCAACTCAGATTTCATGTAGAAGTCAATGGCAGATGTCCCGTTGATCTCCGTTGGTTTCATTCAATACTCCAAAGATTTTGGGGTTTTCTGTCATCAAATCTGGAAAAGTCTTGGAAAGTTTCGGGGGTCAAATCCAAAAAAAGTCACAGTTTTCAGTGATAAATTTTTTTTGGATTTATCGAGTTTTTCCTGCACAAGAAATTGTCGGAAAAATGTATTGATAAATAGGGGGAAAAGTCAGTGCAGATTTAATCAGAATATTTTTAAGAACTTTTCATATTCTGATAAAAAAAACCTTCATTTTGATATTATACCTGTCTGCCATTATGTATTTGTTTCTCATCACACATACAAAGAAATCTTGATGGTTACTTTAAAACAGGGTTAACCATTTAGACAGAAAAGACGTTTCCTTAATAGCAAGGTGTTTTTAACTGTCATTGAGAGACAAGGAGGATGGTCATCGGCAGCGAAAGATCATCTTGCCAGGAGCAGTTCATTTCCTAGAAAGTTATCACATACATGAGTGGTTGCTCCCAGTGCAGCAATCACTGTCAGGACATGATTACTGCTACATTATATAGTCCTTCTGGATAACTTGAACACACAAATGTCCTTATTATTAATTATAGAGCTAAGGTGTGAGGTTATATTGTACATGAATCTATAGGTGTACTACTTGTCATTTTTGTCTCGACTCCATAGTATATTTTATTAAAACTGAGTTTTTAAACCACATTATCTTTGCATTCCATTGAAAAGAAGGATTAGCATTGAATGACTGGTTTATTAGCAAAAAAATGTAAACTTAATTGATTCTTAAATGGAATGACTGCACTAGGGATGTGTTTTTAATTTCAAATTAGTCAGTAGTTGTAAGCAGTTCTTATTTGACTGTCGTTTGATGTGCTTTGTTCTGCCTTGCACAATAAAGCTCAGTTGTTTGAATGTCAGTTATAGTTTTTAGATTAGCTTCATGGTAATATATCATTAAGGAGATGTCTATTAGTTAATAAAAGTACATCAAAATATGCTAATGCAGACTTCATTAATTCAATAAAATGGCAGTATGTATGGGAGGTTGTTAGTTTGAGTACAGTGGAACCTCAATTTTACATCCCCTGCTTTTTAGTTTTCCCTCATTGTTTTGTGGTCCCACCTATATTATTATGCATAATACATTTCCTGGATTTTACACCATTTTTATCTGGTCCCTTGAAAAATGTAAAATGGTGGTTCTACTGTATTTGCAAAGGATTCTGCTATTTAATGTAATAAGTAATAAAAAAGGCCTTTTATATGACTTTTTATAAAATGATCTTGATATGGTAATATTCTTCATGATAATTTGTGATATCAAGGGAATTATTCTGGTCAGGGTTTTAAAGGGGAAAACAAATTTTTCATGGAAAAAAATCCTCACATTTTTCTAGATTTATTATACCCCAAGGCTGCTAAAAGTCCAAATCCAAAAATACTCCATCTCTAACCTGCCAAGCTCATGTAGAAGTCAATGGCAATGTTCCTTTTACAGTTGGAAGATATCATGATCTGTGCTGGGTTTCATATGTTAATATAAAAAAATTCTGTGTTTTTGGGCATTAAATCCAAAAAATTTGTATGTTTTGAATTTTTTTTTTACAATTTTATCAAGTCTTTTCCTGCACTATTTTTAAATGAAAACCAGTTGCAGATTGTCTCAGAATATCACTGTCTACATCATACTAAAAGTTAATTTAAAGGTAAACAACCCACTTAAATAAATAGCACAGTCAAGCATATAATGTATATATTAATTATATTCAGAATATTTTATTCCTCTACACATCTGTGATACAGATCTGTGCAGCTGCAAATTCCATGATCCGGTTATATAGAGTTAGAATTTTATAATGAAAATACATTTGTCCCAGAGTTTGTTTGCAAACTGTGATTTTACACTTTTTCGTTAAATATAATTCAGTCTGGTAGGCATCCTTTTTTAACCCTCTCCCTGCATTTGCCCATTCCACCCAATATTGCCCAAACATTCTCCCCACCTATTTAAAGACAATAAAACAATGATAACATACAGGATGGGATGTAAACAGACTACCTCAGACAATACAGTACATGCAAGACACCTTCCAGAGCACTTCCAAATGGACTACCCATTAAGAAGCATTAATCTAGAAGCTGTGATAATATAACAAGCCTCCCCAACACTCCACTATCCAGCTAAACTCAAAGGGAGAGTTGTTAGGACAAAGTCCCATGGCTTCCTTCAGATTAAGAGACCCTTTCTTCCTTTCACCCTGCTCAAATCTTTCCCTTTCCTGACTTCACTTCCTGCATCACTTACCCCTTGCTTACATATACCAATCCATATATTGTTGTATATGTTGTAATATACATTTACCAGTTACATATTGGTTCATTATGCAAAAAAAAGATTTTGGCCGAAGAACCCCTTTAGACTGAAAAAAGAAGAAATCATATATAAATCACATACAAAAAATAACATAAGTTTCAGTCCCCCCCCCGTCCATATAGAACAGCAATAACCTCTAGCCACACCAGTCGGCACCTTTGCTAGACATCTGTAATAATGCAAACAATATCAGCATCCACTACATTACCCCTTTATCCACCAATGGCCACCCAACTTAGGGGTTAAACCAGTAAACCAGATATCCACCTTTAATCAACCCCATTTGCCATAACCAAGCTCCATACAACTTAAACTCTCCCAACTAAGAGTTTGAGCCAGTTCATGCAGCCACTCCTCAAATCTTTGCTGCTTGCTAGCCATGGCTAACAAACAAGAATGTAAAAAATGTTCCCATGCTAAAGGTTAATTCTAAGATTTTTCTCTTTTTTCACGTCATAGTAGGTAGCTAGTTCAGTTCCTTTTTGTCTGGCAGGCATGAAAAATTTTACAAACAGGTAACAAAGGGATGTCTCTTACATGAGGTAAGGAAATATTACACATAAAAAGCTACAAACATGAAAGGAAAATTAATTAGGAACAATACACTTTATTTGCACGAAACTGTTCAAGAAGGACATTCTAGTTCCAGTAATTCTGAAGCATAGTCATTAATCAAAAGTAGGCTGGAAAATACTGAGTGAAAAAGTCCAACTGTGATACCAAAGAGGCCAAATCAATATTGAATTCATTGAATGCTTTCAACCCAACCATTCTATTCAAGCACAGGTAACTTTGCTTGTAGGGGGCTTTTTGTCACCAAGTCTTTTTACCTCATGTCATGGGAAGAAATGTCCTTCAGTGCCTTCCAGTTGATTGAATAATTTACTGTATGTGCACATAGGGGTCTGGGTCTTTGTGGGTTATAGTTAAAGCAGTCTTAATTAATAAAGACAATACAATCAGTTTAAGATCATATGATACAGTTATCAAACATCAAAGTACCCAGATATAAGTTAGTAGATTCAGTTCTACTAGGTAGTCCCAAGTGAGACACTGCCCTGTCTCTCTTCTCACGGAGGATAGGCAGGTCTTACAGTACATATCAAGCTGCAGTAGATTATCAAAAGGCTACAGTCTATTGACAGTGATACCCAACCAGTAGCTCGTGAGCAACATGTTGCTCTCCAACCCCTTGGATGTTGCTCCCAGTGGCCTCAAAGCAGGTGCTTATTTTTGAATTCAGGGCTTGGAGGCAAGTTTTGGTTTCATAAAAACCAGGTTTACTGCCAAACAGAGCTTCAATTTAGGTTGACAACCCACATAGGGGCTGCCAAATGGCCAATCACAGCACTTATTTAGCACCCCAAGAACATTTTTCATTCTAGCGTTGCTCCCCAACTCCTTTTACTGCTGAATGTTGCTCATGGGTTCAAAAGGTTGGGGATCCCTGACTCTATTCAATGAACAGGAACAGACACCGTTATTACATTTTATATTTCAGAACCAAAAGACTGCTGCAGAATCACAATGCCTTTCTTTTCTAGGGATGTAGCGAACGTCGGAAAAAAAGTTCGCGAACATATTCGCGAACTTGCGCAAAAATGCGAGCGGTTCGCGAACGGTTCGCGAACCCCATAGACTTCAATGGGAAGGCGAACTTTAACATCTAGAAAAGACATTTCTGGCCAGAAAAATGATTTTAAAGTTGTTTAAAGGGTGCAACGACCTGGACAGTGGCATGCCAGAGGGGGATCAAGGGCAAAAATGTATCTGAAAAATCTGCCTGTGTGTGCTTGGAAGAGATAGTGTAGGGGGAGAGCTGTTAGTGATTTCAGGGACAGATGATAGTAAGTTTGCTGGCTAGTAATCTGCTTGATACTGCTCTGTATTGGAGGGACAGAAGTCTGCAGGGATTTGAGGGACATTTTAGCTTAGGTAGCTTTGCTGGCTAGTAATCTACTGTTCTCTTTAAACAACTGCCATACGTTGACCTTGTAGGCATTGTTTGCCCAGTTTTTTTGGACGCAGCCACTGAAGCACAGTTGCCAGAAAAAATATGCCATATAAATGCTGAAAATAGTCATTTTTCGCCATACGTTGACCTTGTAGACATTGTTTGCCCAGTTTTTTTGGACGCAGCCACTGAAGCACAGTTGCCAGAAAAAATATGCCATATAAATGCTGAAAATAGTAATTTTTCGCCATACGTTGACATTGTAGACATTGTTTGCCCAGTTTTTTTGGTTGCAGCCACTGAAGCACAGTTGCCAGAAAAAATATGCCACATAAATGCTGAAAATAGTCATTTTTTGCCATATACGTTGAGTCAACGTATGGCAAAAAATGACTATTTTCAGCATTTATATGGCATATTTTTTCTGGCCTCTGTGCTTCAGTGGCTGTGGCCAAAAAAACTGGGCAAACAATGCCTACAAGGTCAACGTATACACTACTACAGCGGTGGATACGGATTACGTAAAATATATGAATGCTGCTTGAAAAAAAGTAACTCAAGTGGTTTTTCTAGAGACGATAATATTATCAATATTTAGACAAAATGTGAACAAGCTCACACAGCTCGATGGCGGGTTGAAGAAAACACTGTGCAAATAATGCCTACAAGGTCAACGTATACACTACTACAGCGGTGGATACGGATTACGTAAAATATATGAATGCTGCTTGAAAAAAAGTAACTCAAGTGGTTTTTCTAGAGACGATAATATTATCAATATTTAGACAAAATGTGAACAAGCTCACACAGCTCGATGGCGGGTTGAAGAAAACACTGTGCAAATAATGCCTACAAGGTCAACGTATACACTACTACAGCGGTGGATACGGATTACGTAAAATATATGAATGCTGCTTGAAAAAAAGTAACTCAAGTGGTTTTTCTAGAGACGATAATATTATCAATATTTAGACAAAATGTGAACAAGGTCACACAGCTCGATGGCGGGTTGAAGAAAACAGTGTGCAAATAATGCCTACAAGGTCAACGTATACACTACTACAGCGGTGGATACGGATTACGTAAAATATATTATGGCTGCTTGAAAAAAGTGACTCCGGTGTTTTTTCTGGAGACGGTAATATTATGGATATTTAGACAGAATGTGAACAAGGTCACACAGCTCGATGGCGGGTTGAAGAAAACAGTGTGCAAATAATGCCTACAAGGCCAACGTATACACTACTACAGCGGTGGATACGGATTACGTAAAATATATGAATGCTGCTTGAAAAAAGTGACTCCGGTGTTTTTTCTGGAGACGGTAATATTATGGATATTTAGACAGAATGGGAACAAGGTCACACAGCTCGATGGCGGGTTGAAGAAAACAGTGTGCAAATAATGCCTACAAGGCCAACGTATACACTACTACAGCGGTGGATACGGATTACGTAAAATATATTATGGCTGCTTGAAAAAAGTGACTCCGGTGTTTTTTCTGGAGACGGTAATATTATGGATATTTAGACAGAATGTGAACAAGGTCACACAGCTCGATGGCGGGTTGAAGAAAACAGTGTGCAAATAATGCCTACAAGGCCAACGTATACACTACTACAGCGGTGGATACGGATTACGTAAAATATATGAATGCTGCTTGAAAAAAGTGACTCCGGTGTTTTTTCTGGAGACGGTAATATTATGGATATTTAGACAGAATGGGAACAAGGTCACACAGCTCGATGGCGGGTTGAAGAAAACAGTGTGCAAATAATGCCTACAAGGCCAACGTATACACTACTACAGCGGTGGATACGGATTACGTAAAATATATTATGGCTGCTTGAAAAAAGTGACTCCGGTGTTTTTTCTGGAGACGGTAATATTATGGATATTTAGACAGAATGTGAACAAGGTCACACAGCTCGATGGCGGGTTGAAGAAAACAGTGTGCAAATAATGCCTACAAGGCCAACGTATACACTACTACAGCGGTGGATACGGATTACGTAAAATATATTATGGCTGCTTGAAAAAAGTGACTCCGGTGTTTTTTCTGGAGACGGTAATATTATGGATATTTAGACAGAATGTGAACAAGGTCACACAGCTCGATGGCGGGTTGAAGAAAACACTGTGCAAATAATGCCTACAGGGCAAATAATGCCTAAAAGGTCAACTTATACACTACTACAGCGGTAGTAAAATAAAAAAAAGTAAAATAAAAAAAAAATGAATATTAAAAAAAAAAATTAAAGTTGGTGCTGCTGAACTACTAGGAGCAGCAGATTAGCACACCAGTCCCACTCCCCAACACTGCTAGACTAATAGCACTGGGCTCTTATAGTAGTAGTAGTAGTAGTAGTAGTAAAACAACAAAAAAATAAATAAAAGCAGTCCTTACAAGGACTACTGTTATTGCAGCAGTCAGCAGATGAGATCAGAAGCAGGACAGCTGCCCACTGCAGCTACATACAGAGCACTGCAGTAGAAGGTAGATTACTAGCCAGCAAAGCTACCTAAGCTTAAATGTCCCTCAAACCCCTGCAGACTTCTGTCCCTCCAATAACAGAGCAGTATCAAAACGATTACTAGCCAGCAAACTTTCAACTGTCCCTGAAATCACTAACAGGCAGCAGCTCTCTCCCTACACTATCTCTTCAGCACACACAGGCAGAGTGAAAAAACGCTGCAGGGCTTCGGTTTTTATAGGGAAGGGGAGTGGTCCAGGGGAGAGCTTCCTGATTGGCTGCCATGTACCTGCTGGTCTGGGGTGAGAGGGCAAAAAAAAGCGCCAACAACGGCGAACCCAAAATGGCGAACGTCGCGCGACGTTCGCGAACTTCCGGCGAGCGCGAACACCCGATGTTCGCGCGAACAAGTTCGCCGGCGAACAGTTCGCGACATCTCTATTCTTTTCATGTGTATTAAAATAAACTACTGCAAAATATATATCAGAATCATATAATAAAATTACATGAACACACATATGCACACCTAATCATCATACACACTGTGCCAAAGTAATTTTTATAGGAAGATATGCACTTTATCCACCACTTGACATAAGCCAGAAGCTATAATATTGTATGCTATAAATTTGTTTTTATGCTTTTTTCTATGACCTCTTAGATACAAGCCAATTTTAAAAATCTGCAGAATTTTACATATTTAACAATTTCCTGTGATAATTTTATTATACCTTTACTGCAGATTCTGTCAATGTGTTATTATATTGCTATTTGCTGTATATACAAATCTTTTATATACTTTACACCCCAATTCATAACATTGGACTTTCAGATGTTGTTAAACTACAAATTCTATTACATTTAAACCATCAATTATATTTTAAGGAAGGAAGTTGTAGTCCAGAAACATCTGGGGATCCAGTTAAGAAACAGGGCTTTTGTAAAATACAATATATTTATAATGTTTCAATGCTGGTTTTATATATATATATATATATATATATATATATATATATATATATATATATATATATATATATATATATATATATATATATATATATATATATTTACATATTTAAAGTTCTAGCGCACACCATCCATGAGTGACTCCAAAAATTAGATCACATACCTGGGTGCTACGCTGAAAAAAGCTGCATTATACAAATTCCACTGACAAAAGGTGCACACCAGGATTTTTCGGTTTAAAACTCCATATTTATTAAATAAGTTTAAAACAGGAACCGGCCAACCAGTGGAATATATATATATATATATATATATATATATATATATTGTGTATTGAACAAAAAAGTCCAGACACTTGTTTGTATGGGTAACAAAAAAGATTTTACCACATTATCTTGCAAATTATATATAAAGAACAAAAAAACAGCACCAGGGGTCTTGTAGTGAAAAAACTTGTTATTATTACATGGTATGTAAAAAAGGGCTGGTTATGCCCGAAGCGTTGCTTCACTTGTCGCACAAATAAATTATTTTTTCACTGAACCGGAGTGCTGCTGGAATATATATTGGAGATTACATGGTATGTAAAACTGACGTTTCGGGATATCACAAACCTTATGTACTTCTAACTTTCAACCTGTTTAACAAGATATATAATCTGTTGCTAAATTTCATTAGTAACCAAAACATTAATTTCTAATCTATTGCAACATATCATTTGTTTCAAAAACATTGTTTCAAATCATTGAGATGGTTAGAAGTATCATAATAATGGTTATATTGTTTTGCTGTCACCAAAGTTTTATCTAAAAACCCATTAAACTGAAGGGTAGAGTTTAATCCTATACACACCCTAATTCTAATGTCCAGAATTCTTCTTTCTGTAACAGAATCCAGTCAACATCCCCACCCCTTTACCAAGTCAATAGGCAAGCATTTGAATGAAGAAATTGGGTGCTTTGCTGAGCAATGGGCTGTTTAGATATATCCTGTTTCACCTTTTTACTATCATAATTGGTGTTCAATGCTGCCCGTATCGTTGACCTATGCATACTGATTCTGTCCCTCAGTTACCTTGTGGTCTTGCCGCAATACAGCAGACCACATGGGCATTTAATGATGTACACCACATTCTGTGATTGACAGGTTAATCTATGTCTTATCCGGTAGGGTTTCGCACTATGAGGATTAAAAAATTGATCCCCAAGTATTAACGTATTGCGCATCACACAGTTATTGCATTTAAAAGCTTGGTTTCAATGCACTTCCTCCTGTTGTATGTACATACTTATTTGCCGGGTTTGCGGGTGTCAGTAGTTCCCTTAAGTTTTTGTTGCATTTACAGTATATCCAAAATGAAGTTTCTTGTTCACACGCTTGGACATATCCGGATCAGTGCTGACCAAAGGCCAGTGCTGTAGGAGAGATTTTTTGATTAAAGAAGAGCATGGCCCATATGTATTCATGTAGAACAGGTCATCCTGGTTCCTATCTTGAACAGGCACTTTATCTTGCAAGAGAGTGGCTCCAGGGCCGGAACTAGGGGTAGGCAGAGTAGGCGATTTCTTTAAATCTTAAACTCCTTGTTCCCAATGCGGCTGCCCCAGGCCCCCAGCAGAGTTCCGCTCTGTTTCCACCCTCTCCAAGACCCAGCCAGTCTCTTACTTGCCCTGCTGGCTGGATTCGTCGGATCTGGCTTCTTTAGAGGCAGCAGGCCAGCAGCGCACGTAATGCGCAATTGCGCATCGAACCAATGATGCGCCTGCAGCAAGAGAGGCGCGCCGGGGTGCGCCGGGGTGCGCAGTGACGTCAGGAGGTTACCAGGTGACCTGGCCTGGCGAGTCGTGCGGGTGCGGCGTTCTTTGCTCTCTCCTCTGAGGCTCTGACTCCTCCTGACTGAAACTGTGGATGGCTGCCTGCAGTGCCTGGTGACTGATCTGCTGCTGCTGGTATTGGAGCTGTTTGGCACACAACAGGTACAGACTTGGGGGGGGGGGCTGGGGGGGCAATGCATTTCATGCACAGGTACAGATTGGGGCAATATTTTAGGTGCTGCTGGCTGGCACAGGTACACATTAGGGGCAATATTTTGGGTGCTGCTGGCTGGCACAGGTACACATTAGGGGCAATATTTTAGGTCCTGCTAGCTGGCACAGGTTCAGATTGGGGCAATATTTTAGGTGCTACTGGCTGGCACAGGTACACATTGGGGGCAATATTTTAGGTGCTGCTGGTTGGCAGAGTTGTGTTAAAAGTAAAATGTTGTGGATATTCTAGTATTTGCACTTTGTTTAACAGGATAAAATTATCCTACTGTTTTGGTTTTTATGATATTTTTTTAGTGTACTTTATTTTTGTTTGTTAACATTACATATTAATATAAAAGAAAAGTTTAATTCATTAATGTGTTGTAAGGTTTCTTTATTAAAAAAAACTGTAAGTGATTAGGTTGTAAATGGTCCTACAGAACGGGGGGGGGGGGCGCTGATTGAAGTCCTTGTCTAGGGTGCCAAACTACCTTGGCCGGGCTCTGAGTGGCTCTATCCAAGTTCAGGGCCACACCCTAGCCTGTGTAATAATTTCATTACGGTATCCCATCTCCAGGAAGCATGCCGACATGGCCTGCATTGCTTTTTTCCATTCCCCAGGATCACTCGTAATTTTAACTACCCGCAACATCTGCGATCTATGGAGAGAATGCTTGGGGTGACTGCTCTTATAATGAAGGAAAGTGTTCCTGTCGGTTAATTTCTGATTTTTTTTGTAGTTTATTCTTAATCTCGTCCTTGTACATCGTGACATCCAGATAATTAATTGTTAGTTTATCATAACTTACAGTCAATTTGACCACAGACGGCAATGAATTTAAATCATTAGTGAAGGAAATTAGATCCTCAGGGGTACCATACCATATGAAAAACAAGTCATCGATATAGCACATATAGTACAGTGTCGGACTGGCCCACCGGGATACCAGGAAAACTCCCGGTGGGCCCAGGTGTCAGTGGGCCCCCTTGCTTTTAAACATTTGGCCTATTTCATGGTCATTCCTTATTTCTTCATGGGAAAAATTACTTTATAATGGAAGAATAGATTATAGTAAGTAGATATAAAAGACTAGGAAAATAAAGAGGTTTAGTTAAGAGAGTACGAATAATAATTTTGAAAGTGGGCCCTCAGTCTTAGGTTTTCTAATCGGCCCACAGATTTTGCAATGCATTCCCCCAGGGACCCTCTTGCTGAAATAATGGGCCTGCCTGGTGGGTGGGTGAGGCTCTTGTGTACCTTGGGTAGAGTATAAAATGCTGGCCTTACCGGATATACCACAAGTAAATAGTCTCTTATTTCCTCCGAGATCCATCCATGTGTCACTGCCGCATCCAAAAGCTTTTTTAACTGAAATTGAAATTTGAAGGTGGGGTCGATTTATTTATGCGTGGTATATCCGGTAAGGCCAGCATTTTATACAAATTTTTTTTATGCCGGAGTCCGTTTTTTTTGTCGAAAATGTTCGGGTCCAAAAACCGTCACAGCGTGAATCACGCAAATTCGCCGGGAATTCGCACCTGGCGAATAAATTCGCCCATCACTATATAAAAGCATTACAGTTTGCATCTCCAGATAATTCCACTGGAAGTTGCTTCTTCTGTGTTTTTTTTCTCCTTTTATAATTTCTTTATTGTTATCATGGCATATATACCACCATCAGTATAATACTTAGCCAAAATATAGCTGATTGGTTAAGGGTTAGTTGACCAGCTTACATATGAGTTTATATACAATCCTAACCTGCTCTATACTTTAATTCATAAGGATTTCCTTATGAATTAGAGACAATTACTGACAAAGAAGCCAATATGTCATAATAAAAGGGAAAATGACTGACCAAACATGTACTATTGCAAATATATATGTCCCAAATTCAGGACAAGTGGCACATATAAAACACTTTCTTAAGGCCTCAGATAACTTTAGGGAGGGTCTTATTATCTTAGGAGGTGACTCTAATACTGTATTACACGCAACCCACTATCAGACTCCTCATCCAAGAAAACAAATACAGTGTATTTCTTATAAAGGTCTAAAAGAAATCAAGAAAATTTTATATGACTTGCAAGTTATAGATATATGGAAAGTACTGAATCCATCAAAAAAAGACTACACACACTTTCAGTTCATTCAGTTTTCAGTTCATTCAGTTTATTCAAGAATTAATTACATATTTGTGTCACAATATTGGTTAAGACTATTATCAAAAGCTGAAATTGGGAACCTCTTATTTCCAGTTCACTCCTCGGTTATTGTTAAATTCCTCATACCAAAAACATTAAGGGGCCCATTTATTAAGTTCGAGTGAAGGCTACTTCGAACATCGAATGGGCTACTTCGACCTTCAACTACGACTTCGAATCGAAGGATTCGAACTAAAAATCGTTCGACTATTCGACCATTCGATAGTCAAAGTACTGTCTCTTTAAGAAAAAACTTCAACCCCCTAGTTCGCCACCTAAAAGCTACCGAGCTCAATGTTAGCCTATGGGGAAGGTCCCCATAGGCTTGCCTAACTTTTTTTGGTCGAAGGATAAACCTTCGATCGTTGGATTAAAATCCTTCGAATCGTTCGATTCAAAGGATTTAATCGTTCGATTTGAAGGATTTAATCGTTCGATTCGAAGGATTTAATCGTTCGAGTCGAAGGATTTAATCGTTCGATCGAATGATTATTCCTTCGATCGTTTGATCGAAGTATTTGTGCAAAATCCTTCAACTTTGATATTCGAAGGATTTTCATTCCCCAGTCGAATATCGAGGGTTAATTAACCCTCGATATTCGACCCTTGATGAATTTGCCCCTAAGGGTCGAGTACACATGGTGACTTAATGAGTTCCTTATACATACAGAAAATTGGAAGAAGCAGATAATGAATGGATGGATAGAAACAATAATACATACTAACAATACAATAGATATTTTACCAACGACATTATGGGAAACTGTTCTTCAAAGTAAATTGATAGCTATGGGTAGCAACCTAAAGAAAGAAAAAGTCTACTTAAGGAAATATCGCAATTAGAAAAATTACGTCAAGAAAATATTGCACAGAAAACGTTTACTTTGGAAAGCAAAATGTTACAGCTTAGAGCTTTACTAAATCAAAAAGTACAGAAAAGTTATATGAATCTAAACAAAAGTACTATGAATTAGGAGACAAATGTAACAAACAGTCTGCAAGGATATTTAAAAAAATTCAACCACAAACACACATTATGTCTATAAAAGATAAGGAAAACACTATGACACTAAGCGGCAGATTTATCAAGGGTCAAATTGAAAATTAGATTTTTTTTCATTTGAATTTTGAGTTTATTTTAGGGGCAGATTTATAAAGGGTCCAATTGAAAATTCAAGTTTTTAAATTCAAATTTTGAGTTTATTTTAGGGAATAGTCCAAATTCAATTTGAATTAAAAAAAAAATTAAATTCAAATTTTGAAATATATCATGTACTGTCCCTTTAAGAATTTGAATTTGACTATTCGCAATCTAAAAACCTGCAGAATTGGTGTTTTAGCCAATGGGGGACCTCCAATCAATTTGGAGTCATTTTGGTGGACTTTTTTTTTAGTTTTTTTTGGGGTGAAAAACCTCAAATCAGATTCAATCGAATTTGATTCAAATTTGCAGCTTGATTCTGTTCATCCATTTGAAAAAAATTGATTCTTTTTTTAATACATTTTCATTGGTTGTTTTTTCAAATTTCAAGATGATGGGAATTGATGGGAGTTTTTAGAAACTCCCACAAACTCAAAATTCAACCCTTGATAAATCTGCCCCTAAGTGTATAGCAGAAGCCTTCCAGGAATACTGCCAAGCATTATACAAACTAAAGACCTCATCTGCCAGGGAAGAGACTATAAATAAAATGGAAAAATTTAAATAAACTGACACAGGAAAAGAGCCAATCACTAGATGCCTCATTAGACAAGAGAGAAATAGAAGGATGCATAGATTCTTTACCACCAGGGAAAAGTCCCAGACTAGATGGATACATAACAGCATTTTATTAAAGCACACGAGGCTCACATTACTTTAATTCCCAAACCAAATAAAGACCCCCAACAGTGCCTGAGTTACAGACCAATTTCCCTAATAAATATAGGCATGAAAATATACGCCAAGATACTGAGTAATAGAATAAGGAAATATTTACTCATACACACGGACCAGTCTGGGTTCATACCTAAAAGAGAAGAAAAAGACAATACATTTAAAGTCATATCACTGATGAAACATGCTCAAAAACAAGTATTATTCCTTTGTTTTCCAAGCCTCTCCAAAAAAAGCGAATGTCCTGTGTTGGTTGGAGGTGTCGGCACCTCTCCCTAATTAGTGCAAACACTAAAGTCAGGTGTAGCGAGGAAATCCGCTGCACATTTATTAGTCAAAAGATGTAACATTTTGGGGGCGTGCCCTTCATCAGATATACATGTCTGACGAAATTCGACCTTAGATAAATGTGCCTCCCAGTGTCCAACGAAATCATGTAAACATGAAATAAACTCCATAAGATGGTTTTGTTTCCAATAAGGATTAATTATATTCTAGTTTGGGTAAGGTACAGTTTTATCATTACAGAGAAAAACAAAATAATGACAAATTTGGATTATTTAATTATAACAGAGTCTATGGGAGACAGCCTTTCCATAATTTGGAGCTTTCTGTATAACAGGTTTCCAGATAACAGATCCCATTCCTGTACTTAAGATCTTACCATAATTTACACTTCCAATAGTGTGTAGGGAGACACATGGAAGCAAAGTGATTGGCTGGAAGCCCAGAGGATGTATGGGAAAAAGAGGATTCAGGAAGAGCCTGAGTTTGGAGCCAAATGCAAGGAGATGCCTAAGAGAGGTTATAAAAGTGCTTCTGCTGCAGCATCCAGTCAAAACCAGTGTGTATGTGAAACTGTTCAGGAGTGCAAATAGGCTGCTGTTTCGTGCTGTGCAGATCTAGATAAAAATTCTGCCTCTGTGGGGGCGTGGCTTGCCGAGGAGACGCATGGCCGCTTGAGAGCAGAGCTCTGTGATCAGACTCACCGTTCCAGACGTTTACACGGTCGAATTATGGGCAAACTACAGAAAACAAAAGCGGATAGGGAGAGGACACCAGCCAAAAAGTCCTCCGCCGGTTCCAGCGATATTGCACCACTTTTTTTGAAAAGAAAAGCGGAGCGCTCCCATTCCAAGATGGCGCCCGCAGCTGCAGACTGTGAGGATGAAGCTGACTCATACGCTGAACCTTCAGAGCAGGGCAGCGATATCGAAGGTGAGGCAGACCTACGCTCTTATATTGCACATTTACCCTCCAAAAACGATATTAAGGAGTTGTTAAGGGAGGTCACCTCTACTATTAAAGAGGAGCTGCAGGACATTAAAAGAGATATATCTGCCTTAGCCTCACGAACAGAGGACATTGAAGCTAATGTCTGTAAACAATCCTCCAATCAGAAAACGATTTTCTCACACATTAAAAAACAAGATACTGTTATCTGTGAGCTCCAGCGACAACTTGAAGATCAAGAAAATAGGAGCAGGAGGAATAATATTAGAGTGAGAGGGATCCCTGAGGACGTGCAGTCAGAGGGAATTCGCCATGCTTTAATACAGATTTTCAATGGCATCTTAGACAGAGAAGCCGTCACTGACACAAAAATTGAGCGGGCCCACAGAGTTCAAAAACCCAAGGCCGCCCCGCTTAATGCTCCGAGAGACATTCTCTGCTGCCTCCACAGCTTCTATATTAAAGAAGAAATTTTGGCAAAGGCAAGGGAGAGCAACAATCTCACATACGAGGACAAAAGCATTAAGCTGTTTCAAGATCTCTCCAGAACGACCCTGTTTAAGCGGAAATCACTTAAACCCCTCACTGATATGCTCCGGGAGAGAAATATCCCTTACAGATGGGGTTATCCCTTCTCACTCACCGCTAGCAAGGATGGGAATGTGGCCTCCATTCGATACCCAGCTGATATTGACCTGTTTTTCAAAAAGTTCCATCTGCCTACGGTGGATTTACCTGGATGGCTTCCTGATCCTGTGCACATCCCCGAACTAGACTTCCACTTGCAAGGGGACTGGTCGGAAACTGCGAATTCTAAGAGAACACCAAGAACACCGAAAACTCCTAAAGAGAGAAGAAGATTTACCCAGGACTGAGAGCTGCACCTCTGTTCCGGCAATGGCTGAAGAATACAGCTCAGTTCTGTACTAACAGTTGGGCACTACTTTGATATCCCTTTTGGACTCATTCCTGGACTATTTCCTGGACGGAATTACCTTTTGCTAAGTATACAACACTTTTTTCCAATTTGAGTTACCACTTAGTACCCTCTTTATGGTTCGGGGATATTGATTTCCTGATCTGTGTAAAGACCCGATTGTTCTAGGTTCACTATGTTCCACTTATGTTTGTGTGAATTATACATCTCCTTTTGTTTACAGTTTCCTCCTTTTCCCCACTCTCCTCACTCCTCAGATATTTTTATTGTAAAAGATTAAGGTTCAAACCTGTTCCACCATATTTGATACCTTGCCTTTTCTTTTAGCTGGATCGGCAAAAACGGAGTCGGTCACCTATAGGTTACTGCCTTTTGCCGTTATGGTTCTCCACCCCAGGCCAACTACCCCCCAGTTACAGGTGTTTTACACCCTAGCCGCTATGATTCCAACCCAGCATTGGGGCCTTCACCCCTCTAAGTCTGCTGCGGCTTACTCTTCCCCCCTCATCTATTTGTATTTTCCCAGTTCTACCTATAACTACTCCCCCCACTTTGCCCCCAAACTCCCTGTTGTTTTCCCATGCAAGCTGACTACGAGTGTACGCATTTCATTACTGGACTTGCTATTTGTACTACAATATGTCTATGCAAGATAGTTCAAATGTAGAATGTACTGTATTATCATTTAATGTTAACGGCATGAACGAACCGGTGAAGAGGGCACAAGTTCTTAGGGAATGTAAACGAAGCAAAGCCGGAATTGTTATGTTGCAGGAATCTCACTTCAAGGAAGGCCACCTTCCTAAATTAAACATTAGCATATACCCTCATATATATTTTAGTAATAATCCAATCAAAAAAGCACTTGGAGTGATTACTTTAATCCACAAAGACTTGCCTTTTCAATATATTGACTCTGTGGTGGATAAGGAAGGTAGATATATTATCCTAAAATGTAAACTAGCTAGTCAGACCTGTACTCTAGCCAATGTTTATGTTCCCAATTCGGGTCAGGCCCAATACATTAGAAGTTTTTTGAAGGTATTGGAGGATTTTAGTGATGGCTTGATTATCCTGGGAGGTGATTTCAATCTGACTCTCAACCCTCATACTGACTCATCATCTAAAAAGAGTAATACTTCACATGTAAGCCTTAAAGAAGTGAAGCAACACTTAAGAGATATGTCCCTCATTGATATTTGGAAAGTATTGAACCCTTCAAAAAGAGACTTCACTCACTTCTCTAAGACACATAATGTTTATTCGAGAATAGACTATATTTTTATTTCACATCATTGGATTCAGTTCTTTACTCATGCATATATTAGTACAGCTTTATTATCCGATCATGCACCAGTTATCACAAAATTTTTTATTCCACACACCGTAAAACGGGAGTTCAATTGGAAATTCAATGACTCGCTCATTCATAACGCAGATAGGAAGGAAGTTATTGGAGGTTGGATCAAAGAGATAACCGGACTGAACAAATCCCCTGAGTCCAACCCATCCTTAGTCTGGGAAACCTTGAAATGTGTTCTCCGGGGTAAACTTATTTCCTTCGGGAGTAAACTAAAAAAAGAAAGAAATAGGGAGATTAATAGCCTAATTCAGGAAATAGCGGGTCTAGAACAACAACATAAAGCTACTGTAGAGTTAGATACCCTAGATAACTTAGACAGAAAAAGGTTGCAACTAAAAACTTTACTGGACTCGAGAGTGAATAAGGCCTACTTATCCTGTAAACAAAAGTTTCACGAGTTTAATGATAAATGCAATAAGCACTTTGCGGGGATACTTAAAAAATTACAACCTCGGTCCCATATTTTTTCAATAAAAGACAAGAATAATACTATCCTACACAGCACAGAAAGTATTGCGGAAGCATTCCAACACTATTATCAATCCCTATACAAATTAAAGAACCTTCCCCCATCTGAGGCTCTTCTGGAGAAAATGGATCAATTTATAACACAGGCACAACTGCCAACCTTGTCACAAGAGCAGGCCACCTCCCTCGATGGCCCGTTCACTCTTAAAGAAATTGAAGATGGCATTATGTCCTTAAAAACTGGGAAGAGCCCGGGGCCGGATGGCTTCACCGCCCTCTATTATAAAGCATTTAAAGAGGATCTAGCCCCTCTACTCTTAGAATATTTTAATTCAATTTCTCCTAAGAATTTGTTTTACCCTCAGGCACAGGAAGCCCACATTACTGTAATCCCAAAACCAGGGAAGGACCCCCAACAATGTTCTAGTTACAGACCCATCTCACTGATCAACATTGATATGAAATTATATGCTAAAATACTTGGCAATAGAATTCAAAAGTACTTACCAAACTTGATACATCCAGACCAAGCAGGGTTTGTGCCTGGGAGAGAGGGGAAAGACAATACGGCCAAACTTATTTCCATAGTTAAACATGTACAAGATAAAGGCATTCCTAGTTTACTACTCACCACAGACGCTGAGAAAGCCTTCGATAGAGTGTCTTGGAAATTCTTAGATAAGACCCTGGAGGGGTTTGGATTCGGAGAAAACATGAGGTATAGAATTATGGCACTTTACAATTGTCCTTCCGCCAGAATAAAGATTAACGGAACCCTCTCTCCTAAGGTAGAAATCCTTAATGGTACACGACAGGGCTGCCCACTTTCCCCGATTCTGTTTGTATTAGTTATGGAGACTCTTTTGGCACACGTTAGACTCTGCCCAGATATATCAGGCCCGATGATTTCTGGGACCGAATATAAATGTGTGGCATTCGCTGACGACTTGCTTTTATGTGTGACTAAACCTGCCATATCTCTCCCTAACATCCTTAACCTAATGAACAATTTTGGTGAACTTTCCAACTTTAAAGTTAACCTTCATAAGTCGGAGATTCTTAACATAAATATTAGGACCCCCTTAACCAGAGGACTAAAGGACAGTTTTCCTTTCAAGTGGGCCAATCCTTATATTAAATACCTTGGTGTGAATATTCAAGCCAATTTAGGCAAAGCATATGAGGATAACTATTTGCCTCTGATGAGATCTCTCAAAACTTTGTTGGATAATTGGGGTAAGCTCCAACTCACAATGTTGGGAAGGATACAGGCCGTAAAAATGATTTTCCTCCCTAAACTCCTTTACCTATTCCAAGTACTTCCTATTCACCTCCCTAGATCCTTCTTCACCTCACTCAAATCATTGATCATAAAATTTGTATGGAAAGGGAAAAATCCAAGGCTCAAATATAATCTACTTATCTTACCCAAAGATAAAGGGGGACTGAATTTGCCAGATCCTTATCTTTATTACTTAGCAACACACCTAACTCGTATATATTCTTGGACCAGGGATAAGAACCAGAAGGCCTGGTGCACTTTGGAACAATCCACGACCCCTATCCCCCTAGCAAATCTACTCTGGTTAGCAGATGGGGGAGTTCCTAGAGATGTACTCAACCATCCCTTGATTTCAGCCACTCTTAAAACGTGGCATAGGAATAGAGAGAAATACTGCTTAACTGCATCTCCCTATCTGTTGGCCCCCCTACAAAACAACCCTATGTTTACCCCTGGGATGGAAAAAGGCGCTTTTGGCAGGTGGGGTCATAAAGATGGCAGGGCAACACGGTTAAGCGACTTCATCAAACGGAACAAACTGATTCCGCTAGCTGACATACAAAAGTGTTGGGGATCCCACCCTAGGGATCTATGGAACTATAATCAACTGTATGGGTTCATGAAACCTTTGCTATCGGGGGACTGGACTAGACAGTTTACTCCCTGGGAAAAGGTACTTACAACCAATTTGGATAAACCTAGAATGATCTCCCTAACTTATAAGCTTCTACTTAATGCATGCCCTAGGACTGCCCAAGCCTTCCACTCTGGCTGGGAAAGAGAATTACAGGTAAAAATTTCAGAACGCCAATGGACTCAAATTTTTAAAACCGTACATAATTCGTCAAGAGCCTCAAAAGCTACCGAAGCTTTGTACAAATTGATAACTCGGTGGCACTATACGCCAGTACGTCTTAAAAAAATGTTTCCATCCAGTTCAGATTTATGCTGGAGATGTAACTCTGCAGTTGGGTCACACTCCCACATTTGGCTATCTTGCCCACTTTTGCAAAGGTTCTGGGAGGCTATATTGGAAGTTGTTAATAGAGTCACTGGAGAGGCAATTTCACTGGAAAATCGCTCACTGATCCTCCTGAATCTATCAGAGAATCCGGCGGCTAAACCTCTCAGCCCCCTAACATTGCATCTTCTCCAAGCGGCAAAAGCCCTCATACCAGTGAAATGGAAGGATGTCACTCCCCCTACTTTTAAAGAATGGGTCTCTAGGGTTGAGGAGATCCGGAAGTTAGAGGAACTGACATATATTATACAGAATAATAGCTCCAAATACTGGAAAGTCTGGTCACCCTGGATAATAGATCTCAACCAACTAGTCAAATCTAGTTAGTTCCACTTTTCTTTACCTCTGTCACCTTACATTTACAGTCTGGTCCTTTGTCCATTGCCAAACTATTGCTAAACTCTGCTAGACAATGCTTCTGCTCTTGGTTCACGGTTCCCGGTTTATGATCTCCCACATCTGTGATGAAGGAATGACCATACCTTTATTCCTGTTCCATAGACATCTCACGTATAGGGTAATATTGTTCTAGATATGACTCGTGTTCATTGCTTGCTTGATGATTCTGTATGTGATATGACTATATATGCTTGCATTTCCCTCCTCCCCTCCCCTCTTCTTTCTGTACCCCTTCCTTCCTCCCCCTTGTTTGAAAATCAATAAACAGAGAATTTACAAAAAAAAAAAAAATTCTGCCTCTGTAGAAGTTCATAGATAGACCATCTTTTTCCCTACCAAGCTGCTAGAGACTTGCCCCCCACCTGAACTTATACTTTATAATAAAGGCTATTTTCTTGCCATATGTATACATATATTGTTTTGTTCTATTTGATATGGATAAATTTCTTAAAATTACCATTAAGAACCTGAAATAGGCTTATAAAAGGCTTACATCTTATGGTCCGCACCCCTTCAAATAATGGACCATCCCAATGCTATTCTACTGCTCAGAGCAACAGTCCGGTTTAAGCTCATCCCTTCCCTCTGTGAGACGCTTCCTGTTCCTCAACTTTGTATGGAATGAGCGAATCAGAGTAGAGAATCTTCTCCTCATGATGAAGCCGCTTCTTTTCCGTTGTGTTAAAGATAGAATGTGAATGTTCGTGTCTGTGTGCGTGTCAATGCCAGTGTATGTGTGTCTGTGTATCTGTAGGTAAAATTAACTGTTAGTTTTAATGTGTGTAAGAAGGTTTGACAGAGTGTATGCGAGTTATAGAGACTATAATGAGCCTGTGTATAGCCGTGTAACTGCATTCATTATTCAATCTTATTGGTACAGGTTAGCCTGTACAACCCCTACAGTTCCTTGCCCTGCTGCTCCATTGAATTCCCCACCTATCCATGGCCTCACTCTATTCACTCTCCTCTTTTACCCTTTCCCTTCTCATTCTGCTGAGCTACCCCACACTCACCTCTCTATCTCTAAAAACTCTCTGACTCACTCTATTCACTGTCCTATTTTAGCCTTTCCCTTCTCTTTCTGCTGAGTTACCCCCACACTCACCTCTCAATCTCTAATAACGCTCTTGCCCGGGCAAGCCAGGTACTCCGATCCAGTAGTCCAGCTCATGAATTGGAGCTCACCTTCCACAGGAAGGCTGTACTGTGGAAAGGTATTTATTTCTAGTGGGCCTGTTAGAAATGTCTCTCAGAGCAGTACACAGAGCAGGAAGGACACCTGTCTGTGTGAGGAACTCCCAGAGGGGCTGGGGTGCCATTTGCTACTGCAAGGTAAAGAGAAAGGAGACCAAGTGGCAGAGGGTCTGTCTGTCTGGCTGAGGAAAGCCAGGAGGCTGAGCAATCCCCCAGGAGATTTGTGAGTACAGGGGTGACCCCTACTTATGTGTTTGCTTACTGGTAGTCCACAAGGGGCCCAGTTTAGTAAGGGAACACTTTATGTGTGAAGTTTTGTGAAGTGTGAGTTTGTGTCACTAGTAGAATGGCAACGCTATACATGTGCAACAGTTACTACTTTATATATTTACAGAAAAGCTGTTGTTATGTTTGTGTGGAAACCAAAATATGGGTAATGTGTTTTCTTCCCCCACTGGAAAATTTACTGTGGATGGTCATGAAAGAGGTTGCAGGCAATTGATATCTTTACAGACAGTGTAATAAAATTGCTCCCCGTCGATTTTAACAGCAATGATTCTAAATTTCATGGATACCTGTGTTACAAAAATAACCTAACGTGCACCCATAATTTGAGATGATTGCCACCCAAATCAATCAAACCAGAAGTAACTATAGGGGTAATAAAAAAAACCCACATATCTCTTACAGCCCATTCATATGTAACCACAATGATTCAATTAGTATTCTCCTAGGCGATAACTCATTAGAGATATCTCAGAGCTCAAGTTATCTAAAACAGCTAACCCAATTGATTTATCAGGGTGTTAACAACAGAATTTCACACAAACGTGAAAATTATGCAGTCAGTTATCACACCATCACTCATTACAATAAGCGATACAGCTGTGGCTGAACATGATAATTGAATAAGGTTGTGTCCTGAAAAATGCAACAGGCCAGAGATAGCAAGCTGTTTGGCAGCAATGGGAGCTAGGAAGAGGCTTTGGGGGACACAGCATGTGCTACATAAGTTAATGTACATATAAGCACCCCGTAATAGTGACCCTCTTAATGATATTGTTAGCTCAGATCTGCGAGCTGGTAATACCAGTCACCTTTCAGAGTAATTACACGTGTGCATTCTTAGTGTACCTGGAGGGCAGACTAGTGGTGCACTGTATGATTAAATACTATAGGACATTTTGCAAATGCACCACCCTGTGAAACTGTAGCATTGCACTATACCTTTCCCAGGCATCCCTAGTAGACACATGTGCAAAATTTGGAAAATATATTCTTCTGCTCATGCAGCTGAAGCCGGAGGAGGGATACCTTGGAAGGTAAGTGGACGCACAGTGCTGCATTGATTTTGTCCAGGCCAGTGCATTATTTTCTTAAAAAGAAGATCCAGCACAGGGAAAAAACTTTGATTCGATTAACTAGGGAATGTCTAAGACATTTATCAAGTAAATCAGGCTTTCCTTGTCTTCTAAACACTTTTACATTTCACTTTGTAGAGCTTTTTTCCCAGTATAAAAAAACAGTATTTTCTTATAAATGAACCCAAAGAGGTGTACATATATTTTATAATTTTGCATGTACAGGACGAAAAATAATAACATTTTCCTTGCTTTATTGTCACAAGAAACAAGGTATATAGTAATTTACAGTGTATTAAGCCAAGCATTTCGTATTTTGGCTTAATGACGTAATGTTTAGAAACATACTTAGCTCAGGTTGTGGAAAATGATGGTGAGTAGCCCCTTGAGCAACGTATTCTAATGGGAGAAAAGCTTTTTTTTTTTTAATACGTGTTTAGCCTCCCTTTTAGCGATGAAAGATCATTACAACTATGATTAATATCTACAAAATACATCTATAGTAAAAGCATGTATTTGCATTAAAGGATTGGATTAGTCTATTAAATCGTTGGATGCAATGAAAAATTAAGTAGCACTTGATAGTACTTAATATCTTGAAGCCTATAGGTTTCATTAAATTACATTTAGGATTACTGTAGGAAGTCAGTTTCTATTAATTGTAAAATGGGTGGTCTTCTGCATTTGGAAAGAGATCTAGGACTTCAATCAGCAGTAATTTACAATAACTAAAATACGAATCCTCGCCTGGCTTAAATACCAGGTAGCGCAAGATACAGAATTTAATGAATGTGTCTGGTATTTGTTTCCTATAAACAATATCCACAGTGGAATGCATGATTGTCAGTCCACTCCTACACTAATGAGGTTAGGTTTATTTGTTTACAGGCACAATAAATGGGGTAGCGTCCATGTCTAATTACAAGTGTTATGAGTTTCTCTCTATTGTTTTCTCTATTATTTTCATGCTGTTGGTGAAACACTGTCATTTGTCCAGTAACCTGGCACCATTGCATTTATGCATTAGTTTTGTGTTAATTATTGTAGTGTGATTGTAAATATGTTTGTATCTACTGTTTCAGTTGTCTTCCAGTGCATGCCCCGAGCCCAAGCCTACTAGACCTTTTAAGGGTCAAAAAGGGGGACAACATATCTGTTGGGGTAAGCCAGGTACCTGCAGTCATTTAGGGATGCCTAGACTTCTGTTACCTTTGAATTGTTCTTGGCCAACATCATATTTTTCTGTTCACTATTTCCTACTCACATGGAATAAAATTCATAGGAAAGGTCAGTGGGGCACTGTTATAACTGATTTAATTCTTTCAGACTTAAGCATTTTCAGATAATCTGTTCTAGGACTAAACCTTACTGCGCCCTTTTGCTCTTAAAGGGTAACATCCCCCCTCTAACAGATACTTGTGCAATAATATATGTGCTGAAGGTTTGCAGTCCATATAAAACCATTTGCACTAGTGACATCACACACTATGTAAGCTTTTTGTTTGTAAAATGTATTTGATCACTATAGCCTTAACTTAAGCCATGCACATAAATACATTATATTATGTTTTCCTTATTTTGTTGTTACCTCACTGTGGTTTGTTTATTTGCTCTAATGTCCGTGTCATTTATTTGCATACAACATGTGTTCATATTTTTGTTCCAGTAAATTGTTTTGTTAGCAGGTCAGGGAACACTGTGAATTTTTCTGGACTGATTTGGATGTTCATTCTGGCAGAATGCCTGGAGGCAACTGGCAGCTCTATAAACTTTTTGGCCTTGGTTTCATACTTAGGTTGTGATAAAGAGCTGGAAGTTCCAGTTTCTGATGCTCTGAGGCTGGCATTGTAATTTCACTGCAGCCATGTGGGCACACCATGCACCTAGTTATCTACTATTCAGCCTGCATTTAATGGACTTTAAAAAGGGCAGAATTAAAGTGCATTTTGGTTGCAGAATAACAAGCACACAGCAGGTCAGCATATGGAACATATGCCAAAAGTAAAACTTCTAGATAATGTTTTTGTGAAATCATGCAGTTAAATGACAGTCCTCCAGCATATGCAGTAGGTTCTATTTGGAATTGTTTGTAAGCAAAGCTAAGATGAGTTTCTAACATTATTTGATTGCACTTTAACATAGAAAGAGAAACTAATTTACCATTTTATATGAGATTATGGTTTATTGAAGTTTATTCTCTTAGTTTATATATTTTGTAAATGCTATAATTTAAATTACTTTGTTGTGATTCCTACTTTTTGATGAACGAAGACATAAAATGATTTGTCATTGAAGTAGAAAATGTTTATACTTTTGGACTAATGTGCCCACCACAGAACAGAAGCAGTTTTATTCTAGAACCAAGTAGAAATGTATTTAAGCTACTGTAGTAATGGTTTCTGTAGTATTTGGAAATACCCATCAGTGGTCCTAATACTGTTAGCACAAGTGATTGAATAAGCAACCACAACTTGATTCTTTAGTAAGGTCAGATTCTATAGAGGTCAGGCACATATTGTGAATTGATGAAGGGTACATGGGCAATGCTATAATACAAAGGTCAAGGGATAATAAAGCTATAACTATGCATCTTACGGCGCATGGAGCTGAGCTATTATTTGGAACTGGGCACACTGAATTTTTCACTTTCTAATGGTGCCAGTGAGAAGTTATTCCACACTGTGCTAGCATTTGTGAGGAAGAAGAAGTATTGTTCCATTATGCATTGTTAAAGGGGACATACACCTTCCATAGAAGCTTTTCTCCACCGAATGTTGCTGGGTTACACTAAAGCAATAATCATGGTTACACCACACTAGAAGCTCTAGTCTAGCTCTAGCAAAGTTTAAAGTGAAACCTTAATAAAACTGAATATTTTATACACCCTAGCTTTACAAAGTTGGAATCCCAGTTGCTAATTTTACAGCAGCAATCATTGTTACTAGTGCTACATCAGTTATCTTGCTGTTATCTAAGAGCGATTACAGTTTTTTACTAGTCAATATTAGGCTGTAATTATTATTCAGAAAGACATGGTGGTATTTATAGCTAAATCTAAACTTACTTTGAAATGGTGCAATCTCATTGGTCAAATGGCATAGATAGGGCCCTTGTACAAAGGACACAGGACCCTATTTTTTAAATTAAAAGTACCTGTTCACATACACAGGGCCCAATTTTTTTTTAAAGTATCTGTTCATATAATAGTGCATGAAAGGATGGTCCCTGGGAATTTTGTTGCATTTGGCTATGTCAATCAATTTATGTACCACCCCAGTAATTATAATTACTCAACACAGATCTAAGGCTGGCATGTATCTTCTCTGAAAACTCAGTGGATTACTCACTATAATAGTACTCCGAGTTGTGTTTTTTTAAAGGAGAACTAAAGGTTAGTCAAAGAATTAGGCTAGAAATGTTGTACATTTTGTTTTGGGCTTCTGTACCAGTCCAAGGGTACCACAGCCCTTTAGCGAGGGAGATCTGCGCCTTCAAAGATGCCCCAGTGGCTCCCCCATCTTCTTTTCTGCTGATTCATTGCTCATACTCTGTGCTGCTGTCAGTTTAGGGACAGACTCAAAATATACAGTACACATAGCATAGAAATCTCACAATATAAGGCTAATTAGTAATTAATACAGATAATTACTACATGGCAGCACATAAACCAATGCAGATAGCATCCTAATTTAATAATCAGTCTTAAAGCATCAGTTTAAATTTTAGGCCAACCTCATTTTTTTTTAATAATTTGTGGTGACCCCTTAGCTTAGCTTCTCAACAGCTGCTCAAAGCACACTGAGCATGTGAGTGTAGCAGACACTTTCCAAGATGGTGACCCCCTGTGACAAGTTTGAAGTCCCGGATCATTGCTGCTATTGAGAAGCTGAAAATTTAGACTGGAGCAATAAGTTCAGTATACTGTTTAAAATATGGCATTTTTAGCCATATTCATTTTTAGGGTTTAGTTCTCCTTCAATCAAGAGGAACACCGGCCTGGGATCTAATGTTGTGTATAATAATGTGTATTTTTTTCATTAGGCAATATTCTGGGTTTACATACCTCCTAATCATTAAGCTTAATGTATATCTGCTAAATGTTACTGTTACTAGTCACTATAAATCTACTGTTGTCTTATTTCAATAGCTCAAGTTTTAAACAGCTTCCGAAGATATACAAAGCAAATGTTCACACCAGTTATATTAGCTGCCACATTGTTCTTTTGTCATCTGCTTTTTGTACAACTGGCGAGGGTATCTTTTTATACAACTCTTTCCTATTCAGCTACTCTATTGTAGGTTTGTCATAAATCCCAAAGGATTTCCTAATAAGGATCTGAGTTAGACCAAGATTTGACAAAGGACACAATGCCTTCTATACTGTTGGGCTGCACTGGACTGTCTAAAACCAATTCTTAACAGAGAAAGCACCTTTTTGTATGTAAATATATGACCGCACATAATATGTTGTGATTAAATAAAATATCTAATTTATATGTATTCTAAAGCCTATGTTTAGAGCTTTTTCCTGTTATAAATGCTTAGAACAGATTTAGTTTTTTTTCAGATTAGGATCATTTATGAAACTCTGCTGTATATTCTTGAAATGCAACTTTAAAGAAGTGCCTGTTTTATTTATTAGTGCAGTATTGTGATGCATGGCCATTTTAGCTTTCATGTTAATCACATTCATCAAGAAATATTTTTTTAATAAAAATAAATTTATCATTATCATATATTATAACTGTTTCAAATCACAATTCGATTTAATGGCAGTAGTTGCTATAAAATTGTTGCATTGGACATACATAGATGACCAAAAACTTTATAAAAGAAAATTTACAAAGAGGAATGAAGATTCTCCCACTGTAGTTTCACAGTCAAAGCTAGAGGAAAAAACTGAGTAGATCCCATCTAAATATGGGTATTGAAAATTTATTTTCTGAAGGAATTAGACATGCTTCCAAGAGAAGGGATTAAACAGCACTCTGTGTCTGTACATATTCTATATGATTTTGAAAAAAAATACCTTAATGTTTTTTAAATATTTAATTTGCTCCATATTTAAATTATACTCACATGAGGGAATGTTATATTTGTCAGTAACACACAAATTGTGAACACGTGTTTGCAAAGTGAACAATTTTGCCTTTGCGAACACTGCCCCTCACACGACAGATAGCGATTTCAAATGTTATAGTTTGTGATAGAGCACAGTGTTTGCAATAAAATTTCTTAACGGAAAAGTTGTTACGTTTGGTGCAAAAGTTTACACCACCTTCATGCAGGTGTTTAAGGTTCTCAATGCGCAATTAAGATTCGTAATGCAATAAAAGCCTAACAAAGACTATTAGATTGGGACATGCACATTTTAATTTGCAAATTTTGTTCACTTAGCCAATTTTTTTTACATTCCCCCTATAATCTATAAACAAGCTGAAAATATATTCATTGATACAGAATATAACTGTTTGGATTCTGAAGGGGAAGTGAGTCCTTAGTTGCAGTTATCGTACTAAAAAGGTACAAAAAAAGCTAATTGATGTCAGGAACTTAACAAGTACGAGTGTGACAGAGCCGGCAAAGAGACAAGAACAAGAATGCAGCAGGACCAGAACTGGAGCAGAAACCAGACTGGAGCAAAAGCACAGAAGCGAGAACTAGGGACTAGCCACAGTGCTGAAGCAGAAGCTAATGCTCAGGCAAGGAAGAGATGGGGAGGTAGGGTTAAAAAGGTCATAGTTGGCACTGATTGGCTGACCCTATCTGATCTATAAGGCTGCTGAGGTGATTGGGTAGCCAGGTGCACATATGAAAGTAAATCTGAATGAAAAACAATCTTAGTTGGAAAGCATTATTGCTTAAAGTGCAAGTGTCACCTGAAATGCTTTCCCCCACAACAGGTGCGGGCTAAGAGAGCCAACAATAATGGCCATACAGTATACCCATACCACCCACACTGGGAGCTCTCCTGGTGTGGGCAGCCTAGCACTGGCAGGGGGCAATTTTTAAAACAAATAAGGTTTCCCCCAAGCAGAGTGTAGGCTTTGTTAGCCCTCGGTTCCATTGAAATGGAACAATGTTAATTAACAGTTGCCCTTTAAGTCTTTATGGAGAAAATTAATTGGAGGAAAGTCATGGCATGTGATTTCATTTCTTTTTTTCCCTGCTATCTTCTAATCATGTGAAATATATATATTAAGGGCTGTATTTATTTTCAACACAGTGCAACACAGACTTTACACATTCCCCAGCAGTGAAATGTAATTGTATAAGGGATTCCCCACTAACCTTTCCATTGAGCTGGAAGGGTTTATAGCATATATTACTACAAGAATTGAAGTATATTTGTGCTTTAGTTACCTAGTGTTGGGGGTGGAGTTTACTTATAGTGGAATCAGTAGCAGCTAGGGAGGGCATACATTTTGGATAGAGCAAACGGAATCTCACCTGCCATCCCTTAGTTCAACCCTTTGTGCTAGTTGTCACAATTAGGGCCAGTGTTAGTTTCATGGAGGTTAAGGCAATGTGATATGGTGAGTATTCAGGGATTATGGCTAGGCTAGAGTTGAAAGCATGATAGCCCATTGTCACAGCCGAGCGGCGGGTCCCTGGCAATGGTGAGAGTTGGTTGATAGCTTGGAGTTCCCCAAGTCCCAAGTTTGTCAGTGGGACATAGTTGGTTTTTTTCCTCTCTCACAGCGTTGGACTCTGGGAGGGTTATGTTACATTGACTGAAGGAAGCAATCCAGCGTACCCACAGTGCTGGAAGGGACAAGTGGCTGGATTGATTATCATGCACCTAGTTTTGGTCCAGTTATTGGGGAAATGAGGCAGGTAGTTGGCCCTGCCCATGTCAATGATTTGTACCATTATTTTTGTGTTGTTGAACAAAACAACATAGTGTTAAAATCAGCAATGCAGGAGCATAAATTAATATTTTGCCCATTTTAAATCCAGTTAAGCCTTACTCATAATACATTTAACCTTCAGTTCAGATCTTCAAATCACCATGCATTTATTTCAAATTATAACATATGGCTGTTAGGATGTGAGTTTTTCCTACATTCACAAAATGTCATGCATTGGTAGTTGTATGAAGATAAATTTATGGGAAGAGCAAAAGGCATATATATATATATATATATATATATATATATATATATATATATTAACATTCACAGTAAGGGGTGTCTTATTACATGAGGTAAAATCTGCCACCTTTTTTCAAATAATAGCTTTACACTGAAATCGAGTGTTCTAATGAGCAGCATTTTGATGTGCTTTGAGAGTATGCCTTTCCCAGCAACCCATGATATTAATGGTTTATGAATCTACATAAAAGTCTGAATCTGAAACTACTCCATCTCTAACCTGCAGAGGTCATGTAGAAGTCAATGGCAGATGTCAACTCAATCCCCTTCTTTTTCTATCTTTAAGTGCTTATGCCTTATTACCCATATACAAAAGTCCTGTAAAAATTAAATTCTCAACTTCTGTTATTTGAATTTTACTTTCTGTGTACATGTATGCAATCTTTATTATGTACAACTGTTATTTTTCATCTGTCTACATAAATGAGGAACCAACTAATGTCCCTATTCTAGTAATACAACTAATGCTGCATGGTTCATGCAAAGGTAAACAATGGTCCGGGACCAGGTAATATTAATTTGAGGGTACTAAACAAGCTTAGTGTCACGTTGGGTATCCCAAACCCAGAACAAATGCCAATGTTCCGGTCATGGCTCATTCTTCTGCCTATTTCCGTTATCTTTCAACTCAGGAAGAACCCTTTGTTACTCGCACGAGTCGCATGCCACCAAGCCGAGAGTTCTGGGCAGACAAGGGAACCATCATTCAAGGAAACCTGATGAAGGGTGGGTGTTCCCCCTGAAACGTTGAATGTTTGGTGGCTAAATAAAAGGGGATACTCCCCAACTGCATTAACCAGCATGTGTGTGGATCTGTTTTCTATACACATACGAGACAAGGGGACCAGAACATGGGACTGGAGAAAGAACTAGGAGTAATTGAAGAACAGACAGGGATCATAAATAATCAGTCTACACAGTACAAAGTCAGAATCTGGAAAATGTATCAGTAACAGGAATAAGTTGGTACAGGCAGCAATGTAGCAGTGGTCAAGGACAGGAAAGGGTCAAAGAACAGAGAATCAGACTTGAAGAGCACCCAAAAGCTATCGTAAATAGACCTACGTTTGGCAGGGAGAATTATGCTGCCACCTTTAAATATTTGAATTTCGCACAAGCGCAATGATGTCAGATGCAGCATGCAGGAGACCACCATTGACAATTACACTTAGCACTATGATTGCCAAACCTCTTTATTTAAGTTTTCAGGATTCAATTAAGTCTGGCATAGTGCCACAGTGGTGAATTGCAAATGTGGTGCCACTATTAAAAAATGGATCCCATTCTCATCCTCAAAACTATAGGTGTTTGGTGTCAGTGTTATGAAAGCATTTCTAAGAGGTATTAAGCGATAAGACATTTGCAAATCATAATACTAGGAGTTTGTGCCAGCATGGTTTTTTTTGTTTAACAGATTCGTGCCAGACTCATTAAATTGCCTTTTATGAGGAGGTGAGTAGGAATCTTGGGATGGTAGTGGATGTAATCTACTTGGACTTTGCTGAAGCATTTGATACAGTACTACACAGAAGGTTAACTGTTAAATTAAGGAATATTGGCCTGGAACATAGTATTTGTACTTGGATAGAAAACTGGCTGAAAGATAGATGCAAAGTAGTAGTGGTAAATGAAACATTTTCTATTTGGACCAGTTTTGTTCGTGGCTTAACCCAGGGCTCTGTCCTTGGTCCTATGGTTTATATAAAGAAGCTTCTGTGTAGCCATGGGGGCAGCCATTCAAGCAAAGGAGACACAGTTGATAACAGATAAACTGTGTAGAATCCCATTGTATACTACAGGGCTTATCTGTTCTCTGCTGAGTATTCTGTGCCTTTTCTCCTTTTTCAGTTTTAAATGGCTGCCCTCGTGGCTAAACAGCTTCTTTAGATAAACTATAGTAAAGTTTCTGTAACAAACACACCACTTCTATTAGTGCAGGGCAAGAGTACATTATATTATATGATTCGACAAAATTGGAAAACTGGGCCTCAAAGTGGAAAATTAGGTTTAATATTGATAAATATTAGGTTATGGCAGAAATAATATAAATGCAAGTTATACAATAAATGGCAGAGTTTTATGGATTGTATAATTCCAGGCAATGTCATTCTCTGGCCGCTAAAGCAAATAGAACATTGTTTTGCATGAAAGGGGGAATTAACTCAAGGGATGAAAAAGTTATTTTGCCTCTTCATGGGTCCCATGGTAAAACCTAAACTTGAATACCCATTGCTGGAAAATAAACACATGCAAAGCGACATGATTTCTCTCATATAAGTACAGTAGAGGGTATTATAGACAGTAGGAGATTTTTTTTTTTTTCATAAAATGGATCACCGTGCCAGAGGTCACCCTTTTAGACTAGAGGAAAATAACTTTCATTTGAAGCGTAGGTGATTCTTCACAGTGAGGACATTAAGGTTGTGGAATGCCCTGCCCGATGATATTGTGATGGCTGATTCTGTTAATGCCTTTAAGAGTGGCTTGGATAATTTATTGGAGAAGTGTAATATTCAAGGCTATAGTGACACTAAAATCTAAAAATAATATAGACATTGTTAAATATTAGTGATGAGAGAATTTATTCACCAGCCACAGATTTGCAGCAAAACTCAGAATTATGCCATATGCAAATTTTTTTGAATTTTTTTTGCAGAGAAATGCCTATAAGAAAAAACTCTTATTGACTTTAATGCATTAGGACAAAAAAAAGTCACCGTAAGAAAAAAAAACTCATTGACAAATGCATTTTGAGTAATAAAAATTGTCACATGCGTAAAAAAAAGTTGCTCATAAAAAAAATTTGCAAAGTTTTTGGCAAGACAGGACAGATTAGTAAAAGTAAATATTACTAAATATATTTGATGTATGTGCACTGGGTTTCATTTGGAGGGGGGAGAACTTAATGGATGTTAGACTTTTTTCAACCCAACTTAACTATGTAAGTGGCAGAACAAATAATTGGAGAGTCTACTTTTAAAATCATGATCAGGATTTACTTTTCATTAAGGTACCATCAAAGGTACAATCATCTCTCCCAATCTCGGTTGGTCTTTTAAACTTATGGGGCACAGAGTTACTGCAGTAGCCAAACTTTGTTCCATTAACAGTGCTTTCATATTGGCACTGCCATGACATAGGCTAAGATGTTTAGACTATAATTTGCACAGGGATTCTGTACACAGAGACTCATACAGACCCTAAGTAGTGAGTATTAATCATAATATATGATTAAAAGTAAATATTCTTTTGTAAAATATACTTCAATGTCAATTCTTGAGATTCAAAAAGATTTATTACAACACAATTTTTTCTATAAAAATTAGGGTTTTTTTTTTACAAAAAACTAAAATTTTTAAAGAAAAAGCTGCTAAAAGTCTGAAAATATTCCATCTAAAACCTGTCGCATTCATGTAAAAGCCAATGGCAGATGACCCTTTAACAATTTGAAAATGTTTTTTAACCTTCATGAGTTTTGGGGAGTTTGAAGCTGGGCTTCACTCAAAAATTTGATACATTTTGAGGTATTTAAGCATATAGATATAAATAAAAGCTCAAGTTTTTAGAGTTTTGTAGGATCTGATTTTTTCAAATTTAAGTATTAGCCAAATTTGTGGATGGGAGTTAGGCTGAGTTTGTTTCTGGTAAAATATGAGAAAAAAAATTAGTTTTAGTAAATAACCCCCTGAATGTAAACAAGGTCAGCTTTTATATACTGTTAAATATAGAGATTACTATATAAAAATAATGCATAAAGTACTAAGTACCAATAATATTAACAGATAAGTAAAGGAGTCGTTACTTATCCCCTCAATTTATAAAAGTCTCTGCTGTTTTAGGAGACTTATTTTTCTGCTTTTGTCAATAATATATTTTTTCAAGTACCATACAAAATCTGTATGAAAAGTGAATTTTCGTACTTAATTTAATAATAAACTGAAAATATTAAATATAATTAGATACTTTTGCTAAGCCAAAGCAGGTCATATCTGATTTGCAATTACATCTGCTGTGACTGACTGAATTTAACATTTATCTCTTCAAAATGCAACCGAAACCCACAGAATCGTCACAGAATCCTATTAATGTTCTCTTTCCTGTAATACTTGCAGGATATCTGTGCATGCAGGTAACCTGGGCAAAAATGTTGTGCAATTACTCAAGCACCATTGGCATGGTAAACTTTTCTCATCCTGCAGCCTGTCTTTTAAAGTGGCTGCAGTGAACCTTGTCTTTTATAACCCTTCTATCATTACTTATTCCCCACTACTAAAACAAATACGGGGGAATGTAATAAAAGTCGCAAAGAGCAAAACAGTTTGCACAAATAAAATTTGCATTTCACAATGTAATACTCTTCCTTAAGTTGTTATTGCATTGCAAATTGTGCATTGCCCACTTTTAAGAAGTGTTAAAAGGTGTCATAATATTTTGGAGCAAACATAAGAACTTTTTCATTAAGAAGATTTATTACATTCATTGCGCACTGGTGCTAACTATAAAATTCGCAAATCTTCTTCCACTGTTGGTCGCTAAACAGTTTCCGGGTTCGCAAAAGCTATATTAAATTCGCAAATTTGCTCGCACAGAGGCATAACTTTTCGCATTGCAAATATTTTTCCCGTTACCGACTTTTATTACATTCCCCAATGGTATTTAAAGACCTCTACTGATTAGAAAAATGGGAAACTGAACCTGGTTAGGGTGAGAAGGGCTGATTAGAGGCAGAATAGCATTTAAAAGGCAACATTATCACAACTTTCATGGACAGATAAAACGAGTACAGGGTAAAAAATAATTCTCAGACTTACATAATTGATTGTTTTTGTTTATATGTGTTATGTATGCCTCACCTTCTCTTGAAGCTAATTCATGGCCCCTATTCTTCATAGAAGTATGGTGAATATATATATAGATATATATATATACTGTATATATATATATATATATATATATATAAATGGAAAAACACTCGCACTCGGATCCAGTCTTGAAGATGATGTGGGTGCTGGGTCAAAGCTTCAGCATATAACCATCGGATAAGGACCCGCACTCCAATATTTCGTTCCATACAAGGGCCGAAACGTTGGATGCACAAGTTGTAATAAAAACCTTTTTTTCCACGAAATATTGGAGTGCGGGTCCTTATCCGATGGTTATATATATATATATATATATATATATATATATATATATATATATATATACAGTATATATATAATCAATTTATTGCCAAATAACATGCCAAAACAACAAATGGACAGCACAACAAAAAGAGACCAGCAGAATTTTGTCTATGTGTAAGGATAATATTTTATACACAAAAATCAACTGTTTTGTAAAGCCTCGTGTCTCTTGAATATGTCAATACCGGACATGTATAGTTTTATGGAGATTACTTACCCAGGAAACCATATATTTTTGAAAATTACAC
The DNA here is from genome assembly GCF_017654675.1 of Xenopus laevis. Classification (NCBI taxonomy): domain Eukaryota; kingdom Metazoa; phylum Chordata; class Amphibia; order Anura; family Pipidae; genus Xenopus; species Xenopus laevis. The sequence continues at coordinate 66,533,749 of NC_054372.1, read as the reverse complement.
ATTCTGCTGAATCCAAATTGGGTAACCATGTCTTTCTACTCCTAATTACCAAACATCAAAGCTTTTTTGAACTTGGTAGTTTCTAGCATCATATTTCCCACATAGCATAAAAAAACATCCTACATGTGAATGTCAGGGGCCACTGAACACTTTGATGCCCATTGTGCATATGATTACCAAAGTATCTGGCATTTAGAGACCCCAAAATGAAGTTAGTGCATACAAATTATCCCAGAGGTCACTTGAAAAATCATCACATTTATAGTATTTTTTGTACTGTAAAAATGCAAAAAAAAAAAAAAAAAAAAAGCTGACCCCCCCAAATGTCTTTCTACTCCAAACTACAGAGTTGCAATGTTTTCCCGCAATTGAGGTTTTTATTGAAGTATTTGAAAATCTCAAAGCTATTGTATTCTAGCATCTTATCTCCCACATAGCATTAGGTATCAGGAAAAAACTTCCTAAATATGAATGCCAGGGGCCTAATGAACAGTTTGATTCCCTTTATGCATAGCTTTACCAAACTATGCAGCTTACACTCATAATAGTATGAGTTTAACTTTAGTTAAACTTTATTTATTAGTTGTAACATGGTAACGTTTGTTGTATTGTTTCTACCAACTGCAATAATGCTTTATCTATTTTATATTCCAAGACTGAGCCTAGCATGATATGGTAGTCATTCTAATACTCCAGGGCCCATTTACTTAGCTCGAGTGAAGGAATAGAATAAAAAAAACTTTGAATTTCAAATGTTTTTTTAGCTACTTCGACCATCGAATTCGCTACTTCAACCTTCGACTACGACTTCATATCGAACGATTCGAACTAAAAATCGTTCGACTATTCGACCATTCGATAGTCGTCGAAGTACTGTCTCTTTAAAAAAAAACTTCAACCCCCTAGTTCGCCACCTAAAACCTACCGAAGTACAATGTTAGCCTATGGGGACCTCTAAGTTTATTTTTGTCTAAGAAAAATATTTTGATCGATGGCTTAAAATCCATCGTTTTGGGGGGTGGGGGCAAAGGTAGAAAAAAGTACGTTCATCCCAGAAAACGATATATTTTTGGAAAGTACGCATTCCCCCGAGTATGAAAGCCTGGGGTTCTCTGAACAGTTTGATGCCCAATATGTATAGGTTTACCTAAGCATGTGGCATATAGGGGCCCCAAAATGAAGACCGCCCATATGGTCTTTCATTTCAGGTACTGCAAAATCAACACATTTACACTGTTTTGGGGGGTCAAAGGTAGAAAAACTGCAAACCTTTCCTAAATTTGGTGATTTTGGTGACATTTCCAAAAATCACCTCAAAATTTCCACCCTGCAGCATCGTATTTCTCACATACTGGGGGTCTGGGGTCTTCTGAACAGTTTAATGCCTACTATGTTTAGGCTTAAATAAGCATGTGGCATATAGGGGCCCCAAAATGAAGACCCACTATGGTCTGTTATTTCAGGTACTGCAAAATCAACACATTTACATAGTTTTTTTTGGGGGGGGGGCAAAGGTAGAAAAATGTACGTTCACCCCAGAAAACCATATATTTTCGCAAAGTACACATTCCCCCGAATCCAAATTGGGTATACATGTCTTTCTACTCCAAAAGACCAAGCCGTAAAACTCCTAAATTTGACGATAAACGCGGCAGTTTTTACATTTCTGAAGATTGCCTAATGCCTAGTGCAATTGGCCCCATTTATCTCACCCAATTTCTTACATAAAATTAGAAAACACCCTAAATATTGACACCAAGGGTCTACTGAATAGTTTGATGCCGAATATTATTGCACAGATATACTAAGGCATTTGGCATGTGCGGACCCCAAATAAAAATAGTGCTGTCAATTAACCTTCTCTGAACAAAGCCCCATACTTTGTATTATGTGCCACAAGACCCTCTAACAGCACAAGACCCCCCAAAACCATATATTTTTGTAATGTACACCTTCTGACAAATCAAAATAGGTAATTATGTCTTTCTACTCCAAACTACCATACTGCAAAGCTACACTAAAGGCAGCGTTTTTTATGACATTTCTGAAAATCGCCTACAAATATTGCAATTAGCCACATTTATCTCACCCAATTTCTTACATACAACTGGAAAACAGTTATGTATATATAATAAAGTATATAATATTGACACCACGTTTTTGGAAAGTACACGTTCGGATGAATCCAACAAAGATAAAGATGTCTTTCTACAACAAACTACCAAACTGAAACGCTTTTCTAAACATAGAGGTTTTTACAACCTTTCTGGAAATCGCCTAGAAATGTTGCAGTTTGCAGCATTTATCTCACACAATGTTTTACGTACAAAGAAAAATCACCCTAATATATGGACGTCAGAGGTCTACTGAATGATTTTCCAAAGTATGTGGTATATACAGACCCCCAAATGAAAAACGTGAATATGAATTTTCACGCTGGCCAATTCAGCTGCTGAAAAGAGAGCCCCAACTGTGTGTTATGTGCCGTTAGACCACCAAACTGTAAAAAGACCCCTAGAAAATCATATATTTTTGGAAAGCACATATTCTGGTGGATTAAAATAAGTAAAATATATCTTTCTATACCAAAGCACCAAACAGCAGAACTATACTAAAAATACATAAGAAACAATAATGCAGGCATAAAATTGCAATAAAACCACAAAAATTATGTAAATCAATGAAATAACACAGCATAATTAGTGGGAAAAAATGATTATCACACTGCCAAAATAACAAGTTTTTAGGCAAAAAAAAAAACAAAAGACAACGGTACAATGAATAAGTAAAAAAAAAAAAAAAGACCTGTTTGTGAGTTTTTGTGTATACAGGTTTGTGCACTTCTAAAAGAGTGTGTAAATATATGTAAATAAAATGTTCAGAAGGGAGCAAGTGTGCTAAAATAAAAAATACCAATCTTTACTAAAATGTGTGTGTAAGTGTATAAATGTACTGTAAAGGGCAGATTTATCAAAGGTCAAGGTGAGTTTTCGAATGCAAAACATTTGAATTTGAGCTATTTGTTGTGCGACTAGGGAATAGTTGCAAAAAATTCGAAAATTTGAATATCAAAATTAATCATGTACTGTCTTTATATCGAATTTGATTGAATTCAGCAGAATAAGGACCTATTCGATCAAAAACAGACCTATTCGACCCAAAAGAAACTTCCACTTAATTTTGGTTGGTCTTTTTGAATTAGACTTTCGAAGTTTTTTCAATTAGAAATTCGACCCATGATAAATATGCCCCTAAGTGTATGTAAGTCTGTAAAAAAACGTGCACTTACCATTTTTGGAGCAGGAGCATCCATAGAGGGCCCTGGACATCGTAGATACAGTAGAATCTACGTTCTGTGGCACTTAAAGGGTTAAACAAAAGCTTGGCAGACTGATAGGAAAATGCAGTATGTTTATTATATTTACATGAAAATAACAAAATATTTCCACTACACACATGGGAAGAACACAAAAGATGACCAAAACAAGGGTTTTTTCCCCCATAGAATTGATCATTGAACAAGATGCCACCCCTTTAGATGATCATTTAAGTCCTAAGACTGAACTTTCATTTGAAGCAGCATGTGTGGTTCTTCACAGAGAGTGCACAGAGGGCAGGTTGTGGAATGCCCTGCTGGAAGATGTTATGATGGCAGACATTGATAGTGTGGTTTTGATAACTTGTTAACAACATCCAAGGCTATGGTGATCTCAAGTTCTACAGTTAGAATAAGTATCAGTATATATAGTTTACAGGGCAACCCTTTTGAAATAAAAAAATAACAAAAGTGGTATAAAGGTGATACCTTTATTGGCTAACTAATATAATCATAGCAAGCTTTCGGAACATTTTAGTTCCTTTTTCAAGCTGATTACAATGAAGCCGTGGTGTTCTCTGGTAAATATACAACATTCAGCTCATAGGTCAAATGACCAACAAAAAGGAATATCAATCTATGGGGCTGATTCACTAAGGGTCGAATATCGAGGGTTAATTAACCCTCAATATTCGACTGGGAATTGAAATCCTTCGACTTCGAATATCGAATAGTGTGATCATACGATCGAAGGATTATTCCTTTGATCGAATGATTAAATCCTTCGAATCGAACGATTCGAAGGATTTAAATCCAATGATCGAAGGAATATCCTTCGATCAAAAAAAGTTAGCCAAGCCTATGGGGACCTTCCCCATAGGCTAACATTGACTTCGGTAGCTTTTAGATGGCGAACTAGGGGGTCGAAGTTTTTTTTAAGAGACAATACTTCGACTATCGAATGGTCAAATAGTCGAACGATTTTTACTTTGAATCCTTCGATTCGAAGTCGTAGTCAAAAGTCGAAGTAGCCCATTCGATGGTCGAAGTAGGCCAAAAAAAAATTCGAAATTCGAAGTTTTTTTGCTTCGAATCCTTCACTCGAAGTTAGTGAATCGGCCCCTAAGTGTAAGGTGTCAAAGTCATTTACGAGGGGATCTGCAAGAGACAAGCAGATAAGGTACAAGATAATGTGGGTCAAAGAGGCTGAGTATAAATTTTATATTCCCACACTTTTATTTCATTATATGTTTTAAATTTGCCCTTAAGAACCAAAATTCTAAAATTCTTAAATCCTTTATGGAGTGATGAAGGCCATTGAAATGATTTCCTATATGTATAGTGAATCGGTGGTGTGGATTTCTCTTTCTCAGGCTTTGCCCCGTCTCTCCTATATATAGTCCCCCTGTTATGCATTTAGTGCTTTGTATTAAGTACACCACATTGAAAGAAGAATATTTATAGTGACCATGGATGCTAATGTGTCCGGATTTGGTATTTTGTCAGAAGTCAGGATGTGTGGGCAGGTTTTGCATTGTTTTTTGCCATAGGGGTATGATCCATTTTTGGTGGGGTGCAATAAGGCACTTCTTGTTATTAGTGACTTTAGGTTGGGAGGCTGTCTGAATGCCAGGAGTGGTGGGTCTGGGAATATGCATTTGAGTCTCTTGTCCTTATGAAGTGTACCTTGTAGATCTCTGGCTATTTTTCTGAGGGTCCTTAGTTGTAATTTTACCAAACACCACCACAGCTTCAATAATAGCTTGAAAAAGGAACTAAAATGTTCTGAAAGCTTGCTATGATTATATTAGTTAGCCAATAAAGGTATCACCTTTATACCACTTTTGTTATTTTTTTATTTCAAAAGGGTTGCCCTGTAACATTTTTACATGACATGGTACATCAACTTAACCTATATATAGTTTATATATGTGAGTTTTTAAGTTTGCATAGGTGTGTACAAACTTACCAACACCAACAAAATATACCACACTCACAAGTCTTAGCATCAAGATTTTTTACACACACACACCCCTTATTTTTATGAATTCATTTCTATATATATATATATATATATTGTATATATCTGAAATCAAGTAGCACATTCTACCTTAGATATTCAAGATTGGCTTCATTTTGAACAGGATTTAAACTTTTTATTGCAGCATTGCTTCATCCAGTTGTTGCTGGATTACTAAACCAACGTGTCTCTTCGTACAACTAGTTGTTTGGCGAGCTAAGTAAAAAATGGAAAGTCTGTATTTATGTGTTAGAACTCAAATTTCCCATGACAGGCACTCCAACCCCACTATGCTATGCATATGAAGTTATATAAGCAGCATATTCTTTTGCTGGTTTATTTGGGTAGCAAGTTTGGAAGTAGTGCTTTCAGTTTCTGACTGCTTTGATGTTGATTAACTGCTCTCACTATTACTCTATTTACCATTATGTTTGACTTATGTTATTCCATTTGTTTCTTGACAGCATTGTTCTATTCTACTATAATTTATGATGTTCTGTTTATTCGGTAGTGGTGCATTTCCTCTGATTATATATGATTTTAACTGAGTCATTTTATCAAACGCATTCTTACAATAACTCACATCATCACAATTTCAATTCTCAAACATCTTTACAGAAGCAAAAATAAACAGCATCTAGTGGATAATATCTAATCTTGTTTTTCCAATGCAAGCAACATCAGTAGGTTTTGCATCTGGATTGTTTACCTTCCTCTATGCAAGCACCGGCATTATTGTATATAGATTACAGCCTTCAAATAACATGTAAAATAATGTAGCCACCATTGTAAAAAATAAGAATATTATAATTCCCAGAGGAGTTCCATGACCATAAAAAAGGCAGAAGGCTGAATACATTCAGTACATTATTTGTTACAATAAACACAGTTCAAAGAGTCTTGTGACACACATTACACCACTTGGTTCCATTTATAACAATATATTTTACAGGTTGTTAATGGCTCTTGTGTATTTTGTGCTGACATGTCACCATGACATGGCCATGGAACTTTTAACTATAATTAGCCTAAAAAGATCTCTCCTGCTAGCTTGGCTATCACGGCCCACATCATATCCTAAGTAGGAAAGTAGGAAATCTAAGTAAGGGTAGTAGGTTTCTGTCAGATGCACTTAATACATAATGTTTTGTTAAAGGGGATATTCCAAACAGCAGAATGATTGCTGTATTTTAAGTTACTTAGAAGCTACTGTGAAAATAATAACAGGTTAAAGATCTGGAATTAGCAGAATAGATATGTCTTAATATCTGAATTTATATATATATATATATATATATATATATATATATATCTGTGTGTGTATGTGTATATATATATATATATCTATATATATATTTATCTATATATATATCTATATATATATATTATACAGATATTAGTATAAGGATACATCCATCATTGTTTTGAATTGAGAGTTCTTTAACTGTGAACAGAGAAGGGTTAATGTATCTCCTGAATAGGCATCGTTTAGCACAGGAAAAGATGAATAAAAAAGATATGGAAACAAGGAAAGAAAGTGACCTCAATAATGACACATATCGTGTTATAAAAATTCATCTCCAGTGAATACATAAATAGATATAGAGTCAGGTTCCATGAGAATTGTAAGTGCCCCAGAAAACTTATCTAATAAAAGTAAAACACAACTGAAATTAAGTTTCAAAGAATTGAATCATCAAGTTACAGTAAAAAGAACATACACATGCCATATACCTCCCATTTGCACCCCCTAGTTTTTTTTAAGAACGTGCCCCAATCGTAATTACAGAATTTACAGATTTAATAAAATCCCCCAGTGAGAACCAACCCTACCAGGGCTAAATCAGTCATCTTGCTGTTTCCTAACAGTGAAATTGCGGTGCATTTTTTAAATTTACACAGTAGTCAAACATTGAAGGGGTGGCCTAAGTGGTATATTTATCAAATAGTGAAGTTAGAAATCACCACAGTCCACTAGAGTGAAATTCTGCCACTCTCCATTCATTTCTATGGGATTTTTAAAAGAGTATTTATCAATGGGTGAAAGTGAAAGTTCACACTTTAATAAATACACCTTTAAAAATCCCATAAAAATAAATGGAAAGTGGTGGAATTTCACTTTAGTGGACTGTGGTGATCTCTAACTTCACTCTTTGATAAATATACCCTATAGTGCTGCTTAGGTGGTGCTATAAGAAATATGATTAATACCTTCAGTGATGACTGGAAATGTGTTCCAATGTGATCTAGGCATACACAGAGCACACAGTATTCTTATTGGAGTAACCTTTATGAATGAAGTGCTGTCACCTTATAACATATTGCAGTACACTGTAAGCTATAGAGCACAAGTGACTTCCAATATTTTTGGTGCTCACCTTTATTAGCATAAAGATGGCAAGACTTTTACTCAAAATTAATGAACAGGCTACTGTTATTTATGCTCTTTTGCAAGGTGATTTATGCATGCTATTCCATCCCATTATGTAAGCAAAGTTTCTTTGAGCTGCTGGCAGATTGTGGATGAAGTTACAGGTTGAATAGATGTGCCCACAGTTGTCAACTGTAAGTCATCACATTCCTTACAAGTGTCAGGTATTGCTGGGATTCGAGCCAGGGACCTTTGGGTTTCTGGCTCGATACCTTAACCATTTGGCCAGGTGAGCAGCCTGTAGGGTTGCTCGCGATGTGGAACCTGGCCTCTGCAGTCCCAGCCCAGCTGCCGCCTGATTGGCCTCTCCAGCCCCAGCTCAGCTGCAGCCTGTTTGGCATCTAAAGCCCCAACCCAGCTGCTGCCTAGTTTAATCAGCCAATCAGGGCTGACTCTTCCCTATTTAAGGGCAGCACTTAGACCACTCCTTGCCAGAGCATTGCATGGTTTTCCTAGTACTGCGGCAGCGCCCCTAACTAGGTAGTTCTAGCTCTTGCCCCTTTTCCCTTATTATTCCTCCTTGCCTTGTCTGCCTTGTCTTGTCCTGCTTTACCTTATCTTGTACCTTCCCAGCCTTGACCTTGATCCGACCCTGCCTTGCTTGTTCCTGATTTCTGCTTCCTGTTCCACCTTGTACCTTGCCCTGACTTCACCTTGTACCGACCTTGTCTCGCCTGTTCCTGATTCTTGCTTTCTGACCCTGCCTTGTACCTTGTACCCCTCTCTCGCTATCCTCGGCTCCAGTCCTCTCTTGCTATCTTGCTCCAGTCCTCTTGTAACGAACTTACCTGGTGGTCTAGGGGGGAGACGACAGGGACGCCTGTCGCTCCCTCAGCGGGGACGCCCGCCTCGACGAGTAGCTTATTGTAGGCCGCAGGCGCCGGCGTCTTGTGGCGCGCTCTGGGTTTTCTTAAAGGCGCAGGCGCGCTGACGTAGTGACGTCAGCACGCAAGGGAGCGCAATTCAAACTCTATTTAAAGCCCATTAGGGCTGTGGGACTTTGCCCGTGATAGGATTTAGTTCCTGGTGCTTCTGAGCTTTGTGCTATATTCTGAACCTGTTTGATTCCTGTTTTTGACCCCTGCCTGGCTATTTGACTATTCTGATTCTGGATTCTGACCCTTGCCTGATTATTGACTACCGCTTCTGATTAACCCTCTGATTGACTCCCTGGTTTGACCTTTGCCTGTCTGATAACGTTTGTTCTCTGCCTGCCTCGACCCGGCCTGATCTGACTACTCTTTTGCCGAACGCCTTGTACTGCGATCTTCTGTCCAAAGACTTTGCTTTACTGTCGTGCCCCTCTGCCTATCCAGAACCCTCATCTTGCACCTCTCGTTTAAGTCCAGGTGGCATCCAAGTAAGCCGAGGGCTCCTCCCGAGACCAGGGTGCCTGGTGTTTGTTCTGGTGTTGGGTGCCGACCGTGACACCTCTCTTGCTCTGCTCTTGCTATCCTGCTCCAGTCCTCTCTTGTTATCCACTCTAGTCTCCTTCTGCTATCCACTCTAATCTCCTTCTGCTCCTGTCTTGCTATCCGCTCCAGTCTTCCTCTGCACTCTATCCCCAGTTTGATCTGATCTACGCCCGCACCATCCTGTCCCATCCAGTCTGTTCCTGTTGAGTCGTCGCCCTCTTCTTCCTGCCTAGTCCAGTCCTGATTTTCGCCCTCTCTGTCCTGTTCTGCACCTGATCCAGACTGACTCTTTGCCCTCATCAACCTGTTCCTGCTTTCCCTTCAAGTGTTCCCTAGGCACATACAGCTCCTGCCTCAAGGACTCGCCCTTTCCCTTCAATCTCCACAGCTCCCCCTTCCTAATCCTTGACAACAAGATTCAGAACTACCCATTCCCTTACCATTTTGTAGCCATTGAGTAATACCCAGGGGTTGCACAATGCATCCACTTAATAATTATTGATTCTGATTTTGTGAAAGTAATCAGAATAAGTGTGTCACTGCATAGTTTACATGGTAATTTTGCAATTAAATAAAATGTTGTATTGTCATAAATGACAGCTTTCTGGAATGGCTATATGATGTAGATTTGATTTTTGTTTCCTTTAATTTATCCATCACATCATTTTAATAAAGGAAAGAAGCAAGTGCAAAAAATTAAGGGACCAGGAATTGGTGATAAAATGTGACAGCCTGGATGCTATCACCTAATATGAGACAGAGAGTGGACCTGCTGCATTTCTACCTGATAGATATTAGGTAGAACACCGAGAACCCTGTGAGAAAACATTCTTTACTGAGAAGAAGCTTCCCTTATAAAAATGTCTTACAATTTGTGTAGAATTAAGTTTTTAAAAGCAAGATTACTTTTTTAGTTAGCTTATGAGTGCAAATTTAAAGGGGTGGTTCAAATTTAAGTTAACTTTTAATATGTAATAGAATATATTGTTCTAAGCAATATTTAAATTGGTCTTCATTATTTATTTTTTATTGTTTTTAGTTTATTTGCCTTCTTCTTTTTCTGACTCTTTCAAGCTTTCAAATGGGGGGTCACTGACCCCATCTAAAAAACAAATATTCTGTAAAGCTACAAATGTATTGTTGTATTGTAAGTGGTGTGGTTTTATGAGAGGTATGATAGACTTGCATGTAAATATCTAGGTCACTGTTTGAGAAGTAATCTCTGTATTATATCACCTACAGTCATTAGTTACTGTTCACTGCAGTATGTGTGTTAATTGTAAGCACTTGTGTGCAGGACTCTCAAATACCATTTTTAGAATGCTACCTTTGTTAGTTAAATTATTGTAAGACCCCTGTTTGTTATAGTTACATAGTTACATAGTTAAACCGGGTTGAAAAAAGACAAAAGTCCATCAAGTTCAACCCCTCCAAATGAAAACCCAGCATCCACACACACCCCTCCCTACTTTTAATTAAATTCTATATACCCATACCTATACTAACTATAGAGCTTAGTATCACAATAGCCTTTGATATTATGTCTGTCCAAAAAATCATCCAAGCCATTCTTAAAGGCATTAACTGAATCAGCCATCACAACATCACCCGGCAGTGCATTCCACAACCTCACTGTCCTGACTGTGAAGAACCCCCTATGTTGCTTCAAATTAAAGTTCTTGACCAGGGGCAGCTGGGAAATTGACAAAATGTCTAGCCCCATGTCAGATTTCAAAATTGTATATAAAATAATCTTTTGCTCTTTTGAGAAATGGATTTCAGTGCAGAATTCTGCTGGAGTAGCTCTATTAACTGATGCGTTTTGAAAAAAACATGTTTTTCCATGACAGTATTCCTTTAAAGGAGAAGGAAAGCTACGGAGGCTTTTTATTGCCAATAGATTAGCTGCAATAGTGCAAGCTAGAATGCTATATTTATTCTGTAGAATGTTTTACCATACCTGAGTAAAAAGCTCTAGAAACTCTCTGTTTGTTTAGGATAGGAGCTGCAGTATTAATGTGGTGTGACATCACTTCCTGCCTGAGTCTCTCCCTGCTCTGGGCTCAGATTACAGTAGAGAAGGGAGGGGTGGGGGGGAGAGGAGCAAACTGAGCATGCTCTTGCCCAGGGCAATGAGGTTTAAGCTGAAGGCAGGAAGTCTGATACAGAAGCCCATGTGTACACAATAGAAGGAAAGAAATGATGTGTTTCTTTTGACAGGGGACTCAGAGCAACATTACTTTGGGGATTTACTGGTATATTTAGATGGACCTTTCTGATAAGGCTTACTTAGTTTTAACCTTTCCTTCTCCTTTAAGGACACTAAAGAGCTGTTCAGTCCAAAGCTCCCTGTATGTTGCTTTCTGTCTGTGCTGTCAACATGTTTTCTCCCAAAGTTGTAGCCAAAGTTATAGCTAAACTAAAAAGAAAAACCTTTCTCTATCCATTGACCGAAAAACAGAATCCCAATTCTGTGGCTCAGTTGTTGTAGTTCATTGGCACAGGAGACATTTCCCTGTTCATTGCAGTTTCTGTAAATCACACTACTTGTGCTGCACATGCACTGCCCTTTGATAAGGGGGAGTCTGGTTACTGTGATAAGACTGTTTCATTCCTTATTCTGAAGAGAGAAAGATTGGAAAGAAGTTTTTTTTAAAAAAAAGATGTGTTTGATAAAAAGGATAACCTGAAATCAAAAGTTGAATAAAGATCTTTTTGAAATCAAAGGTTATATAAAGAACACTTTACAGTACATTGATACTTTTTCAAAAGTAAATTAGATTTTTTGACATAAAAAGTAAAAGTTTTTTTGTTCTCCCAAGTGACTCTCAGGAGAAAACATACCATACTTACTGTTTAGCACACAAAAGGTTAAGAATTGCATTATTCCTTTCCTGTGTACCAAGGCAAGTGGGATTTGATTCTCTGAAATGGCAGAACTAACAATACATAATTTGAAGGAAGAGGCAGCAACACTCTGTGTAACTTCAAGCATTGCCTATATGCCTGTGTTTTATTCACATCAGGGTTTTCCACAAGACTGTAAGCAGCGCCTTTGCTCTGGGCCCTTGGTTTCCTGAGTGACAACATTGCAATGTGCCATTAGCACACAAGGGTCAGAAAATTGGCAACAGCACTAGAGATCAGGGCTTCTGGGAAGAATTTTAGGATGCCGCCAGTTTTTAATGTTCACTGATGCCCGATAATTGGTTCCATTCCTATTAGTTGTAAGTCTTCTGCCCATGGAAGGACTTGCTTGACCTACTCCAAACTTTGCCAGTCCTTAACTGTACATTCGACTTCTGTGGTATTAACCCTTGTTGTAGCCTTGGACTTTCTCGTCTTACCTTATTATGCAAACAGTGCAAACCTTCATTCAACTCTTCCAGTGCATACGCCTGCCTTTACTTTTGCACTTCTTATTAAAAGTTAATTCTAGCCTGCCTTTTTCTCAATCAGCCTTCTAGGCTTTTACTTTAAATACTTTAACCAGTGGCCCCCAGAGACTCCATTGTGTTCCCTTTGTTGTGATGAAGACAGGGCACTTTCCCTTTCTACATAACCTATGTAAACATACTAAAACAGGTTAGTCCACTGGCATTCTGGATATATAGCCTACTTAGTTTCTCCTCAGCTCTCTCTTAGCTCCAGCTGACCAACTTCCTATTTTCTAGACAGCCAGCTCAAACCATGCACCACCACCTTTTTGCAATTACCCAAGTAAACAATGCCTTTGTTTTTCTTACTGTATGATCTGTCTCATATACCATTTCAGGAGTGAGATGCATTCATACGGAGTGCATTTAGGTTTTTGTGGTACGTTAATGTGATTGTTTCTTTCTGTTTCTTCTAGGTGATTCATTTCTTAGATGTGCCTGCTGCATGTCTGCATCCAGTGAGGGTACAGCATAATCTATTAGTACCTCCCATCAGACAGTATTCAGACATCTCTGTGTATTAGACAAAGAACACAATTAGCGAGCACTCACCAACACCTAATCCATGAGGTGCTAATTCCACCAGTGCAATCACGCATACACGCCTCCGGTCCTCAGCGTTTAGGAATACAAGTGTACAGTAGTTCATATGGAGCACTTGGGGTAGTAGTAAAAAGTCTTCATTTATTAAATATAGTTAAAAACATGGATGTAATTCATATGAATGTGCTAAATATCCCACGCTTGACGCGTTTCGTGGCTTCTCGCCACTTCCTCAAATGCATAAGATATCCAAACCCCTCTTCCCAGTAGAAATAGGCACATTAAACAATCCCTATAAAAACATTAACCATTACCCTCCCGTGAGGGAGTAATGTATCAGGAGCCAAACCACCTCCTGGTAAATGAATGCTGATTGGGGACAATTGTGTTGACATTCAACCAGAAAAGAATATTAAGTACATCTTATTATACAAATTTACATATCATATATCAAAAATCATAACAGAAAAAAATGAAATTATTACTCAAATCAGGGAAATTTGGTCAACCTGTGTGTTATATCTGTATATTAACCATCCAATGTTAAATTGTGCAAAGTCGCACAAATCTGAAATATAAACCACACTTTAGGTTATAAAGAAAAAGAAAATGCACTAATCGCAATAACAAGAAATCTCCCAATCCCTGTTAAGTCCCCCATGGTCTTCAGTGGTTTTTAAATGATAAATACAAAAAGCTTCTAGCCTATGGAGTTTTTGGTCTAAATCTCCTTTCCTTACATCTCTTGGTGGCGTGTCTATCATTTGAAAACAAATGCAGACATTACCCTGATGCTTTTCCACTACATGTTTAGCTATAGCTGACTTCAGATCTAAACGATCGACAGCCGATATATGTTCCAAGATGCGGTATTACTGTGTGAGTTGTGCTTCATTCTCAGAGAATCTAACTGCATACGTAGGCAGCATTATTTAGCATCTATTTATCTAGTCCATTTAATTTGTGGGGCCATGCCAAAATCTGTATCCTAATATCTGTGGGTTCTAGTTCATTAACACTAACAGTCTGTCTGCCTATGGTATATCTGACTCATCATGCCAACGCATTCCTACTAAATTTTGTTGAGCCAGAGTGCACCACTGGAACTGCCCAATAATGTTTATTACTTTTAAAACTCTTAAGTATTATGGAAAAATACCAAAATAGTCACCAAGTGACATGTCTTCTACAATTTATATTGTCACATTCTCTTTTATTGGCTCTACTGTAGACTAGTGTCTGCTGTATGCTATATAAATAGCCAAATAACAAGGCATTCTACAAGTCCAATATTTGTAAAAAGCCTTGTTCTATGCTATTTATAAACACATACACTGTATTTGTATGTATCATTTTTCTGTTGAAATAGCAGTTATTGCCAGCCCAGAAAAGTTAAGGTGGATTAAGGAAATTAAACCCTGCTCAAACTGTGTAAATTAGAAAAACAGTTTTCCATTGTTATTATTGGGCTCTACCATTCTGGTACTGGCAGACACGCACTAGTCAAACAATGTATATTTATAGCTGAATACACCACACACATTTAGTAGTACATGCAGTATAGCATGCAAACAATTTGCTGGCTTTTAGTGTCTTTCCATCTTTCTATTTTTTTTTTTAAAAGCACAGTGCTGCCCGTTGCTAGGAAATTCCTCATAAGAGTTGCTCTAACATAGCTATAGAGCTTAATGGATAGGAGGAAGAAGAAAGGGGATATTCTTTTCTATGTCATATTTTGATCAATCTACTATTGATTTATACATTTTAATTGTGTGATTACCAACACAATTGCATGTAAATACAAGGTTAAATTTAAGTAAAACATTTTCAATCTTATTATTTGTGTGGTATGTAAGTAAACAAAACCCCAGCATGCATTGTTTCAGCTACAAAGCATGTTAAAATAATAAAGAACCTGTTGGCAAGAGCTTAAACCTAAAATGAACATGTGGACTGTAGATTTTGGAAAAGTGGTGAGCTAATGCCTGTAGAACGTGCAATTTCTTTATTGATGGAGATCTCATTCAGCTAGTGTCTGTTTCTATGTAAGCAGTAATGACTTATATATGATGGTGCAGAGATTGTTGTTCCTAGACAACCTTAAATGAAGCCTAAAAATCAATATGGCTAAAAATGCTGTATTTTATATACTGATTTTAACATACAGCCCATAGGATAGCAGCGTTATTACAATAATCGCCATGCTTTCCAATATCTTTTCATGCACTCTTTTGAGATCCAGTATTATCTGCAAATCCTCCATATGCTCTGGGCTACTATTGGGTAGAGATATTAGTGTGCATTAGATATCACCAAAAAATAAGTAGAAATTGGTGGTTCTGTCTATCGCCTCTGATTATTTATGTATTCTGATACAGCAAACACTAGTATATATGCTACCATATAATTTGAAATAATCACTAATTAGATAAGTATGGACAGGTTTATTTTGTATATATATTGTGACAAAGAGCTATGTCCCAATAGGCTGCCTGTATATGATGGGAGGCATATATAGCACCCAGCCTGAGGTAGTTGCTCCTTTAAATCTCCAGGGTAAGACAGGCTAGGACCCTGGAGCAAGGATAGTTCAGTATACTGCCCAATTAGTCCGCAGGTGGGGCTGTTTAAGAGAGCCTGGCGGGGCAGTGGGGGTGTGTTGTACTGGGAGTCAGAGGGGCAAATTCACTAAGCGCCGAACGCTAGCGTTAATTCGCTAGCGTTTGGCATTTTTGTTACTGCGCAAATTCACTAACGAACGCTGGCGTAGTTTTGCTAGTGTTACTTCGCACCCTTACGACTGGCGAATTTTCGCTAGCGACGTAACTACGCAAATTCACTAACTTGCGCAGTGTACTGAACGCTACCTTTTACGCTAGACTTCCTTCGCCACCTCAGACCTGGCGAAGCACAATAGAGTAGATAGGGATTGTTTCAAAAAAAGTCAAAAATTTTTCTAAGTCCCAAAAAACGCTGGTGTGTTTTCTACATTATGGGTGATAGGCTGAAAAAGATTGAAAACATTTTTGGGGCTCCCCTCCTTCCCCCCTACATTTCCTGACTCATGGCAACTTACCTAGACAGTGGGCACATGTGTAGGGCAAAATAACATTTTTATTTGATGATTTGAAGGTTTTCTAGGCATTTGTAGTGCTGATACGTATTCCTCCATTGAAATTTGAATTTGGCGCCGTATGCAAATTAGCCTTCGCTAGCGTAACTTCGCTTTACATAGCGAATCAACGCTAGCGCAACTTCGCTACCTTACGCTATCCCTGAGCGGAACTTCGGATTTTAGTGAATTTGCGGAGCGCTGGCGTAACTACGCCTGGCGAAGTGCGAGAAGTGCGGCGAAGTTGCGCCTGGATCAACTTCGCATCTTAGTGAATTTGCCCCAGAGAGAGAATCTCTGAACACAAGCTGTGAAGTTATTTGAACAAACTGTGTATTTGATTGCAACTCAAAAAGAGCGACTGTTTGTGACAGCAGCAAGGAATTTTCCTGTGTACTGTAACACTGCAAACCGGTGAGGTTTTCCTTATTATTGACCGTTATAGCACAGAACTTGTGCCTGTTTAAGTTGTCCGGTTTGAACAATAAAACCACAGGAGCCTGTTTCATTTTTGTTGCATACCTAAGCCTCCTGTCTCCTCTGTAAGAACTGTTTTACCTGAGCCCTGCCCGCTGCTTTGAGCTATTCCCCCACAATATATATATATTGAAAAAGGTCCATGTGTGGACCGAAACGTCACGTCGGCTTTACATGTGATTTTCTAATACACTTTGATTATTCATGAAATACCTCAGTGTTGCTGGTCATTTGTCTTCATATATATATATATTTTAGTCCAACCTGATGCACTCAAAACAAAAGCAACAACTGCCTAGGTGTTGGTTAAAAAAGTCAATACATAGTTAGCAGGAAAAAAAACCACACTCAAGGACTTGAGGACTTGATAGGTGAAAAAATAAAGTTAGTGTTTTATTTTCAACCTTTCGGCACAATAACTTGGGCCGTCTTCAGGAAAGTGAACACTACACATACGTGAAATAAACATAGGGGCCTGATGTCATCACTGACTGTCATCAAGCACCAGAACTTCAGCACTGCTGGCCGCAGATAGCTCTGTGTTTTTATTCATTTATCGTGATACTAGACTTGCATAATAAACATAACATACAATAAGATAAAGTTTACTCGTGGTATAATAATGTGCTGCCATGTATATTTGTGTCGTGGGGGGAATTAAAATAACGGCCAAATCTCTTTATGGCAATATTCCCGAATATTAAACGGGAAGAAAGGATTCCCTTTACGCCTGTAGGTCTTGAGCCTCCTAGTGTCAGACTGCCCATGGTTCAGCTTCTAGGCTCTGCCCTGTTGCCTTGGTGAGACAGACGCCTCCGCTCAGGACGTGGCTCGGGGAACATGCAAATGCCTGATCTACCACATAGTCATCCGGCCATTGCCATCTCCTCCATATATAGTACTTTGTGCATACCTGTTATGGTACCAGTAACACCGCATGTCCCAGGGAGTGCAATAGCACTACATGCCACTGTTTCCCATCCTATTGGTGCCACATACGGACAGTCTCACTGGGGTCAAATGAGGACAAACCATTTCAAAATACCATTCATTGGGTAATCCGGCAATGCTGGTGTGTTTTACAGTCTAGGGACCTAATAGTTCAAAGCCAAACTCAATTCTTCCAGGGGTGTGTGTGTGACCTGGAGACAAAGCACAACATTAGATAATGTCAACTACATTGTATCAAAGCCATTACATTGATACATGTTCTTACTCAAATGTCTGAATTATATCTATATATATGATATATAATGTTTAGTCTTAGTGAGCCTCTAACCACACTGTAGGTAACTGAAACTGTCCTGAGCATGTGCAGTAAACACCAAAAAGAATGAAGGGGTGATACTCTTCACATCTTCACTACTAAAGGGTTGTCGTGTTGGTCAGATACATGATTACACACATAAGATGCTTCATTTCTGTATAATTCTGAGCTTTAGTTCTCTATTAATTTATTTTATTTTGTAAAACGTTTGCCACTGTTACACCAAAGTTAGCAAACCCACCTGTCATATAGTACATAATGATGTTTTTAGCAATACTGGATACTGGAGAGGCGGAAGATGAGAAGGAAATGAGCATCTTGTGGCACATTTGTTTTTTGCACTTTGCCCCTTCTTTGTGGATGATAAAAAACACTCCCATCATTCTCCCAGCTGCACATACATTTATATACATTTTGAAATAACAATTTGTTTAGTTAATATTTACTTGATTGCCATTGAAGAGAACAGAGGTGTTGAAATATTTCATGTATGCCACCACAAAAAAAAAAGAAAATTGCTTCTTCCGCAGAGCATTTTTGTTTGTCAGCATCAAATAAAGTAGCTTCTATTCTAGCTTTCCTCATGAGACAAATTCTATATGTTGGTCATTTAAATCATTCATTCTTAGTTAGGTCATTCTGTAGCTCAGCTTGACCCACATAACAGCTTCCAACCATGATAGGATATTTCACTTCTTTATGCCCTCTGTCTCTGGAAAGTAAAAAATAACCAATCTAGGAGTATCTCAAACATCCAAGGGCTAAATCTAAGCTGCACAGTATAAAGGACACCATAAATATCCACATGTCCATTCTTAATGATATTTATTATTATTAACATGTATTTATATAGCACCAACATATTTTGCAGCGCTGTTAAAACCATATGGCAAGGGCTACAGATTCTGTACAATATTCAGTGCAACATGCACAGATGGCAATTTTTCTGTGTTTTGCTGTCCATCTGTTAATGGCTTATTCCTGCGAAGTTCTTTCATTTAAATATAAATATACTGTAGATTACTTCATTGACCCATACTGGGTGCATTGATACCAAATAAGCAAAGACTCACGTGATTATCCAGGCCAGCTACATACTCTAATTGTTATTATGCACAAATAAGTACATAGAGCAATGAAAAAACAACAGACATATTTTACAAGGTTTTACTATGCTATTCTAGAAATTCAAATTCCTAGATGTATATTTAATTAAAGGGATCCTGTCATCGGAAAACATGTTTTTTTTCAAAACCCATCAGTTAATAGTGCTGCTCCAGCAGAATTCTGTACTGAAATCCATTTCTCAAAAGAGCAAACAGATTTTTTTTTATATTCAATTTTGAAATCTGACATGGGGCTAGACATTTTGTCAATTTCCCAGCTGCCCCTGGTCATATGACTTGTGCCTGCACTTTAGGAGAGAAATGCTTTCTGGCAGGCTGTTGTTTTTCCTTCTCAATGTAACTGAATGTGTCTCAGTGGGACATGGGTTTTTACTATTGAGTGTTGTTCTTAGATCTACCAGGCAGCTGTTATCTTGTGTTAGGGAGCTGTTATCTGGTTACCTTCCCATTGTTCTTTTGTTTGGCTGCTGGGGGGGAGGGGAGGGGGGTGATATCACTCCAACTTGCAGTACAGCAGTAAAGAGTGATTGAAGTTTATCAGAGCACAAGTCACATGACTTGGGGCAGCTGGGAAATTGACAATATGTCTAGCCCCATGTCAGATTTCAAAATTGAATATAAAAAAATCTGTTTGCTCTTTTGAGAAATGGATTTCAGTGCAGAATTCTGCTGGAGCAGCACTATTAACTGATTCGTTTTGAAAAAAATTTTTTTCCCATGACAGTATCCCTTTAAGAGGCAGATTTATCAAAGTGTGACATTAGGGGGCAGATTTACTAAGCTCGAGTGAAGAATTCGAATGGAAAAAAAATTTTTTTGGGTACTTCGACCATCTAATTGGTCCAATTCGATTGAAACGTTCGACTATTCAACCATCTTTAAAAAATACTTTGACTTCATACTTCGCCACTTTAAACCTACCGAGGTACAATGTTAGTCTATGGGGACCTTCCCCAGCACTTTTCTAAGCTTTTTTTTGATCGAATAAAAATCCTTTGATCGATCGCTTAAAATAGTTCGAATCGTTCGATTCGATCGATTTGTATTCAATCAAAGCATTTGCGCTAAAATCCTTCGAATTCGATATTCGAATTCAAAGGATTTTACTTTGAGGGTCGAATTCGAGGGTTTATTAACCCTCGAAATTCGACCCTTAATAAATCTGCCCCTAGAACTCACCACAGAAAAACTCATTCACTTTCTATTTATTCCTATGGCATTTTTAGAATTGTTAATTAAATTTATCAATGGAGTTCACCATTTGATACTTATGCTTTTAAAAATTCCATAGGAATGAATAGAAAGTGGGTGAGTTTTTCTTTGTTCAGTTCTAATCTCACATTTCGATAAATCTGCCCCTAAATTTCATTTCTGAAAATTCTTGTTTTTTAAAACCCCTAGTAGCTTATGAATTGGATGTCATTCTTAAAGGGGTTGTTTACCTTCCAAACACGTTTTTCCATTTCTGGCACCAGAAGTTTTTTAAATTGCTTTCCAATTTTTGTTTTTGACTTTTTTTTTTTCTAAAAAAAAAAGGTTTAAACTTTAAGGTTTCTCTCTCTCTCTGGTGATTCAGATTGTCAGTTCAACAATGCAGGCTCAGAGTTGGCAGCATTTGTGGGATGTTAGCAAGTATCGTATTAATTATAAAATCTGCCTTTAATGAAACTCAGGGGTTATGCTCAGCAGGCCCTAAGATGAGAAATATATTGACTAATGTGGCAAATTAGAACCATGTACACAGTCTGTGCCACATTTTAATATAGGAAAACAGTCAAAATTTAGAGAACTACTGAAAAAAGTTTTCTAGTGAACTATCTGAAATACATGAACTGAAAAAAATGTCTTGAAGGTGAACAGCCCATTTAAGTAGATTGTTTGGTGCTGACTACAGTAGTTAAAAAAAAAAATATGTGTAAAGGAGATTAAGCTATCAGACACCCTAGGGCATAAATGCCAATATTCCATTTTTCTGCCTACATTTATGTCTCCCCTATCCCGTCTCTTATGGGAGCAGATTTACTTACGTCTGAATTTTCCTTTCGGAAGTCTTCACCATACTTTGTGCAACTATTCAGTTGTCAGTTATTTTATGATTACTACACATATTCATCTAATGCAAAACTTCCTCTCAGCAAATGAACGCTGGCATACTTTTTCCAGCCAAAATTTGTCACTGTGAGTTCTCTCTAGAGTTACTTTCTTCCTAGCGAAACTTCGTTAATGTACTTACACTTACGTCAATATAAATATGGCAGCTACATAAAGGTTACATTTATGTATTTATTAGTGATGTTGGTGAAATTGCTGGAAGTGCCCACTTGTTATTAAAAATGTCTAAGGAAGCACAATAAAGACAAAAGAGATCCTCTATTGTCCTAGACATGAGCCCACCCTAAAACATGTGGCACTGCTCTGCAGTGACTCATTGTCCATTGTTGGTCTATGTTCCATAGTTCCTGGGTGTGATTCTTGTCTGATTTTCTGTTCCTGACCTTTGCCTGTTTTTGACCTTGCTGTATCGCTGTCTGAGCCGACCCTTGCCTGTTTGACCACTCTTCTGAATCCTGACTTTGTACTGCACTGTCTAACTGGTACTGATCCAGCCTAGAAACCTGACTTCTCTCCTGGTTCCTGATTCTATACTGCCCTTTCTGATTAGTGCTGTCTCTGCCTGATTCATGTCTGCACTCTCTGTTCCCTGTACTTCCTGTATACAATCTGGTTCCCCCTTGGTCCTCTCACTTTAAGACCTGGTGGCATCTGAGGGCGGAGGGCTCCTCCCAAAGCAAAGGCAGTTGCTAGAGGCAGAAGCAAAGGACCAGGACCTTGGGCTTTGTTCTGGTTTTGGGACACCATACATGACAAGTTCACACTTTGATAAATTTGTGGATAAACAATTGTTTGCCTGGGCAAACATTCACCTGGCAAAACATCGCAAAACTTCTCTTGCACTAAGCTTTTTGTCTAGTGATTTGTCTTACCCTTTGCAATGTCATTGCGAATTGTCATTTTGGCAAATTTTCTGCAAAAACCTCAATTCTCCCTATAGTAAATGTGCCTCGTGGTTTCTCCTTTTCATTTCTCTCTTGTACATTTTTAAATGAATCCACCTTTTCTCCTCTTTTAAAAATGCAATTATCTTCTGCCTTTTATTCTCTATTGCATATTACATACTCCTTTCCCTCTTTACATAAGCAATTGATTTTATACTAACCTCTAGTTATTCCTAACCTTTTGCCTCTACCACAGTTAACATCAGAAAAAAACAGTGCTTAATGTTTCCATAGAAGGAAATGTGGTCAATATTTTAAACTTAGGGGACATTGTTACCTAGCAATAGCCCTTAATTTCCCTACTGTGCATGATTGCAGCCAATTGTCCAATGTAAAAAGAAAGTACTGCTGTTATGTGATTGAAGTGTGTGTGTGTGTGTATATATGTATATATTTATATATATATATATATATATATATATATATATATATATATATATATATATATATATAGTTAGGTTTATAAATATTTTGGACAGATTGTGTTAAAAAAGGGCTTTAGTTCCTCACATGTTATGCAATCTTTTTGTTCAACAAACTGAATTAAAGCTGAAAGACTGCAGTTCAACTGCATCTGAGTTGTTTCATTCAAAATTAATTGTGGTAATGTACAGAACCAAAATTAGAAAAAAAAGTTGTTCAAATATTTATAGACCGAACTGTATGTAAATATATATATAGATATAGATATACATAAAAAACATTTGGGGAGGTTGGGGTGCAAATGCTGGCTTAATTAATGTTACATCATGCATGACAAAAAAATGAGAATGGTGTTCTGCACTCTTTTCAAAAGTATCATATGTAAACCTAAGCCAGCATGATAATTTTACATTGTTGTTTTGTCTGGGCAGTCTGGGCCATACTGTACCATACTGTATGCTGTAGGTAGCTATTTACCCCTTCCATGGGGCAAATTCGCTAAAGAGCAAAGCGGCTAACGTTAGCGCAAATTCGCCAGCGTGACGTTACTTCGCCGATTTACTAACGGGTGCTGGCGTAAATTTGCTAGCGAAGTTGACCTACTCTAACGGTACTTCGCACCCTTACGCCAGGCGAAGTTGCGATATGGCGATGGGACGTAACTACGCTAATTCACTAACTTGTGCATTTTACTGAACGTTACCTCTTGCGCTAGACATGCCTTCGCCACCTCAGACCAGGCGAAGTGCAATAGAGTAGACAGGGATTGGTCCCAAAAAACACTGGTGTCTTTTCATTTTTTAATGGTGATAGGCTGAAAAAGATCGTAAATTTTTTTGGGGGTACCCTTCTTCCCCCATACATTTCCTAACATATAGGACCTAAACTATACAGTGGGCACATGTGTAGGGCAAAATAACACCTCTATTTTATTTTATGAAGCTTTCCCAGGCTTGTGTAGTGTAATGTATTTGCTGCTACATATACGTCCATTGTATTTTAACTTGGCGCCGTATGCAAATTAGGCATCGCTAGCGTAACTTCGCTTTCCTTGACGAATTAACGCTAGCGCAACTTCGCTACCATTCGGCTTCCTGAGCGCAACTTCGGATTTTAGTGAATTAGCGGCGCCCTGGCGAAACTTCGCCTGGCGAAGTGCGGCGAACTGTGGCGAAGCCTGCGCTAGCGCAACTCCACAGGTTAGTGAATTTGCCCCATGAGTGGAACCTAAGGTTCATGAAAGACTGTCAGGAGTGCTCTGTTGCAGAGTGCTCTGCTTCATTTTCAAGATTACAGCACCCGTAGGCACATAGTGACATCATCATCACTATTTTGTTATACGGAAATTCAGAGATCCAGGTTCAATACCTGACTACAAACTTTCTAAACCCTTGTAGAACTTGTAGAACCTTGTAGAGCTTTCAATAGTAAACATCTTCCTGCAACTAAACTTCTGACTTCTAAACTTCTGAAAACAATCTACCTTTCATAATCGTATGGTTCATATCCAAAACTACACACTAGTGCCTGTAATAGCAGCGAAGAAAATACTGCATGTTGTAGGTAAAGAGCCCATTGAGTGTCTGCATGGAAACAAAAAATGTAGGGAACATGTTATGTGAAATCGCAGAAATTGTTTACATTCTATTTGCTGATGCTTACAGTAAAAGAAAAAAACACCATATAAGGCTCATACATATCCCATATTTTGCCCACATATTTTACAAATTAATATTCTTGACTCTAATTACTTTAACAGGAATACCCTGTGCCAGACGTACAAGATGTCATGCATATTTATAAATAAATGCAAATTGTACATTATAGATCAGCAATAAAGAGAAATAAAAGTGAAAAAAATAAACAATATACAATATTAAAATGTTGATTTTTTTTTTTATGTGACACCACCTCAGAGTAGCTCATGCATTATTCTATAGACTCATGTCTGCAGTTTAAATTTTAGAATATTACTTTAATTGGTTGAAGGGGACAAAAAAGTTGGTGGCATGATATACATAATTTAAGCACCACATTTCAGGATATATTGAAAGCTGCAGTGTTAGATTAAGTGGCCCCATCATTCAATGGCAGAATTTAGAAAGCTCTGAATCAAACACTCGTAGCTCTTGGATGCTGAATGTTTGAATGCTGTCTGCTGGATTGCAATTAAACAGTAAATACAGTGATAGAAAGGCCTCCCACCAAACCTCCAGCACTTTATATGTACTTCTTCCTGTCGTTTAAACACAGTACTGTTTTTCCTTAAGTCACAAAAAAAACCCACTAATCACACACAATGATCCTCTGTTAATTACTTCTGCCCCTGGAGATACAAACACACAAAAAGGCATAAAATAACATTTCATAATTTCAGATATACAGTACATGGAGACCACCAACTATATAATCCAACTTCCAACGATTCATCTGAATAAACACAAAGAACAGCCTGTAAACACACATGAAGGGACTTGCTTTAAAAACACACTGACAACAGCAACAACACACAGAGCAGGATATTGGCATGCAGTACAAACTCACACCCTGAACAATCCTCTGTACAGCACTTTCTAAACTCTTTGATTTAAAGGTCATCGTCAACTTTACTTACAGATACCCTTTAAAAAATATATCAGTCAGTTTTCATACACTAGCAGTGTTTAAAGGTTTGCATTATAACTACATTTCAGATCTCACTATGACTGTCTATCTTCCTAGAGTTACATTAAATCTTGAAGATTTTTGTTCCCCTTACGGTGGCCATATTGCAAATTACTGCCACTGGCAAATTTAGGTGTTTGTGTGATCAATTAAACAATAGACTATAGGTTATGTACTATTTTTTGCATAATACCATGTTTAAATTCAACCAGAAACATTCTGCCTATCCTTTCTGCACTGCTTCTCCGACTATTGAAACAATGTAGCAGAATCTATCGAAGACTACAGTTCCCACAGTGGCTGGAATGTAATGTGATACACAGGTCCATTTTTTAAGGACCCTGACCTGATGTATTATGGAACAAACTTGTCACGGCCGGCACCCAATACCAGAACTAGAGCCAAGCACCGTGGTCAGAGCTCTCTTCACCAGTATGTGTGACCACTTTTGGGCTTCGGGAAGGCCCTCCGCCTACTGGGGTGCCACCTGGACTTATGAGTGGGCAAGGCTAGAGTTCTGGCAGGCAATGGGGCACGGCAGGTATCTAGAGTCTTTTGGGCCGAGGATCACGGTTACAGGCAAGGATGAGGCAGAGAGGATAGTCAGACGGGCTGGGTCGAGGCAGGCAGATAGCAAGGATCGTCAGGCAGGAAAGGGTCAAAACCGGGTAACAAGCAGAAGGGGTTCAGGCAATAGAGTAGTCGGTTAACAGGCACAGGTCAGGATTCAGATGGGAGCGTCGTCAGGAAACAGGCAGAGGTCAAAAACCGGATTCAAACAGGTTCAGAATATAGCACAAGGCTCAGAAGCACCAGGAAACAATATCCTATCACGGGCAATGCATAAAGTAAAACTGTACCTTTAAATACATTTGAAATTCGCGCCTTTGTATGACGTCAGCGCGCCTGCGCCTTTAAATAATGCGCATGCGCGCCGCGCGTGCACTAGGACCCGGAAGCCGACGGAGAAGGAGCGCGGCGGCGTGGCGGCCGTCCACGCCGCCGCGACTCAGGTAATTTTCTTACATTACCCCCCTCTCTAGGGGGGGCCACTGGACCCCCAGGCTTCCCAGGAAACTTAATGTGAAATTGCCTCCTGAGGCGGTCAGCCTTGATGTCATCAACTGAGACCCAGGAGTTCTCCTCAGGACCAAATCCCTTCCATCTAGTGAGGTACTGGAGTTTGTTACGTACCAAACGGGAATCAAGGAACTCCTGGATCTCAAATTCAGGCTGACCGTCAACTTGCACTGGAGGAGGAACAGAAACAAGGCGGGTGTTAGAAGCAGGTTTTAGTAGCGAGACATGAAAGGAATCAGAAATTTTGAAATTAACAGGTAACTTAAGACGAACAGAAGAAGGGTTGATAACAGAAGTGATGGGATATGGACCAATGAAACGGGGACCCAATTTTAGGGAAGGAACTTTCAATTTAATGTTCTTGGTGGAGAGCCACACCAAGTCTCCCACCTTATATTGGGGTGCCTCCCTGCGTCTCCTATCAGCAGCCCTCTTCTGAGAGGATGTAGCTGTCTTAAGAGAGTTGTGAACTTGTGACCAGACTTTAGAAAACTGTTCGACAGAGGAGTTGGCAGATGGAACAGAGGAACCAGACCCTGAAAAAGAAAATGCCTTGGGGTGCAACCCATTAACAATAAAAAACGGAGACTCCCTAGTGGAGGAGTGTGAAGCATTATTGTAGGCAAATTCTGCCCAGGGTAACAATTCTGCCCAAGAAGACTGATTCTCAGAGACATAGCACCTTAGAAATTGTTCTAAGGTCTGATTTACCCTTTCAGTTTGCCCGTTGGTTTGTGGGTGATAAGCAGTAGAAAACGAAAGATTAATCCCCACTAAAGAGCAAAATGCTCGCCAAAACTTGGAGACAAACTGAACCCCTCTGTCAGAAACAATATTAACAGGAAAACCATGTAACTTGAATATGTGCTGAATAAAAAGCTCAGATAAGGTTTTAGCGGAAGGGAGATGTGGAAGTGCGACAAAATGACCCATTTTGCTAAATCTGTCCACGACCACCCAAATTACTGTTTTCCCCTGGGACGATGGTAAGTCCACTATAAAATCCATCGAAAGATGGGTCCACGGTCTCTCAGGAATAGGCAGGGGAATGAGTAATCCCTGGGACAAATTTTTAGAAGATTTAGAGCGTTGGCAAACAGGGCAAGAGTCTACAAACGATTTTACATCTTGCTTGAAAGTTGGCCACCACACACTTCTGGACAACAAAGATATAGTTTTACTTACACCGGGGTGTCCTGCCATTTTGGAATCATGAACCTCTCTTAACACCTGTTCTCTGAGATTTTCAGGAACAAAAAGCCTCCCCTCAGGAGTGTTGGAGGGAGCATCATTTTGAACAGAGGACAATAAGGAAGAGAGGTCAGATTCCAATGTGGCTACAATACATTCACTTGGGATAATAGAAGGATTATCATCTAAGTCAGAACAGATTGAGTCGAAGCTCCTAGAGAGAGCATCTGCCTTGATGTTCTTTGTACCAGGTCTAAAGGTTAAAGAAAAATCAAACCTGGTGAAGAACAGAGCCCACCTAGCCTGTCTAGGGTTTAATCGCTTAGCTGACTCAATATAGAGCAAATTCTTATGGTCAGTATAGACCGTAATCTGGTGTTTAGCCCCCTCCAGTAGGTGCCGCCATTCCTCAAAGGCCCACTTGACTGCCAACAATTCACGATTCCCTATATCATAGTTTACCTCAGCGGGCAGGAACTTCCTAGAGAAGAACGCACAGGGATGCAATTTGTTGGTAGTCGGGTGCCTTTGGGAAAGAACCGCCCCTGCTCCTACCTCAGAAGCATCTACTTCCACAATGAAAGGTAAAGCAGTATCAGGATGGCGTAGAATTGGGGCGGAACTGAATTCCCTCTTGAGGGTTTCAAAAGCTTGAATAGCTTCAGGAGGCCACATGCTGGGATCAGCACCTTTTTTGGTTAAATTAGTGATGGGCGCCACTATGACAGAAAAGTTTTTGATGAATTGCCTGTAATAATTTGCGAACCCCAAGAATCTTTGGGTTGCACGCAGTGAAAGGGGTTGAGTCCAATCCAGGACAGCTCTCACCTTGCCCGGATCCATTTCAAGACCCTTAAAAGAAATGTTGAACCCCAGAAATTGGACAGAGGTTACCTCGAATGTGCATTTCTCTAACTTAGCATACAGACAATTCACCCTTAACCTACGTAATACCTCACAGACATGAATGCGATGTTCGCAGAGGTTTGCAGAAAAAATTAGTATGTCGTCAAGATAAACCACAACATATACCCCCAACAGGTCCCGGAAGATGTCATTGACAAATTCCTGAAACACTGCTGGGGCGTTACATAGACCAAAGGGCATTACGAGGTACTCATAGTGGCCATCCCTGGTATTGAAAGCAGTTTTCCACTCGTCCCCCTCCCTGATCCGTATGAGATTGTAAGCTCCCCTCAGGTCTAATTTGGAGAAGATTTTAGCATCCTTGACCTGGTCAAACAATTCAGAGATAAGGGGTAAGGGATAGCGGTTTTTCACAGTGATCTTGTTCAAGCCCCTATAATCAATACAGGGGCGTAAACCACCGTCTTTCTTGCCTACAAAGAAAAACCCTGCCCCCGCAGGGGAACTGGAAGGCCTAATAAACCCTCTATCAAGGTTCTCTTGAATATACTCTCTCATTGCCTGGGCCTCAGGCAATGAGAGGGGAAAGGTTCTGCCTCGAGGGGGAGATGATCCCGGAAGCAGATCAATAGGGCAGTCATACTGCCGATGTGGGGGTAGTGTCTCAGCTGCCTTTTTGGAAAATACGTCAGAATAGGCAGTGTAGGCAGATGGTAACCCCTCAAGGATGGTATAACCCACTACAGATGGAGTACACACCCCACTACAACCAGAACCCCACTGAATAACCTCCCTAGAAACCCAATCTATCAGAGGGTTATGCCTCTGGAGCCAGGGTAAACCCAGAATGAGAGGACAGGAAGCTCCCTCAATGAGGTACAAAGCTATTTCTTCAGAATGCAGATTACTTATACACAAGGACAGTTTGATGGTCTTTTGGGAAACCACCCCAGACCCCAAGGGTCTTTTGTCTACAGCAAGGATTCTCATGGGCGGATTAAGGGCAACCAGAGGAATTTTGAATTTTGCAGCAAAAGCCGCGTCCAAGAAATTACCCTCTGCCCCAGAATCAATGAAAGCCGACACTTCGATAGTGCCCGTAGGCCAGGTCAATTTAACTGGTAATAGAACCTTAGAGGCAGATTGGGGAGAGGAAACGCCTGCACCCAAACGGAGCTCCCCTTCTCCATTTAAGCTTGGGCGTTTCCCGGCCTCTTGGTGCATTGATTGAGAAAGTGACCCTTCTCCCCACAATAAATACACAGCCCAAGGGACCGCCTGCGTGCCTTTTCCTCAGGAGTAAGGTGTGAGATGCCTAGCTGCATAGGCTCCTCCTGAGGTTGAGACACAGAGGGGTTTGAAAACTTAGCACTATGAACATGTTTATACCCAACATAAGTATCCTGTTCATCCCTATTCACCCTTTGTCTCCTATCTATCTGGATGGCCAAAGACATAAGGTCATCCAGACTAGAAGATAGGGGATAGTTAACAAGGCTGTCTTTGACAGATTTGGCCAGACCAATGCGAAACTGACTCCGTAGAGCCGTATCATTCCACCCCGTTTCCACCGCCCACCTACGAAACTCAGTACAATAAGTTTCCACCTCCCGTTTACCTTGGCGTAATTTACGAATCGCGGAGTCGGCCGAAGAGGCGCGATCCGGGTCATCGTATAGAATAGCCATAGAACGGAAGAACTGGTCTAAAGATAAACGGGCAGGATCGGTGGCTGGCAGTCTAAGTGCCCAGATTTGGGGGTCACCCACTAATAGGGTCATAACGAATCTGACCTTTTCCTCATCAGAGGGAAAAGAATGGGGGAAAAAGCTGAGGTACAGCTTGCAGGCTTCTTGAAAAACAAAAAACTGGGTTCTGTCCCCACCGAACTTGGCAGGAAATGCGATCTTGGGTTCCTGGGGTCTGGACGTAGAACCCCTATCTGGCGGGGAACCCACAGAGGATGTAGGAACAGAACTAGTTGACTGCTGCGAGGGTCCCAGCTGGCGGGTTAGATTATGGAACCCCTGGAGCAGATAATTTTGCTTTTGCTCCTGGTCCTCCATTCGTTGCAGCAAAGTAGTAAGCAACAGATCAGTGGATGTTGGGAGAGGAGCAGCAGCAGCTTCAATGTGATCGTCGTCCTCCATGGCCCGTGATAATGTCACGGCCGGCACCCAATACCAGAACTAGAGCCAAGCACCGTGGTCAGAGCTCTCTTCACCAGTATGTGTGACCACTTTTGGGCTTCGGGAAGGCCCTCCGCCTACTGGGGTGCCACCTGGACTTATGAGTGGGCAAGGCTAGAGTTCTGGCAGGCAATGGGGCACGGCAGGTATCTAGAGTCTTTTGGGCCGAGGATCACGGTTACAGGCAAGGATGAGGCAGAGAGGATAGTCAGACGGGCTGGGTCGAGGCAGGCAGATAGCAAGGATCGTCAGGCAGGAAAGGGTCAAAACCGGGTAACAAGCAGAAGGGGTTCAGGCAATAGAGTAGTCGGTTAACAGGCACAGGTCAGGATTCAGATGGGAGCGTCGTCAGGAAACAGGCAGAGGTCAAAAACCGGATTCAAACAGGTTCAGAATATAGCACAAGGCTCAGAAGCACCAGGAAACAATATCCTATCACGGGCAATGCATAAAGTAAAACTGTACCTTTAAATACATTTGAAATTCGCGCCTTTGTATGACGTCAGCGCGCCTGCGCCTTTAAATAATGTGCATGCGCGCCGCGCGCGCACTAGGACCCGGAAGCCGACGGAGAAGGAGCGCGGCGGCGTGGCGGCCGTCCACGCCGCCGCGACTCAGGTAATTTTCTTACAAAACTACTGTTGAAATATGAAGCCTGTTTGTAAGAAAAAAATGGCAGAATAATCTCTCTGTCATCCACTGGAAAACTAACCAAAACACAATTTTTTTTTAAACATTTTAAAGGAAAATCATTTAGTCTTTGCAAATTCACCTTCACAATAATGGCATTTTCCATCTTTAAACATACAAAACACTGGAATTTTCAATTGTCAGTGTATTTTCCTTTATCTATTCTTGGCAATGCAAATATATTTTTAAAAAGAATTCCTAAAGGAGAGGCTTTATGTATGTTTCTTTATATATATGTTTCAAACCAATAGGATCAACACCCATTTTACTGCTTTTTCTTGCTAATTGGTTTTCTAAGTATTCTGGTCTGTACTCATGAAAATATCTGACACATTTCCTTAGACCTAAACCAAATCTAGTCCATGATATGTGAAAAAACTACCCAGTGCTCTTATAACATTCCCCTATGGGCCTGCTCCATATCTGATTCAACATTACAATTCAATGTGTATCTAGGTAAAATATTTCATCCTCTAATAGTCTTGGCAAAGACATCTCGCTGTTCCTTAGCTGTAAATAGGTTCTTTTTGTGCTCATAGTTAAATGTGTCTGAGACACTGCTTTCAGAGAAGCTATATTACTCTGTGTATATCATTGTTTCCTGCCTGCTGGTGAAAACCACTCTGCTGACTATCTACAAAACTCACATACAGTGCAAAATAATTCCTCTGTCCTTCAAACCCTGCAACTTCTTGTCCCTTCTTATACTTCAGGGTTAATCTCCCTCTATGTTGTGTTCCAAAGCTGTCTTGTTTTATCTGTCTATTCCTTCTTGCTTCTACCTCAGATGCCAATCATGCAAACTCTCTCCAAATTTAAATCCACTGTAATCACACACTTTCTCTGAGAATTTCACCAGGAAAATCTGATGTTTTCTGGTTAGATCCCAATATAATCCCTTATTATTTACTCCTGTTCATAGCTTTTTTATTTACTATTTAATTTGACTGTGGGTTATGTAGCACAGGGGACACCTAGTTTTTTTTTTACTGATTGCATTTCAGTAATGTATTTGCAACCACATCCACAAGACTTCAGATATAAGCCTCTAATTTTCGTGAAATCTTCCTCACTGAATAAAGATGTCTAAAGAGAAAAATAATGTATTTAGTGCATTCATGGTCTGATGTGTGTATCAGTCAAGGTGTTAAGACAGTAAGCCAGTATTTCTATTGTCTGTTAGGTAAATTTTATTTGTAAAAGTTAGATATATACAGTATACATTTTCAACCTCGACAGAGGTGCATGCTTTTTCTTTAATAGCCAGTGTATGCTTTGCCTTTAAAAATAATGACAAACAATTAGGTGTTAGTTCCACACTTTGGCCAAAATATCTAAGCTCACTTTCCACATCAAGGCCCCTCATTGTATGTGAGTCCTGCACCATCCATTAGCATTCTACGTTTGTAGTGCATTTGAAATCAGGTCCCACAGCAAACAGTGTTACTGAGAGTAGTAAGACCATTGTGCACGTACCCTTAACTCAGAAGCTCTAGTGAGAAAGCAGGGAGCTTTAAGCCCCAGCCAGTAAACATACACCTGTAAATAATTCCCTGTTTTAAAGGCTGAATGACAGCTATAGACAATATTTGGTTACAATTTGTATACAAAACACAGAAAGAAATGGCCAGCACTTGGTTTAACCCATGCTGTAGAGTTGACCAGCTGCTATAAGCACCCTTGTGTCAGTGCTTGGTCTAAACTCACATTCTGTAGTTGACCAGCTGCTATAAACGATAAAAAGCCAATATTTGTATACAAAAAAAGGAGAACTTGATTTTAAATGCACTACAAACTTAGAATGCTAATGGATAGTGTAGGACTCACATACAATGTGGGGCCAAAGTGTAGTACTAACGGCTCATTTTTTGTAATAATTATTTTTAAAGCAAAACATGCACTGGCGATCCTTCTGCTTCTTTTGCATTTTTATCGTTTACAGTAGCTGGTCAACCCCAGAATGTGGATTAGACTGAGCACTGGCACAAGGGTGCTTCTAGCAGCTAACCCACACCACAGGGTGGGTTAGACCGAGCGCAGGTGATTTCTCTCTATGTTTGAAAGTGTATGAAATTCAAGTTTAATTCATAAAACTTACTTTCACTATTTGTCAAGGGCACCAAACTTTATTGTGAGCCTTATACAGTATCTCTTTGCAATACCTTAGGTTAATGTGTTCATGATTCATTTTTTGTAGTGATATTAGTGACATGCTAACGGTTAATGGAGTGCTGGTATTCCTGAGTAATTATGGCTAAAGGGAGTGGCCTACAATTCTCTGGAACTGCGCTAAGATGGTGATAGCAGCTGAAGAATTTAGTGGCAGAACAGTTATGGAGAGCGCCTTGGGCAAGGTTTCCTTTTCCTCACAAAAATGTGGTAAACAAGCTAGAGTCTTGCCAGTATAAATACACAGCATAGGCATAAACATCGGTGTCTGCAGACAATTTTCCAGGGTGGAGCAAGTTAGCTAATATCACATAGGGTGTCATCCCACATGACAATGCAGAAGATAACCTAATTAAGTCTTGCCTTGGAATGGGAAGTTTAAAATGTTTTTTGTTGTTGGGCATTAAATTTACAATTTCTTGCAGAGCTGGGCCAGGCCAGCCTAGGCAATCTGCCTGGGCATGTGCATTTGTGAATTGCGTGTGCTCGAGTAAGCAGTATCGCAAAAAAACTGGGAGAGAGAACAGACAGTCGGGAAGAGAGGGGACCGGGCATGGGGTAGGCGACAGAGAAGATATGTGCCTGGCACCCCCTACACACGTTCCTACTCTGCCTACCTCTAGTTTGGGCCCGGATTCCTTGGAACTAGCTGGAGAAGTCAGGGTGGGTGTCTTTCCCCATTCTGCGGACACCATGGGCCTAATGCATGTCGATTAATGCAATTATGTGAAATACTGATAAATGAGATAGGTAACAAAATAATGCAGCACTATTCCTCCAAACTTCCAGCTCTGGAATGCTTCTACAGTACTTCCCTTAAGACCCTGGACCTGCCAACAGATGGGGCACTGGAGATTGGCTCTAATATTTTATTCACCCATTTTCCCTGCTGCCGTGGGGGGTTAAAACACTCAGCAAAGACTCAGGGAGAGGGAAGGACACAACACACCGAGGGCTTTGTAAATAAATCCTTTTTTCTCATAGCCAACCTCCATAAAATAGCAGGGTGGAATGCGTATTTATAATGTGTAGCTCGTGAGACGAGCCGTAACAACTAATCCAGTAAGAAGCTTTTGTAAAACTGCAGCCACACGGGCAGTCGATGGTTTGTAAGAAGCCGCAGGGAGAAGCGAGCGTTGCGCCAATACGTTTCAGCACCCTGGCCAGCAGCTCCCCCGACGCTTTGCAGTACTAGGACCCTGCGGCTCCGCTTGCTCGTGCACAGCACGAAACCACGCCCATCAACTTGGCCGAACCCAGAATGTGTCAGGCTTCAGACTTTGGCACACGGAGATGCACCATCCCTGGGCTGTAGGGAAGGCTTAGGATACGGCTGCTACTCTCCGCTATCTGCAGCGGGTTTGTTTGAGTTGAGCGAGCCCTGCATTGGGATCCTGGCGGATTGCTCTAATTTTCTGCAGTTTTATCTGGCTTGGTTAATGCAGCTACACGCAGGATTTCCTCTGGTGCAGTTGAGTTCAATGCTGGTCTCCGCTTAGGATGCTCTCACTGGATGTTTCCAACACTGCGGGATCCCCTATTCGCTAGTTTTTCCTTTATTTTGGTGAAGGGAACTAAACCCATTCAACTTTCCCCTTGCCCCTAGACTGTGCCCTTTCCTTCTCCGTCCTGACCCACCTCCATGCTTTCCCTTGTGAACCCATAACCTTACAGGGATCCAACTCTTTGGTATAAGCTCAACTCTTCCATCCTATTTCCTGCTTTCCATGAAGATCTGATTAGCCCCCAGCAGGGAGAAAAGAAGATGGACGTTTTGCATGCTTTCATCTGTATGTCTGTCTTCTGGACTGTGTCTTGGGGCAGAACTCGGGCAGACTCCATCATCCACATCGGTAAGACTTGCCCAGCACTCTCCTACTATTCATAAATAAATAAATATAAATATAAATATAAATATATATATATATATATATATATATATATATATATATATATATATATATATATATATATATATATATATGTGTGTGTGTGTGTGTGTTTGTGTGTGTGTCATACATTCATATATGGATTATTGCATTTATCCAGCCCCAAAACCCATCTTTGTGCAGTATTGCAAAATTCCTCACCCCCCCCCCCCTTATTCTGAGGCTTTCCTGTTGCACGTTTTGTAGTTGCTACATATCAAATACATTATCCTCAGACTGATATGGGTTTCAAAGTGTTCAAGCAACAGATCACACAGGTGCCTGCCAACTGGACCTGTGTAAATGTATTTTAATTCACGTGTTGCTACAGTATGTGCAGAAGAGGATGGTACTTATAAAGATAATTGATTGGCTGGTAAATATTGATTTGGTGGATATTTAAAGATTTTAATCAATAGATAGATATGAATAATCTTTCCAAATGCCTTTAAAATTTAAAAAAAAAAAAAAAAAAAACCTGTCCCCCTGAGCCGCTAGGCGCTAGCAGTTTGTAAAGAGTTTTTATTTTTGTGACAGGTGTGATTGAGTAAGATATGTTGATTTCCTCCCTGAGATGTGTGGCTGCATATATCAAGAGACCCACGCGAAGTGCCACTGTACATTGGGGATATGAGCAGCAGTAAAGCCGCCTAGGGGAGCTGCATTGAGGCAACAAAAGGCTGCATTCATGTGCCTAGGCTGCAGAGATCAGCCTTTGTGGGATACAAACACTCGCAGACAGTCAGAGATAGAAAAAGGAGATGTTTGTGGATTTCCAGAGAAGGGGAGCTTGTGAAAGGCTAAAAGCTTGCGGGCCCCACCTATTGGCAGGCTGGTTACAGTGGATGTAGTATTTCATTCTGTCACCCACATGGATCTACCACACGCGCACACACATGTACTTCTGCACTGAATCAGCATAAAATAACATATGAAGGGGAATTTGCATGCATAACTAATGGAGACAGTCTGACAGCAAAAGCTCATGTGTTACAAATGGGAGTCTGCTGAGCAACCTGTAATTGTTTTATATGTCCTGTTCAGTTCTTTATCTTGCTTTCACCCTACGAGAAGATGAGCTTGTTGGGGTTTGTTTTAAGACCTATTTTTCATATCATATTCATAGTTGCTTGTATTCTTTATGGCACCTAAATTGTTATGCAGATAGTTATTATGTAACAAGAGCATGGGGGGAGTGGAGGATATGGAATAGTGATTTTTATGGTGGATAAATTGTGTAAATTTCTTAATGTCAGTTCAGCCTAGAAATTCATCTACAATCCAGACACGCAGGGTCCCTCTGGAAAGGAGTGTGCTACATTACACCAATTGAACTGTTTACTGCTTCTCCTCCTCCTCCTCCCTATTTTCTCTAGGATCCCTTCTTCATGACAACCTTGGTGCTAGCCCATCATAATTAACCACCCCCACCCATAACCTTAGATTACAACAGATTTCTCTCTATATTTATTTCTCTCGTTAAATATGATGTCATCGCGTTTTCAGTAAAAACATACCCGCTGTAACCTAAGTATTTCATTTATAGATGCAAAATAAAGATAGAAATTGAACATTAGAAAAATAATGGGTAGATGGGTTGCTGGGTTGCTGGGTTGCTGGATGAATATAATAATTATTAAACAGAAAAATTACTATATTGTTTTGGGTTGAAAGGGTAAATGGTGAGGAAAAATGCACTGATTCATAAAGGGGGGAGTGTTGGAAAAAACTGGAAAGAAATAGTTCAAAGCAATAGAACATCATCCTGCATTAATTTGTTATTAGCGCTGTATATTGTCTAGTCCTTCAGACAGTACAGCTTTTTAAAGGCTGTAGCAGTTGACTCATCTTCAAGTTATTAAATATACACAAAAATCTGAGGCTCTTGTTCCCATGGGTACAAAAGTTTATAGGGGTCATAACTAATGGATATCCTTGACTGGATCATTACATAGTTTTCTGATCCTAGTTCAGGGTCAGAAATCATGTCTGGGTTTTAAACAAAAATGTCAAGGGATACAGTCATTTTCTTGATGCATATTTCATTGTAAAATGAATTGCAATATCTAGGAAAGTAAAATAGCAAAGAATACATATTTTAAAATATGCTGAGATTTAATACTTTATTGGATAACCAATGAATAAAATGGAGAATATCCTCAATTGTGTATAACAGAAGGCAAGTTTCAGGTTAATGATTGTATTCTGTTTATGTGACGGAATCTATTCGTCTTTATCTAATACATCTTAGTTTTTTTTATAAATAATATTTGGCAGAAAAAAAATTGGCATAAAATACAAACATCTTGTTAATTCATGGTAGGATATTCGTATGCATTTCAAGTAGTTTCAGACAAAAGCTGTGATCAAATCAAATTACTGTGCCACTATTTGCTGTAATACAGATTGGTGTTAAATTTAAAGCGTTAGGAATTGTAGAATGTGTATTCACACACCATGTTCATGTATTCCACATGTTAAACAATTCTGCATCATTTCTGCAAACATGATATTTCTATTTAAATAACTGTCTCTTGTTGTTTTCTGTCCAAAGTTATAAATATGTATTATCTAAAGTTCCAGGAAGCACAATAGACTAAATTCATATAGCTTTATTTTGGGAAGAGATATTCTGCTGCCAACAGAGCACCAGGCAGTAAAGACAGGATTCAGCTTTATAGAAGAAAATATGAATTATGTAAGTGGGTCGATTTTTTTGGGGAGGCATTACTGTCTTACAACCAGGTACTTTAAAACTTTGCATGCTGGAGATCCAGTACCATTGTGGACTACATGTTGCCAAATAAACCATTGTCTGCATATGAATTGCAGGAACTCAAAAAACTTTTCTGTTTACTGTTCTAAGGCATTGCCTCTTTGGTCCCTTATCTATGACCATAAAAGGTATGCCATAAGAATTTATCACACCAACTTAGGTGACTATGGAAAAGGCCATCAATAGCTATATAGCTATATATAATGCTTGCACTTACAGTTTTATCTTAAGTGTTAATGACATTATATTTGTACAGTAGTTGGCACAACATATAGCCTCTGAAATATGAGAAATGAGCCTTCATGTGCAGTATAGTCCCCTTATGTGAGTCAACCCAGAAACTAGACAAATATGTTTAATATCCGAAAATCTAGCACTCTCATAATCTAGCACTGATTTACTGATATATAGGATCGTTTTCTGGATACAGAGATACACTATAAGTTGGTGTGTAGATTTCATTTGTTTGAAGATTACATTTTTCTATATGACCACATGAGAATTCTTCAAGCTTGAAAAAAAAAATCTGAGCATTTCTCAGACAATTCATTAAATTTGAAACACAATTAGTGTATTTGACAAGGGGATTAGTGATTTTTATAGAGTACTTTACGTTTCCATGAAAATGGCAAATTGATAATTGTTAAACATAGAACATGATCTTTTATAATTAGAGAGCTGCCCACGAACAACCACACATATATTATTTTTTTTAATCTCTATTACTATTTGACTTAACTAAAAGCCTTCTTATGACTGAAGTTATTCACATTCGTAATGTGAATTCCCTTAATACCAAAAATGAGAGATGAATCATGGGAAGTGGCTTGTATTAGGGTATTATTTGCATGTCTCCTCACATGATTTATTTAGTGAATGTAATCTCTCATTTAACGGAATTCTATCTGTGTAGCATGGCACCTATATTTTTATCTTCTGTTATAAGATTTTACTGCAATCATTTCACAGTGGAAGGGCATTTAAGACCTCTTCACTCTAACCTCTCTGGTAATTGCAAGATAAATCACTTCTGTAGTATGTCGTGTTTGGTTGCAACTGATCCAATGTAAATGTTATAGTCACTTTTCTTACAGTAGGTGGCATTAAGTTCCTAAGCAATTGGTGGCAAGTGATTGGACAGCGCACGACATTATGTGCATGGGGTCAACAAGAGCAGAAACATTGCGCATAT
Source organism: Xenopus laevis (assembly GCF_017654675.1). Taxonomy (NCBI): domain Eukaryota; kingdom Metazoa; phylum Chordata; class Amphibia; order Anura; family Pipidae; genus Xenopus; species Xenopus laevis. The sequence continues at coordinate 66,494,379 of NC_054372.1, read as the reverse complement.
GTAGTTTTGTCTTGTAGACAGAACAAAGTGATGGGATGCAATCCAAGATGGTGATGATGAGGGATAAGGATTTTTTAACTTAAAGTCATGCTTTCTGTCTGAATAATTAAAAAAAGAAGCATTTTAAAAGATCATTAGCAAAATATTTTTCTTTCTCCTTTTAAGCTTTCCTACACAACATTCAGTAATGTGCTCATGTTGCACCCAAATGTGCAAGGAGTTGCTTTCACCAAATTGATGGAAAAGACTTGTATCACTTCCTTTGTGCAGTTAATCTTATACACAATAGTAAACAACAACTGTGGGAATCAGTGTGCAAAAAACACTCTTACACCGTATCCAGTGAGAAACACAGTTTCCCTGACCCTAATCGTCTCATTAGGTCTTAATAGCCATTGGGAGTTAAATGTAGACAATTGCAGAGCTTAATAAGACCTCTTATACACCAAACTTTGGGCTGCCACTCAATAACATGGGTTCCTCTAAGCAACTTAGTGAGAATAAAACATTTAACTGATGCCTTCAAAGCCAGGAAATATTGCAAATTGTTTCCACTGTCTTTGATGCAAAACAGCATCTAAACAAACCAGAGACATTTTGCAAACCAGTTCTGCAGGTTGATAAACTAAAAATTTAATGTTTTGGCCACAATCACCAAAGGTTTTTGAAGAAAAAAAGGAGCATCATTTAATGGAAAAAAAACACAATGGCAACTTTCACACATAGGGTGGATCTATTATGCTTTAGGGCTATGTGGCAGCCAATGGCACATGAAACACTGTATTTGTAGAGGGGTAAATGGAATAGAAATTGTCAAATTTGGATGTAATATGAAACAGTCAGTCAAGAAACTGAAACTTAGAAAGGGGATGATCCTAAACATGCATCTAAAACCACCACCCTCACTGTCCTCATAGTATATTCCTTATATTCAATGAGTCTACAAACTCTCAAATTAGATCAATTGCATACATTTGATCTAGGACAGCTCCCATCACTAAAGTTTGTCAAATAAAATGTAACTGTGTTTTAACATTTTATATTGCTTTTAACCCTCTGATTACTGCAGTTGTTGTTTACTACTTTTTACTTTAAGAGTTAAAGGGATTCTGCATGTGAAAACATATTTTTTTCAAAACGCATCAGTTAATAGTGCTGCTCCAGCAGAAATTTGCAATGAAATCAGTTTTTCAAAAGAGCAAACAGATTTTTTTTTTATTTTATTTTGAAATCCAACATGGGGCTAGACTTATTATCCGTTTTCCCACATGCCCCAAGTCATGTGACTTGTGCTTCCATAAACGTCAGTCACTTTTTACTGCTGCACTGCAAGATAGAGTTATACCACCCCCTTCCTTTCCCCCCAGCAGCCTAAAAATAGAACAATGGGAAGGTAACCAGGCAACAGCTCCCAGACATAAGATAACAGCTCCTTGGTATATATGAGAATAGCACTCAATAGTAAAAATCCAAGTCCCACTGCAGCTCCTTCAGTTACATTGAGTTGGAGAAACAACAGCCTGCCTAAAAGCAGATCCATCCTGAAATGCTGGCTCTTTCTGTAAGCACAGGCTCAAGCAAAATGATCTGAGATGGCTGCCTACAAACCAATATTACAACTAAAAAAATATATATATTGGTTGGTTCAGGAATAACATTTTATATGAAGAAATAAAAACGACACCATAAAAATCACAACAGTATTCCTTCAACTAAATATGAAATTTGGCAAAGGGAGCCTAAACATTTGCTTGGGTGGAAATAGGCAGATTTTTAACCTGGTATAAGGTACTCAATGCAGTCAATGTCCAGGCCACAAGTGTTCTAGGTATGGGCACAAAAGGGACAATAGTACTGTACATGAGCCTCATTATCTAGAAACCTCAGGTACTAAACATTCTGGATAAAAGTTCCAATATCTGTACTTATTTAGTCATAGGTACTTATGCCATTCTATTTGTATATCAGTCAATGTTTATTTTAAACAGATAATATTTCTCAAATCCAACCACAAATTATTACAGGGTAATATTTTTATGGTAGTTAGAAAAGCTCTGATGTTTTTAAAACTAAAAAAAAAATCATATGTGCAGCTTTTTCATTTTGTTTTCAGCCACAATAAACTGCAACACCCCATGTACTCATAGCATTCCTTCACTGCATTTTATACTGTATTTATGGTTTTAGATGTTATACTTTTTACTTATGCTGACCCTCAATGGACTTCCCTTACAATAGCAACCTTTTTGCATACCAAACAAATAAAGGTACGTGGCTGGTTAAAGAGAATGCCTCGATGAAGCAATTGTTATGGTAGTTCCTATTCTGCACATATAAAGATTTATAATTCACTTTGTAGGCTATACATCCATTGCTGTCTATTTAACTCAGATTAACCTAGGATACAGAGTTTATAAATAGGGTGTTTTACTGCTAAATTCTGTATTAAGCAAGCAATAGATGTTTTCTATGGCTCTTCTAAGTTGGTAAAGAGTGTGCTGCCAGGTCTGACAGATACTTAGTTCAATAGTTATTGATGAGTAAAACATTTACCCAATATTGATAATAGCTTGATCACTGGAGGGCACCATTTTATTAGTCACTGGATTAGGTTGCCTTGTTTTTTTTTTTAAAGTTTTATTTATTTCCAGAGCAAGTTCAACATACAGTGTACTGTAGTAACATACATCAATAAAAGCATTAGTGTTGGAACCCATTGCACTGAAAATGCGTTTTCATTGTTATTTTTCTTACAAAACCCTGGGAAAACAGTTACAGATGGGAAAGAGAGATACCCGGGAGGCAGGAAAGAAGAAGAGAGAAAGGAAGAGGAAAAGAAAGGCCCTAAAAAAACACAAAGGAAAGCAGAGAAGAAAAGGGGAGGAGTCATACCATTACTTTGCTATACAAACGATATACATTAATTCAGGTATACCCCTAAGCAGCTGAGGCAATCAGCAATAGCAAATAGTACAAGTGTTCCATATTAAGATGACTCCATGAGCCAGTCAAGCAAGGGTTGAGAAACATCTTGTTGCCTATTAGAATAAGATTCGTTTTGCAGGGTCCAGAGAGTCCAGACTGCATTGAATTTTGCAGGACATCCCCTAGCAAAATAAACTTGTTCCAGAATCGGCAAGGCCTGTTCCACCAAAGTAATCCAGAAGGCAAGAGAGGGTGGGAATTCCTCCTTCCATTTAATAGCAATAGCTTTCTTGGCATAGAAGAGCAAGAAGGTGAGCAATATAGTTTCTATACGAGAGGTAGTGGTATCCGATAGATAATTTAACAAGAGAATAGCAGGGTGAATCTCTATTGGGAGAGCCATTAGGTGAGAAATGTAGGTGGCAATCTCTGACCAGAATCCTTGGATGGACGGGCAACTCCAGGCCAGATGGAAAAAGTCCGCATTGTAACCTTTGCACCGGTTGCATTGATCAGGAAAGGTAGGGTTAATCCTGTGAAGGACATGTGGTGAGTAGTAGGCTCTGTGAATATACTTAAATTGTATAAGCCTGTCCCTGGCTCGGATTAAAGGTTGGATAGAGTCAGATAAAATAACCTCCCATTGCTCCTGCGTCAAGTCAGGAATGTTTGTAGTCCACTTTTGATACAGTTCCATCCTAGGAGGGTTGCCTCTGGGCCTAAGGCAGTTGTATATGGTAGAAAGAGGTTTATGCAGATTTTCCTTACGTATGACTTTTTCAAGCGGAGAGAGTTCAATAGTGAGGTCAAATGACTGAAATTGCTGAGCCAGAGCATGCCTCACTTGAAAGTATCTAAATAACATACTATTGGGGATCTCGAAATTGTCCTTAAGCTGTTGAAAGGATAATAACTGGTTATCAGCATACAAATCACCAATACATTTTATACCAAAGTGTGCCCAAATCTGGGGGTCTGGGATAGAGGTCAAATGTTGTAGGTTAGGGTTATACCAAAGAGGAGTATACGGGGAAAAAACTTGAGTGGACCTCCCAAGTCTATGGGAACCTTTCTGCCAGGCTTTCACAGTATTATGGATCATTGGAGTAGGGTAAGACAGACCTGGAGGCCTACGATATATCAAGTGTCTGAGTCCTTCCAATGATCCAATCAAGTGCGCTTCTAGCAACGTAATAGGGTCTTCCGGCGTTGGATCAAGCCAACGAACCACTGATGTTAGTTGTGAAGCTAAGAAATACCCAAACATGTCAGGTGCAGCCAAGCCGCCCTCGTCCAGTGGGGAGGTCAAGACCTTATACGCTACCCTAGTAGGGCCTGGGGACCAATAGAGTCTAGTCAGGTGGCTTCGCAATTGTTTGAAGAACCGCATGGGAATCCAAATTGGAGACTGACGGAAAAGGTAGAGAAATTTAGGCAGAAACTTCATTTTGAAAAGATTTATTCGTCCTATTAAGGATAGTGGAAGTCGGAGCCATTTATCAATAGTGGTGATGAGATGGGACATTAAGGGGTCTAAATTGAGCTCTACAAATTTAGCTAATTGTGGGTGGATGTGAATGCCTAAATACTTGACTGCTTCTACACGGACCAAAGGGAGTGAGGGATCCATGTCAAGGAGCGCCCGAGGGTCCAATGCCATTATGGATGATTTCGTCCAATTAATTTTCAAACCGGAAAACTCGGTATGAAGGTTGATTAACTCCAGAGCCTTATGAAGTGAAGGGCCTGTATCATTGAGGTAAAGGAGCGTGTCATCCGCAAATAATGAAATTTTTTCCTGAAGTTTCCCTATCTCAAACCCCCGAATCTCCGCTGTTGCCCTAATCAAACATGCCAGGGGTTCCATGGCCAGCGCAAAAAGGCTTGGCGACAAGGGACAACCTTGGCGGGTACCTCTAGCTAGAATAAAGGGAGGCGAAAGTTCAAGGTTCGATAGGATGCTGGCGTTGGGCTGGGTATATAGGGCTTTAATCCAGGTTATAAAGATCTTACGGAACCCAAAGGTTTGCAAGGTTTGCCACAGATATTCCCATTCCACCGAGTCAAATGCCTTCTCGTTGTCCAAGAAGGCAATGGCTCTGGTACCCAGGTTCGTGTGTGGGATTATAAGGTTGGTATACAGTCTACGGAGATTTAATTCTGCCGCTTTGTGAGGGATGAATCCCACTTGGTCAGGGGCTACTATAGAGGAGATCACAAAGTTTAGTCGCCGCGCCAGCACTTTGGCTAAAATTTTAGCATCTGAATTAATTAGGGAGATAGGCCTATAGGAAGAGTGCAGCTGGGGGTTCTTACCCGTTTTTAGGAGGAGTACTATTGTGGCATCACGAAACGAGAGAGGGAGAGACTCGGAATGGGAAGCCAAATTGAAAAGTTCCGTAAGAACTGGGGCTAGTTGTTTAGTATACGTACGATACCAGAGGTTCGGTATGCCGTCAGGCCCAGGGGTTTTGCCGTGCGGTAAAGCCGCAATAGCGTCAACAACCTCCTGTTCCTGTATAGGGGTATCAAGTAGGGCTCTATGTTCTAATGAGAGTGTAGGTAAATCTAGGTTTTGTAAATAAGATGCTATTTCAGAGGACGTTTTCTGAAGTTTAGAGGAGTATAAATGCTGATAGTACTCTGCTAAACTATGGTTAATATCTAAGGGGTTGGTGATAACCTCGTTATCATTTCGCAGGAGGGTATGGATGGCTGGCTTGCTACAATCTTCTCTTGCCAATAAGGCAAGCAGCTTGCCATTCTTATCCCCCTGTTCGTATAGAGTAAACTTCGAAAACAGGTGACTTTTCCTTGCACACTTCCATTGAACTTGAGCATATTGCCTCTGCGCTAGGACATGGAGTAGTTTAGTCTGTTCATTAGGGTCTCGGACATACCTCGCCTCAGCCTCCTTCAACGCGCCCTCAGCCTCCATCATACTGTTGTTGGCAGTTTTACGGACATGTGCAATCTTAGAGATATACTCGCCCCTAATGTATGCCTTCAAAGCGTCCCAAACCTGCGGTAATGCAGCTGTACCAATATTAACCTGAAGGAATTGAGTTATAGATTGTTCTACGGTAGTCTTAATGTCTGTATGGGAAATCCAGTAAGGATTTAACCTCCAGGTTTTTCTAGTAAGGGTCGAATGCAGTTGCCACGTGATTTGCAGTGGGGCATGATCCGAAATCCCTCTAGGAAGGAATTCTATTTTGGAAATTTTCGCAGACATGTCGGGCGAGGCAAAGGCGAGGTCAATCCTTGACATGGCTCCCCTAGAATAACATGAAAACATACGTTCCCCTGGGTGACGAGCCCTCCAAATATCAACCAACCCAGCCACCTGGGCCCAGGCCTTTAGGCCCCCAGTGCCGGCCCTAGGGGCTGAGGCAGTGGTTAAACGGTCTAAAGCGGTATCCATGACTGCATTAAAGTCACCAACTACAAGCAACGGATCTGAGGGAAGGGAAGCAATAAGCGATATCAACTCGTACAGTAAGCAGTCATTAAATGGAGGAGGAAGGTAAACACATACAATAATATAGGGAAAACCTGCAAGCGATGCATGCAAAAGTGTAAATCTGCCTTCTGGATCATTACGGACATTTAACAGCTGAAAGGGTAAAGATCTATTTATTAACACAGAGGTGCCCCTAGAGTAGTTAGAATAGGCAGCACAGTAAGTATGGGCTAACCAAATTTTCTTGAGAGAGTTCGAGTTGGCAGACTTACTTATATGGGTTTCTTGGAGACATATGATGTGCGGGTTGTATTTTCTTAAAAATTTAAAAACCAGGGTTTTCTTTAGGGGAGAGTTCAACCCTCGTACATTCCAAGAGATAGCCGTGATTTCAGCCGCCATTTTTGGGTCTACCCAAAGCAATTGAGCTCCCCCCTGTAGGGCCAGGCAAGTAAGAGAAAGAAGGAGAAAGAGAAGTGAAGGGGAAGTAGAAGTAAGTGAAAGAAAGAGAAAGAGAGGTAAAAGAGAGGTAGGAGAGACAAATCCCAACACAACCCACCCTACATCCCCTAAATTTGGGGAGGTATGGATCCCTTAACAATAATACCAGGAGGGCGTACATGAGCCCGTATGGCGATATTAACAGAGGTACAACAGTAAACATAAACTTACAACCTAGTCAGTTGTACACCGACAAATTCCAAAATAATAGCAGTAGAGGGGTCTCTGCATGGTGAGCTCCGTTAGCCCCAAACAGGGAAGTATATTCCAATAGTCCAATAATAAGGCCAGAATACCCGGCTCTCGAACCTTGTTGGTTAAATACAGCAGGTAACCAAAAGAAAGCAACTGATTCAGATGGCATTCAGGAGTATTTTAAAGCTAGTAACCAATGCCCAAACAAGTGGCAGGCCTATTTCCTGGAATCCAGCCACTGAGAGGCCTCAGTAGGCGATACAAAAAAGTGAGTCTTCCCATCCACCGCCACCCGCAATTTCGCGGGATACATCATGGCATATTGGAGGCCTGCTTCACGAAGATGTCGCTTGACTGCAGTGAATTGTTGCCGTTGTCTCCGAACCTCATTGGAGAAGTCAGGGTAGAGTGACACGATGGCATTTTCAAATTTTAGTTCCCCTTTGCGCCTGGCAGCCAGCAAGGCCGCGTCTCTATCTCTGAAGTTTAAGAACCTGGCTATCAGAGGACGTGGAGGAGCTCCCGGTGGCGGCGGTCTAGCAGGGATCCGATGAGCCCTTTCAATGACATAGGCCAGGGAGAAGACATCAGGACCGCATACCTCCTTCAGCCAGCCCTCGAGGAATTTAGCGGCCTCAGGCCCCTCAGCTCTTTCAGGCATACCTATTATCCGGATGTTGTTCCTCCGGAGGCGATTCTCCAAATCATCCGATTTGGCCTCCGCCGCCTTGACCCTGCGTTGCAGTAGGCCCAATTGTTCAGGCAAGGGATGGCAGGTATCCTCTAGGTCGCCCAACCGTCTCTCAGCCTCGGTGGTACGGTCCCTGACCTTCTGTAGGTCTTGGCGTAATATAGCGAAATCCACCCGCAGCTCCTCAACCTTAGCCAGAGTTGCTGCGTGGCATGTTTGGATAGTAGATTGAAGTACATTGACTACCCCCGCCAATGTGAGGTTAGCTGCGTCAGCAGGTTCGTCAGGGCCTGGCAAGTGCGCAATTGACGGGGCAGTGGCAGGTATGGATGGTGCAGAGTCGCTTAGGCTGTTGGCCGTACTCACTGTTGGAGAGTCAGCGGAATCTGCAGGAAGCGGCAGTTTGGCGCGCTGGGCTTTAGGAGACGAAGGCCTACGCGGGTCCGCCATTGTAGAGGTTCGCTCCGAAGTGCGTAGGTGCGCTCTGATGTCGGAGGTTTCTGCCAGCCCTTGCTTCTTTTTACCCATAGATGCTAGGTAGAAGCAGTTAGGGTCGAGAGCAATGTTCTAGAGATTGGATTAAGCAGGATTATTACCGGATATCACAGGGGATCTAACGGAGCTAGCTCAGACACGTCTGCTCACATCGCCAGTCAGACACGCCCCCTTAGGTTGCCTTGTTAATGCAGCTATGGCTTCCCAACTGATATGAACAAACTTGTGCTGAGTTTGTAAAGTAACACCAATAAGTTTTTTATTATATTATGAATGTGAAAGCAAATCCTACCTACACCATATGTAAATTTTAATGTAAACCCTCACTATGTATTTATTTTTCAAAGGCTACTAAAGCATAGTCACTTTACACAGCCATCAAACCAATTCCATATACTCCTGACAGCAGAATCTGTAAATAATCAATATATTTTATGTTTTTGTAATATAAATATGTTGTTCCTGTATCTATGAGGCTTGGAATTTAAATTTTATATTTGTATCTATGATTTATTTATATATCACTGGCAAATTAACGCAGTACTTTACAGAGATTATACATCAATCCCAGCCTTGGTGTTACTTACATTGTAAAATGAATTATTTTTATTAAAATGGAGTCTGTAGGAGATGGAGTTCCTGTAATTCCTTTCTGGTTAACAGCTTTCCAGATCACGGATCCCATATAAAAAGAACATTTACATTACCTTCATATTTATGGCACACTTAAGGGAAATGTTTATTGTTTAAACTTATCCTTTATTAGCAAACAATAAAACTCAAGAGCATTGATGAGTTGCTTAAAATCAATTTAAACCACACTTTTCTGGCTTCTATAGGGAATTTTTATTCTAGGGATTAGTATGTTATTATGTAATAAGTGTTATATATGATAAATAACTAAAATATTCTATTAAGCCAATAATAACACATTTTACCCTAAGACTGGAACATTTCTAACAATTGTTGCACATTTCTAACAAATCATGGCTTGCCTTGTAAATATAATTTCTCCTTCAAAAAAAGGGTTTTTGACATTAAAAGCTTGCAGATATATATAATTTTTTTGGAGCTCAGTGCATTGATTGAGTAGTTTCATCAGACTCGCATTACTTGATTGCTTAGAAGTTTCCTAATGATCTGTATGCTGTACAGAGAAAGGGAAGCCGTGAGGAGAATGGCAATGGGTTTGTGCTTTATGAGACCATTCAAAAAGTCCCTCTGATTTATATAGCTAAGAAGCATCGTGATCTCTGATTAGCCACGCTGCTCTTTTTTTTTTTATTTAAATGTCTCTCCTGCCGGCTTTTGCTTATTGTGGAATGGTGACAAAAAGATCCCCACTTTCGTGGGGAAAAGTGATTGATGGAATGTATGTTGGGCCAAGGATTCTCAGATATTTTTACTGAGGTGAGACCAGTAGTGCTGTTAGCAGAGAAACACTATGTCTCTCTGCAAGGTTTTTGTAATTGATTATCTGGGACTGGTCTTACTGGGAATCCACAAGAGTAGGGTGGGACGGATTCCCAAATCCGTAGGCCAGGTTTTCAAGAGGCCCTAGGCCTATTTAGTACACCTGATGCTGAGCAGCAGGGCTGAATGTGTGTGAGACAAACTGCTGGTGTTCTCAGCTTCAGGAGAGAAAGAAAGGCATTTATTTTGTGTTAGCCAGGAGGCTGGATATTTCTGTTGAACTGCTGTTTTTCGGTTACCTTCCCCCTGCAAGGGGAAATTTCTGCAGCCGCTGGAAAATAAACACGGGCAGGAAGCCCTTAAACCGATCCTGGTGTGTGAAGTCGCCTCATTTGCAGCCTACCAGCGAGTGAACCCCCACAATTGGTGTTTCAGATGTGGCCAGCGATTGCCACAAGCAGAAGTTGCCTAACCACAGTAAGTCTCCTGTGGGTATTGTGTGGACTGTATAGCTTATAAGTGAGATTTAAAGAGACAGTACACTTAAAAGTTGTAAAATGGAGGAAGTCCTCAAGACTTTGCTGCAGTGCACTGCAACCTTACAGAAGGCCCACCAGGAGAGCCAGTTGCTACAGCAGCAGTCTAACGCCACCCAGCAGGAGGCAAATCGTCTGTTGGAGGCCCAGATCACGGCACTGGCGCAGGCTGCAGAGAAAGATCGGCAGCTGCAAATTGAGGTGGTAAAACAACTGACAGCCAGGGTTTCTGGGGATGCTGCCCTAGTCCCCGCTCCATCCCAGGCAGCCACCTCCTGCTGAGAATGACTGGGCAGGATGATGTGGAGGCCTTCCTCTGTACCTTTGAGAGGATGGCGGAGCAGCAAGCCTTGTTGAGGGAGCAATGGGCGATGATTGTTGCCCCACTACTAGTGGGGGATGCCCAGAAAGCTTTTTATGACCTGTCCTCCGAGGACGCAAGGGACTATGACAAGCTGAAGTATGAAATCCTGCGGAGACTGGGAGTAACCACCTCTGGGAGGGCACATCGGGTCCACAGTTAGGAATTTAAGGTTAAGGGATCACCCCGCTCCCAGATGTATGATCTCATTAACCTTGTGAAACGCTGGCTGCAGGTGGACTTGCTTTCCATGCCTCAGATAGTAGAAAGGGTCACAATGGACCGATACCTGAGAGAGCTTCCACCTGAATTACTCCGGTGGGTAAGCCAAGCTGACCCAAATACAGCAGACCAGGTAGTGGAACTGGTGGAGCCATACCTTGCCGCTGAGGACTTCACTACCCGGGAGGTGCCCACCTCGAAGAGGACTCCTGCAGTGGTCCCATCCAAGAAGTTGGCTACAGCGGAGAAGCCCAGCCCAGAGGACACCTGGAACCCATGTCTAGAGTCGACAAGAGGAAGATCCCGCTGAGACAGTCCCCGCCAGACCCGCAGAGCTCCACAGTACTGGAGGTGCATAGAGTGGGGACATATTGCTGCCAACTGCTCAGCTGATCCAGAACCCATGAAGTGTGGAATGGAGGGGAAGTTGTCTCTGTTTGCTGGACCAGGTATCGTTGCGGATCCTTATGTACCAACTTGTGTCGTCCAGATTGGTAAGCGCACTGTGAATGCACTATTAGACACAGGTAGCTTAGTCACACTGGTAAACACACAGCTCCTGAAGGACTGTCCAGCGTCAAGTAGGAGTGGTGTATGAACACAGGGACTGTGAGAAATCGGCCCCAATGCCCCATTTTCACAGCCCGTTAGTCCTGTTACCTGTAATCAAAATCCCATTTGAGCGTATTGCCATGGACTTGGTAGGGCCACTAATCAAATCTGCTAGGGGGCATCAGTTATTTTGGTAGTCATGGACTACGACACTCGGTATTTAGTGGCTGTCCCCTTAAGGAACACCTCTTAAAAGACCATAGCCCGAGAGCTGTTCCACATGTTCACCCGCACAGGAATTCCAAAAGAGATCCAAACAGATCAGGGGGCTCCCTTCATGTCTAGGATGATGAAGGAATTGTGCAGATTTAACCAAATCAAACAGTTACGCACATCATCCCCAAACTGACGGGTTGGTAGAAAGGTTCAACAAGACCCTTAAGGGGATGTTAAAAAAAATGGTGGATAAAGATGGAAGGAATTGGGATTGTTTACTTCCCTATCTCATGTTTGCCATTAGAGAAGTCCCACAGGCCTCTACGGGGATTTCACCCTTTGAGTTGTATGGCCACCACCCACGAGGGCTGTTGGATGTGACAAAGGAGACATGGGAATCTGAAGCCACCCACACAAAAGTGTGGTAGAGCATATTGCAGACATGCAGGACCGTCTTGCAAAGGTAATGCCCCTTGTGAGAGAAGATATGCTTCAGGCCCAGCAAGCTCAAAGCTGCGTATATAATAGATAGGCTCGTGTCCGAACTTTCCATCCTGGGGACAAGGTGTTAGTCCTGGTCCTACTGTGGAAAGTAAGTTCCTGGCCAAATGGCAAGGCCCCTACGAGATTATTGAACGCGTAGGGGACTTTAATTATAAGGTGTCCCAACCAGACAAGCAAAAAAAGGAGCAGCTCTATCATGTTAACCTAATTAAGCCCTGGAAGGATAGGGAAGCACTGTCCGCCTGATCTGCAGCTGTAGAGGTAGAAATCCCATAGGTGCCTGAGGTAAAAGTGGCCGATGCCCTCACTAGCAGTCAGAAGCAGGAGATGAAAGAGTTTCTGATCTGGAATAGACAAGTGTTCTCAGACCGGCCTGGGCTTACTGATATTATTAAACATGACATTATAACTGGACCTGGGGTTAAAGTCATTGTCAAACCTTTTAGGATACCCGAGGCACAACGCCAGGCAGTGACAGAGGAGATTAGAAGGATGTTGGAGCTGGACGTTATTGAGGAGTCCCATAGTGAATGGTCCAGCCCCATTGTCCTTGTCCCAAAACCGGATGGTAGCATCCAATTTTGCAATGACTTCAGAAAGTTAAATGAGTTCATCAAGTTTGATGCATATCCAATGCCCAGGGTAGACGAATTGATAGAAAGGCTAGGGAGGCCCACTACATTACCATCCTAGATCTTACCAAGGGGTATTGGCAGGTACCCTTCACCGTAGGGGCCAAAGAGAAGACTGCATTTTCAACTCCTGAGGGGCAGTGGCAATATAAACGCTTACCGTTTGGCTTACATGGGGCCCCAGCCACGTTCCAGACAATGATGGACCGCATTCTCAAACCACATCAAGGATATGCTTCAGCTTACCTGGACGATGTGGTTATCTGTAACCCAGACTGGGAAAGTCATTTGCCCTGGGTACAAGCGGTCCTTGACTCTATCTGGAAGGCGGGTCTGACAGCAAATCCCAAAAAGTGTGCAATGGGGTTAGAAGAGGCCCGCTATTTGGGGTGTTATTGGAAGAGGGGTAGTCAAGCCACAGGTGTCCAAAATTGAGGGAATTTAGGAGCAGGGCCGGATTTACATAGTGGGCGCCCCTAGGCCCACTACCGTTCGTCGCCCATATCCCCTCCAGGGGGACAGGAGCAATGGGGATTGGCGCAAGGGAAATTAAAAAAATTATTGTATCTCCAGTGCATTCCCAGTGTTTTTGAACCAATGTGGGTGTGGTTGGACAGCATGCCGCCCCCCTAAAATCCTGCCACCCTAGGCCCGGGCCTAGGTGGCCTTTCCACAAATCCGGGCCTGTTTAGGAGTGGCCCGGCCCAATTCCAAGAAGCAAGTGAGGGCCTTATTTGGGATAGTGGGATAATACAGGAGGTTTGTCCCCAATTTTGCCACCCTAGCAGCCTCGCTTACTGACCTCACAAAAGGGAGCAAAGCTGGAACGGTTACATGGACCCCAGAGGCAGAGGAAGCCTTTCTAAACTTGAAGGCATCCCCTGTGCAGATATCCTGTGCTGATAGCTCCTGACTTCAAGAAAGAGTTTCTTGTACAGACTGATGCCTCTGAGGTTGGGTTAGGGGCTGTTCTGTCACAAGTAGTGAATGGGGTAGAACACCCAGTAGCATACCTAAGCAGGAGGCTAACCCCCGCTGAACGCAGGTATGCCATTGTAGAGAGAGAGTGCCTGGCCATCAAGTGGGCACTGGAGAGCTTGAGATACTATCTGTTAGGGAGGTAGTTCAAATGTGTCACTGACCATGCTCCACTTAAATGGATGGCCCAAAATAGGGAAAAGAACGCCAGGGTCACCAGTTCTTGTCACTTCAAAATTTCAAGTTCTCAGTAGAACATAGACCTGGAAAGATGCAAGGGAATGCAGATGCTCTCTTCAGGGTACATGCATTGGTGGCATACTGTGCTCAGCCCTACGGGCTTAGGCAGAGGGGGGAGATATGTGGTATGGTGACAAAAAGGTCCCCATTCCTGGGGAAAAGTGATTGATGCAATGTATGTTCGGCCACGGATTCTCAGATATTGTTACTGAGGTGACACCAGTAGTGCTGTTAGCAGAGTAACACTATGGGGCAAACTTCACTAAACGACGAATCGCCTAATGCTAGCGTGAATGCGCCAGTGTAGCGCATTTTCGTTAATTCGCTGATTCACTAACAGATGTTGGCGTAAATTCGCTAGTGTTACTTCGCACCCTTACGCCTGGCGAATTTGCGCAACGGATGTAACTATGCAAATTCACTGGCGCACAAATTCTGAACATTACCTTTTATGCCAGACTTCCTTCGCCACCTCAGACCAGACAAAGTGCAATAGAGTAGATGGGGATTGCTTCAAAAAAAGTTAAAAGTCCCAAAAAACGCTGGCGTTTTTTCATTTTTATGGGTGATAGGCTGAAAAAGATCGAAATTTTTTTTGGGGCTACCCTCCTTCCCCCTACATTTCCTAACTCATGGCAACTTAACTATACAGTGGGCACGTGTAGGGCAAAATAAAAATTTTATTTTTGAAGGTTTCCCAGGCTTGTGTAGTGCTGCTACATATACCTCCATTGTAACTTGAATTTTGGCGCCGTATGCAAATTAACCATCGCTAGCGTAACTTTGCTTTGCTTGGCGAATTAACGCTAGCACAACTTTACAACCTTACGCTTCCTCTGAGCTCAACTTCGGATTTTAGTGAATTTGCATAGCGCTGGCGAAAATACACCTGGCGAAGTGCGACGAATCGGAAGCTGGCGCAATAACGAATCTTAGTAAATGTCCGTGTATGTCTCTCTGCAAGGTTTTTGTAATTGATGATCTGGGACTGGTCTTACTGGGAATCCACAAGAGTAGGGTGGGACGGATTCCCAAATCCGTGGGCCAGGTTTTTCAAGAGGCCCTAGGCCCTATTTAGTACACCTGATGCTGAACAGCAGGGCTGAATGTGTGTGAGACAAACTGCTGGTGTTCTCAGCTTCAGGAGAGAAAGAAAGACATTTATTTTGTGTTAGCCAGGAGGCTGGATATTTCTGTTGAACTGCTGTTTTCCGGTTACCTTCCCCCTGCGAGGGAAATTTCTGCAGCCGCTGGAAAATAAACGCGGGCAGGAGTGTGAAGTCGCCTCATTTGCAGCCTACTAGCAAGTGAACCCCCACAATATATACATCTGCCATTTTTCAAAAAGCCTTAACAAAGAGAATCATTAGCAGTATGGTCAAGTATTTTTTTTTTTTTTAATTTATTCCATGTCTTTCTTTTATTAAATATTTTTATTGTGTAGATGTTAGTATTTAACAGATTTTTTTGTTTGCTTGTAGAAGTAATTACATGTATTGATGTGAGCAATAATTACTTAATTGGCTGTTTTGGTTTTTCGTAGTAGATTTCTTTTGAACTCATTAACTTACAGTTTAAGTTGAGATGCTACTTTGACTGAGTATCACCAGAGAGAAGAAAAAGATACATTATAACAAATTAAAGTTGCTCATTAAAGGTCAACTGGTGATTTCAAAGCTCAGTTTCCCCCTTTATTTTTACTTGCCTGCAGTGTTCATATATAATGTCTTGTGCAGTTCTAAAGGCTTGGATTATTAAGTGGCATGACCTTGGTCCAATAACACCTATTTGCTTCTGAATGATCGTGCAAAACAAACCCAACACAAGTATAAGAAAACTGATGATTGGTTTTTATAGGTTAAGTCAAAAATAAAAAGAAAGCCAATACCTTGTCTGCTACAAACGGGTGAATCCCAAACTTTATTCCATGGTGCTCACAACACTTCAATGTTCAAACGTTTCGGGACCGCATGGCCCTTCCTCAGGTTAAGGACATTTCCTTTTGGTATATCAGAACCCCATGATATTTTTTATATATTCAATATACATGTTTTATAGATCTATACTCGAAATACATTTCATGTCTGAAATTATGTTTTTTTTACCAGTGCATTTCATCAGTATAAATAAGATATCAATATTTATTAAAACCCCTTTTTAGTATTGATCAATATCAATATTCATTAACATTCCATCTGATTCGTAATCGATCAATCACAGCAGTAGTTACCGAAAACAAATAAATCCCATTTGATATGGCATCATTATGTAGGTGAAGCTTTACATACAGCCTTTTTAAAGTAAGCTCCAGCACCATGTAAAATCCTTTACATTTTTTTTCTTATTTGGGTATACAAAGACTAGCAAGAAAAACAAGATATGGTATTTCAAGGCAGTTGCAATGGGGAACAAGTCCCTTGTGTTTATTGTGTAAATGTGACACGCTCCCTGAAATATTGTTTGATCTTGAATCAATAAACTTGAGGGACTTGTTCCCCATTTCATCTGCTTTGGCCTAGTTTTTCTTGCTAGTATTGCTTGGGGGAGTGCCATCTCCACAGACAATTGAGCATCAGCATACAGAGATTTGAGAGCCCAGGGCATGTCCATATGTTTTGTGGTTACATGTCTACAAAGACTGCATGTCTTGGTGTGATGCTGGAAGCATGTCTTTTTTGTAGCTAATTTATTCATAATAAACACTGATTTTTGTTTTATAATTTGGATAATCCATTATTTGGGGAATTAGTCTCTACTATTCTCTTTTGTTAGAGTTCTGCATGGGTCTGGTTGAGCAGACCTGTGCCCCTCCTGGACCCGCTGACCTGCAACTGACCCACATCCACCATGCTGGAGGTGGATCAAACAGGTACAGGAAAAACATGTTACATCTGCAAGGGAGGACTAGGCCCGAAGCTGAACAGCATACCCAGGCAGAGTACCCTTAGACTGTCTGGTTGGTGAATCAGGAAAATTCTATCAAAACCCAACCGATTTGCAGGTATTCCATGCTTCCTCGACCTGCTGCAAGTCTCCATGTTTTGTATTAAAATTAAGGTGATTCATTCACAGAGGCACCCCAACTATTAATATAATTATGTAATGTGGAAGACATTTCATTAGTAATAGATGTGATACCAGATATTTATTTTCATCCACTCACATTTAGTAATAAAAAATATTTAAAAAAAAGTGCCCCCATCCTTGTATGATGACATTTTCAATTACTTGTTATGTTTCTTAAATGTTTAGCTATAAAGTGACACTGTATAATAGTGATCACTCGTAAAGTTATCAGGGTATCAGACTAAATAACCACTTATGCGTGAAGTTCAGAGAGAGGTCAGGCTATTGGAAAAGAAGTAGTCAAAATGTGGCTAATGTAAACTGTCACTTTATAGACATAAATACACAATGCAGGGGTGCCTGTATAGAGCACCAGGACAACTTCAGTGATAGACACCCAGGATCAGTTTAATTTTTCAGTTCCTTTTAAAGAACAAGCTCTTAAAAAGTTGTATTTCATAACATCTGCAAACACATAATTTAATAAAGAAAAAATACACTTTCATAAGTTTTCACCCTTGTTTCCTTTGTTTCTTTTTTAGAAAGCAGGTAAAAAACGCATTTTCTTATTAAACAAAATGTTACAAATACATTTTTTTTTAAAAAAATGTAAAAAAATATTTTATGTCTGGCACTGAAATTATAAAAGTGGTATAAAAAAAGAACACTACTTTGCATAAAGCAATGTAATGTTTTTTGTTAAATAGTTGTAACATTGTAAATTTAAATTTCACATACTGTAGCTCGATTTTAGGCCTGCTAGAAGGTGGCATTCTCTTTTGGAGCAAAATAAGAACTTCATTACTTACCTTAAAAGTTTTATTATATACACTGCACACTGGTGCAAAAATAACATTTGCAATCTTACATTTACTGAGAGCTATGATATATTATATTTGTGCAAAGTAAAAATTGTCATTTTCGCATTGCAAATTTTTTCTGTGACTTTCATTACATTCCTTCAAAAGTGCCTTATGAAAGTGCTTGCTTGCATGTATTTCTGTGTACTCTAATGTTCTAATGACTTCGACAGACAGCAGACTAAAGAAAAGAATATATTTTTTTCCCATAAACTATCTCCTCCATACACTTAATTTCTTATTCATTTTTGTTTGCTGTCTTTTTAAAATGGGAACCACTTGTGTATTGTCTAAAGGAGTAATGTATATAGGAATTCAATTTAGAACAAGTTGGTCTTTGTACATATATATATTTGTTATAATTTTGTTTGGGAGACAATTTTCTTGTATGAATCTGCAATTTACCTGATGTATTGTCGACTTCTGTAAGGGTAAAGACATGACATTTAGAACAATATGGCTCTCTGCAAGTAATTGCTTTGTTTTATAATAATTACTCTCCTGGGGATTGTTTCAGCAAATTATTTCAAGTGTATTCTTAAGCAATCTAAAGTTATTTTGAATTCCATTGCAGACAAAGCCCTACAACAAGCTATTTTTGAGAGAGAGGCAATTCTCTAAAATGCAGTGTTCAATAATTTGCAAGTTGATCTATTTTAAAAGAAGTACTTTTAGGATTTATATGGTCTTTTAAGAGCTGAGCTATAACCAGAATTGTAGAATTCTATATATGACATTGAACAAATGTATGTACTACGTTCATGTTACACAATAACCACTATAAATCATATTTATACATGATTATACTCCACTCTAATGTTAATGTAGACATTTTTAACCATTTGCATTCATGATATGATAGTTGAAAACAAGTTGTTCTTAAACTTTTGCACTGCAGGAAAATGTTTACAAACAGAATGTTGTGCAGAGTATCTATCTATCTTAAATACATTTACAATCTAAATGTAAGATCTAAGTTTGTATAAAAGTTTTATTAAACTAGGAAACAGTAAGCATGCTGGTATAAGAATGGGATCTGTTATTCAGAAACCCTTTCACCAGAAAGCTCCAAGGAGTCAAGAGTGAGTTTATTGTCTTTCATTCATATACGTTTGTACAGTACACAGTGAAATGAAACAATGTTCCTCTTGGACGATGGTGCTACACACAACATAGATGTAATGGACAACAGAAAAAAAGTGCAAGTGCAAAAATATGCAACTCCTGCAAGACAGGACAGCATAGTGCATGGACAGGACAAGACAGGCACACTCAGCAGATGTAACTTGTTAAGTAAATAATGCTAAACGTCAGACATGATGGGTATATCATTGTGATATGATAGTAGTAAGAACATGATAACAAACATGATAAAGTGCAGATGTGCTCATAGAGAACAATTGTATATAATGGCTATTTACTTATACAGTAAGGTCAGATGGAGTGTGAGAGAGATCTGTCCGGTCCCTGAGTATTCAAGAGCCTTATGGCTTGGGGGAAGAAACTGTTACACAGTCTGGTAGTGAGGGCCCTAATGCTTCGGTACCTTTTTCCAGATGGCAGGAGTGTGAACAGTAAGGGGTGTATTGGATCAGCCACAATGCTGGTGGCTTTACGGATGCAGCGAGTGATGTAAATGTCCGTGATAGAAGGAAGAGAGACACCTATGATCTTCTCTTCTGTCTCCACTATCCTCTGTAGGGTCTTGTGCTCCATAACAGTGCAGTTCCCAGCCCAGACACAGCTGCTCAGGATGCTCTCGATAGTCCCTCTGTAGAAGTTTTTGAGTATGGATGGTCAGAGATGGAATTTCCTCAGCTTGCACAGGAAGTAGAGGTGCTGTTGGGCTTTCTTGGCTAAGTAGCTGGTGTTGTGGGACCAGGTGAGGTTCTCCGCCAGGTGGACACCAAGGAATTTGGTGCTTTTGACGATCTCCATATTAGAGCGTACAGTGGCAGGTGGTCATTCCTAGTCTTCCTAAAGTCAACAACCATCTCCTTTGTTTTGTCTACATTGAGATACAGGTTATTAACTGTTGCACCTCCTCTCTGTATGGTGACTCGTTATTATTGCTGATGAGACCCACCACGGTTGTGTCATCAGCGAAGTTTATGATGTGATTTGTGCGGTGCGTGGCTGCACAGTCATGCGTCAGCAGAGTCAACAGTAGAGGACTTGAGGGGCTCTGGTGCTCCGTGCAGTGGTTCTGGAGATGATGTTTCCAATCCTGAGATCTGTCGGTTAGGAAGTCCAGAACCCAACAGAGGGAGGTGTTCGGTCCAAGCAGGCTCAGCTTTTCTATCAGATGCTGAGGAATGATAGTGTTGAATGCTGAACTAAAGTCTAGTCTGGTCCAGATAAGAAAGGGCCAGATGGAGGGAGGTGGCTATTGCATCATCTGTTGAGCGATTTTGACGGTATGTGAACTGTAGGGGGTCCAGTTCTGGTGGCAGCCAGGTTGGTTTTGATGTGTTTCTTGACAAGCTTCTCAAAACACTTCATGATGATGGGGGTGAGTGCCAAAGGACGGTAGTGGTTGAGGCAGGATAATGATGATTTCTTCGGCATGGGGACAATGGTGGTGGTTTTGAAGCACTTCGGGAAAATGGAGGTGCCTTAAGGATATATTTGTGTTTGGTAGCAAAAGATTTTCTATAGTTTTTTCACATTAGAAAAAAATTGCCAAAAATAGTAAAATAGAATAGATTTCTCATGTAAGATTTTGAAAAAAAAAATAAAAAATCAAACGTGCAATTGCTTAAATAAGTGTAATATTTTTTTTTATACTATTTAGAATGTTTAACACTGGGTATATTCTGCAAAGTTCTCATGAACTTTTTTTTTTTTTTTTAATTAAAACTCTAGCAAATATATAAGCAAATTGTAGGTAGCTGTTCCTATTTCACAGTGTGGGGCACAGCAATTTATATGCAAACTTTAGTTCATCGACTTAATTTCCCAGTTTAGGTGGATGAATTTTGATTTAAAACACAAATTGATTCCTGTAACTCTACCAGTGATTCTATATATCATTTTCTTTCAGTACATTGTGTCTACACTGTTTCTGGCTATCTCTCTAAGGCACTTTGGGTTGCATGCTGAAAATGGTGTTTTAGAATTATATTGTTCATTTCACAAAGTATCTCGGGTGTACATTAAAAATATGAACTAGGAGCATTACTTTGTCATAAATGCCCATTTTGATTTCTAAAAGATCTATTGAGGTTTCAACCCATATATTCTGACACTCAAAGTGGAAATGAACTCTGGCATCAGTTAAAATTAATAAAGAGACCTTTATCATATTGTTCTTGAACTTCAAATAATGCCTCTGCCAAAAATCTTCAGAGATGGGCCAAGATTCCTTAACAGACCCTGTCACAGTAATGGCAATATAAAATGTGTTGAACTATTTTTTTCAAAGAGAAAAAGGGGGTTAAGATATAGATGAAAACTTTAACAAATAAAACCTTACAGTCAGGCAATGGAACATCCATTTAGTGTGACAACCTTGACGGTATAGAATCATATATGTAATATATATCACATTTAATAATGCATATTTTTGATATTTAGTTTGCATGCAATATATTCATGAAAACTAGATGAAACAACACTACCACCTGGAATTTAATTTGAAAGACCTTATATCCAGGCCCAACAAAGTAGCAAGTTATACAGATTTATCTTTTTCAAGACAATTATTGTTTTAGTGTGTCACTTCATCTAGGTTGTCTAAAGCTGGCCATAGACGCAAAGATTTTTGGGTCGTGTGTTTTCGTGCCATGGCGATCGGTGGTTCAGATGATTGGACAGGTTAGAAAATTTCTTTCGGCTACCCATAATATCTCTGCATGTATTTCCGATCTGGCTATATCAGTGGGAGACTGTCACCAGATTTTGTCGGATCTATCTTTCGTACTGTTGCTGTCAGGGGCAGAACATCATCTAATCTGTTCTTTTACTACTTTATTTGATCTGAATGGTTAGTGTCAGGTCGGGAGATGGCACCGAACGATCGTTCATCTGATATGAAGGTAAATCTACACATCTATGGCCAGCTTAATTCACCTCCCCAACCCCCATAGAAATTAGATAAACTATTAGGGGGTTATTTATTAAAGTCTATTTTTTTCCAGTTGGGCTTTTTAAAAGGAAAAACACCAATTTGTCGAGAAAAAAAACTAGAATTTTTCGTGATTTATTAAACCTAGATTTTGATTAAAAGTACTCCAACTCAGACCTGCCGAGTTTATGTAGAAGTCAATGGCAGATGTTCCATTTACAATTGGAAGATATCCTGATCTACATAGTAACATAGTAAGTTAGGTTGAAGAAAGACACGTGTCCATCAAGTTCAACCTTACCTTTTAAGTCTATATATAACCTGCCCAACTGAAGCCTTCCCAATTTACCTCAGAGGGGGGAAAAATTCTTCCTGACTCCAAAAATAAATCAGACTAGTCCCTGGACCAACTTGTACTATGAGCTATCTTCCATAAAGTCTGTGTTCCCTCACCTGCTAAAAAGCCATCTAACCCCTTATTAAAGCTATCTAATATAGAAGCCTTTAAGACTACTTCAGGCGGAAAATTTCACTCTGAGTTTCATTCAATAATTCAAAAAAGTTAGTTTTCAGCCACAAATCCAAAAGATTTGTACAATTTTGATTTTTTTTGTTTTTTTTGTTACAATTTTATCAACTCTTTTCCTGCACAAGAAATTTTAGTGAAAATGTATTGATAAATAGGGGGAAAGTTTGTGCGGATTTGGTCGGAGTGTTTTTCAGAAAATATGGAGAAAAATTAAGTTTTTAATAACTAACCCCCTTAAATTATGCATATGCTATATATTTTAAATAGAACCTGCTTATCATTTAAAAAAAAAATTCTTATCTATTATATCATGGAAGCTACCCTCTTTAGATCAAATTGATTGAAGTGTGATGCAGTGTGACAAGTGACCATTTATAGCTACCCCACATGGTGCCAGCAGGAATATGCAGGTGTCCATTGATTCTCTTGATTGATGAAATATTCTATGAGAAGTAAGCATTTTGAGCTTTAAGAAACATCTTCACCTAATAGTAAATGTTATATGTTATGCTATGATATAGATATCTCACCCCAGATTTAGAATTCAACTAAAATGTTTTAGTGTTGTGGTTTATCAGGTTTGAATATCTGTTATATCTGTTATTCCCAGTCCAATTACAGAATGTTATACAAGAACATATCAAAAGAAGGAATTCGGTTTTGGATTTACCTTACACATATAAAGAAAGATAATGCAATCACATTACTCATTTTTGTTTGCATTAATACAATTAAAGTTTAAAGCTGGCCATGCATGTGAATATATACTCATTTTGCACCAAACAAGCAGGTCTTTCATCAATATCATAATTGGAGCTATGCAGTCCGTTGGGATGAGGACTGCATCAATACTCAGATTTGGTCGTTCATCTGACAAGAGTTAAACCTGCCCAATCAATATCTGGCTGAATTTTAGACAAATCTTTGTCATAAAGGCCTATTAGAGGGCCCCATAAATAAGCAGACCTGGAAGGACTGTGAGTAGTTTTATTGGCCCATATATGGCCAACATTAATGTAAATTAGGGTTTTCAGCAAAAATACTCTTGACTGTTGACTTGATTGTTGAAATAACTGGAAATAATCATAACATGTGACTTACATAATTAAATCATATACATTTTTTTCACAATAATAGTATAAAGTTGCAAATTATTTTCTTTTGAACATCCTTTTTTTTACATTGATGACACAGTTGTTTTAACTATTTAGGCTCTTTATTTCTTCTTCTAATAGGAGATCTCTGAATAGCAGATCAATATCATAAGGAAAGGTAGACATCAACAGGGTTATTAGATTTTCTGAGGGTAATGACTACAATTCACCGTAAAAATATATTGATTTTTAGAGCCAGGAAATTCACATACGATATCATTTGTATGAAGTTAAATACAAATCCCATCTTAAATCTTTATCTTACATCTTCCTATGTTGTGAAGTGATTGTAACTAACTTCCCTTATGGAAATATTGTGTTATTTCCATTACATTATTATTATGCTGTGTAAAATAAAATTTGCTGAAAAAACAGATAAAAAAGTTAAACAATGCGAACACCAGATTTGCCACCATTATTTTACAATACAGCATTTCTAGTTTATATATATATATATATATATATATATATATATATATATATATATATATATATATATATATATATATATATATATATATATATATATATATATATATATATATATATATATACACAGATGCAGCCACTTTGGTTTGTCTGTTTGACACAGAATAACTAAACACAGATATCCCATTTAACACAGAAAACTGTCACAACATCCCATCTAATTAAAGCATTCACCATTGTGAACAATGGTGCTTTGGTATGCTAATGAAAAGGTTAAATGAGTTAAGATAACACAGTTTCTTCAAGTAGCCCTGAGTCATGACGCATTTAACTCACAAATCCAAGTGGCTTCATCTGTATAAATATATATATACAGTCCAAAAGTTCTTAACGTACACCGTAATGCATTAATCTTGGTCGATACCTGGGTGCTATCTTTACTGGCAGAATTATCCAAATAATGAAAAAGATGCACACCAGGATTTGTATACAAAAAATTAAAATTCCATATTTATTCATTTACATTAAAATTTGGCCAACGTTTCGGTCTGCTCCTAAGACCTTTATCAAGACCATATTCTTAGCAAATCCACCATGTTTAAATAGTTAAAAACATGTCACTCACCCAGTCGTGCACACCCCCGCAATCATGTGACTGTGAAGAAACCCAGCACCATGTAGATAAAACAAGTTTGTGTTCTTGCTACAAAGTATAAGAAAAACCTTGTTACACAAAAATTGATACAAAATAAAATAAAACAAAACATACAGACAAATCAATGTGGAAACGTTTTAAAGCTTAATGGCAACTATATAGCTAGTAGCTATAACAAGGTTTTTCTTATACTTATACTATACTATACTATACTATATATATATATATATATATATATATATATATATATATATATATATATATATATTGTACACATATATTGTGGTAGAATGACCACAAACAGAGAAGTGTAAAAAGTTGTGTTTTGCCTTTACTTTCTCCCTTGTGGGAGTTGAAAGCTGCAAGGGAGATGTATCTAAACCGGGAATGATTTCTCTGCATAAATGATTTTGCTGGCTGGCCCTGGAAACTATAGTGTTCTGGAAGGAACAAGCAATCCATTCAAGTGGTCATTCACATGTTTGAGCTCACTTTCTACAGGAAGGCTGTTCTGTGGAAAAGTATTTAATCATAGTTAAGTGTTAGGAATGCCTATCAGAGCAGGGCACAGAACAGGAAGGTTACCTGTCTGTGTTAATAACTCTGGGAGGGACTGAGGGTGCTGCTTGCCACTGCAAGGACAGAGGGAAATATGACCAGGTGATTGAGATTGAGTCTAAAGTAATTGAGGTGCTGGCAGAAGGTGAGCCAGGCCAGAAGCTGGTGAATTTGTGTCCCTGGAGAGGAAAGTCAGAAGGGTTTAGTCAGAAGCCTGAATATTCCAGAGTGTGGAGTGGCAGCCACCCTGTATGGTGAGAATCTGAGAGTGGGGAAATATTTTGAAGGCATGTTGTTAAAACACTAATGAAGTGTGTTCCTATATGCCAATATTTTTAAGTTGGGAAGAGTTTTTCTAAATAAACCTGTGTTTTTGCTGACGCTATGCTTCTGATCCTCTGTATATATATATATATATATATATATATATATATAAATAATGAATCACTTAAAAAACACTTTTCTTGATTTTTCTGCCATCTTTGCTACTACTTTGGCCGCTGCCAGTATTTGCCAGTGCCGAAAGTAGAAAATTCATAGGTAAATAAAATCCTTTGCTTAAAGAAGCAGGATAATGGATAGTATATCATTATTAATATCACTACATTTCTATCTTTAATACATTTGCAATCCAGAAAGTGTTTTCTGGATAACCAGCTGCATCAGGGTTAAAATTCCAATTTGCTCTTACCAACGTTACTGCTTGAGAAAGTCAAGGGAGGTTGGCAGCAGTTGGAAATGGAGGGTTTGCTCCCCTGTAAGTTAATTTTTTGTATGCTAATTCTAAGAACTTTTCAAGTGGTCTTAATTTTTTTTTTTTTTTTTTTTTTGAATTATTTACCTTTTTCTCCTGATTTTTTTCCAGCTTTTAAATGGGGATCACTGGCCGCATCTAAAAACAAATACTCTCTATGGCTACAAATGTATTGTTATTTTTACCTTTCATTATTCATTGTTCTATTCAGGGCCTATTCATATTCTAGTCTCCTAAACACTGCCTGGTAATAATGAGATAATCTGTCCTGTTTTGCTTCGCCGAAGAATTTGCAAAATTGTGAAAAAACTAGCCAGTAGATTAAACTAGAGAAAAAAAGTCAGTAAATGTTAAAAATGTTTTATGCGATACAATTTTTTATGCGCACAACAATTTTTTTCTCACTCAAAATGCATTAAAGTTAATGGCCATTTTTCTTGTTGCGACTTTTTTTTCTTGGTGAATTTCTTTGTCTGTTTTTTTTGTCCAAATGCATGCAAGTCGATGGGTACTTTTTCTTACAGAAACTTTTTGGTCTTTGAGACAATTTTGTCTTACTGACTTTTTTGCCGATTTTTGCTGCAGTTTCGCAGATGTCGAAGTGCGGGATTTCACCACAAAACTATGCCTGGTGAAAAAAATGTGCTCATCACTGCTACCTGGTTATTAGGGTAAATTGGACCCTGGCCACCAGATTACAGAAATTGCAAACTGGAGAGCTGCTAAATAAGAAGCTAAATAACTAAAAGAAAAACATAATAAAAAATAAAAAACACAAACACAATTGTAAATTGTCTCAACAACAATCTAGAATATTATATGCCCTGTAAGTGACCAGATTCTATCTCTAGTGCCTCTACTCCACTTTAAACTTAGAAAAACGATGAGCTTTTCATTATAACATCAATGTTATATTTTATTTATTAATTTATTAAGTCATCATCCTTGGGACTCTCTCTAGTTTCATAATAACACTTTTGTTTGCTGGAAACTAGATCTATTCTTTATTATCTACTTGTGTAGCATTACATTCCCCATGACTCTCTACTGATTTTAGAAATCCAATATCTTCCTGGCCCTAGGTGCTGTTTATCAACATTATTTGTTATAGCCAGGTCTGTTTTAAGGAATACTGATACTGACTAATTATTCATCAAGAATTTCCCTTGTGTAGTACTATTTAGGATATAAAATGCAATTTGATTTTATTTTGCTCTTCATTAAATGCGTTGGATGACATGTTTGCCAAATCCTGTGGGACATACTGTAGATGTGCACATAATATCTAAGTGCTTACAGATCAGTGATGAGTAAGTACAGGGAATCTTTATTGGCTCAAATATTATGCTTAGAGTCAAAGTGAGAATGGATAGAGAAATAGAAGCCAATGAGAAGAAGATACAAAACATGCATTGCAAGCTGATAAATTGATAAATGAAAGTTATTTTTCTTGGACACCTTTTCTAGAGGCTCTGAAAAGCTTTCAGGTTATGATATGCAGTAGGTAAAAATCAAATCCCTCAATCTAGTGTTTTTTTAACTCATTGGTATGGTTGCTGTGTATTTCAAGCCATTTCCATTTTTTCATGATTTATTAAACCAAGAGGCTGCTGAGGTCATATAGAAGTCAATGGCAGATGTCCCATTTACAACTGAAAGGTATCATGATCTGCACTGGGTTTTGTACAATAATCTGATTAATTTGTGGTTTTCAGACATTAATCTGAAAACAAATCTGAGTTTTTGAATTTCAAATCTGAAAAAATCTTAATTTTACAGGTTTTTTTTTTAGCACCAGATTTTTTAGAGTTCATTTATTAATAAATAAGGTAAAAATGTGAATAGGAGTTTGGCCAAAGGGTTTTTTTTTAATAAAATAATGAGAAATATTTGGATTTCAGTAAATAACCCCCTTAATGGGGCATTGAATTCCATTTGTGTGCTTAAACTGTGGTTCCAGTTAATCTGAATCTCACAATACATATCTTTTTATTCTTATATTGAGAAAAAACACCAACTCAATTTCTGATTAATCTGTCCCTTCGGCTTATCACTACCAGGGCTTGCACTCAACCCTGTGCTCCCCTATTTTAAAGTGCTCAGAAGCATTGGGGTGCAGGAAGGGCCCTGCGTTTGGTGTTTACATGCACATGTGTCAGTACAGGGCTATTTTAAAGCTCTTTGTTTTCCTTCCTGCTCTCCCTTGCAGCTGCGTGCCTTAAAGGAGAACTAAACCTTAAAAATTGCCATAATTTAAATACTGAATTTATTGTAACAGCCTAAAGTTTCATTGTTTAAATAGCAGAAATGATCCAGTACTTCAAACTTGTCACTGTAGGTCACCATCTTGTAAAGTGTCTGCGACACTCCCATGATCAGTGTGCAAAGCAGAG
This sequence comes from Xenopus laevis, assembly GCF_017654675.1. NCBI lineage: Eukaryota > Metazoa > Chordata > Amphibia > Anura > Pipidae > Xenopus > Xenopus laevis. Next base: position 66,465,991 of record NC_054372.1, on the reverse strand, counting down.
GAGTGCAAGTTTTTCCTCTTGGTTATTTCTTAAAAGATGAACACTTCCTTTCATTAAATTGGAAAGACTTCCATCTTTACCACAAATGAGGTAAAACTGAACTTTGAAATATGACATATGAGTTATACACTGTTTTTATTTATCTCTTTTAATAAAAACATAAACCTTTTATTTGATATTTTCACAGTCTAGAATTTAGAATTGAAAAAACTTCGAAATTCGAATTCAAAAATACCAACCGAAATTAAGTCAAAGTTTTATTTTTAATCAAATTGAATTTGGACTATTCCCTAGTCGAAGTACACAAAAAATAGCTCTAAATTCTCATTATTTTCATTCAAAAATTCACCTCGACCTTTGATAAATCTGTGCCTAAATTTCATTCTTAATTATATACATATCAAAAGCAGTAAACAATTTAAAGGTGTGCTTCATCTTAAACTTAACTTTTAGTATGATGTAGACTGTTATAGTCTAATATAATTTGCTGTTGGTAATTTTTTTTCCTTTGTTGTTTTTGTATTAAGATTCTCTACAGCTGGTTATCTGGGAATCCCACATGCAGTAGCAATGAGGTAGTGCTTGGTAGTTAGTTTACGTTCAAAACTGTTGTGTGCACTTTCACAACTTTATTTCCCCATCATTTCTCCTTCTAACGCGTTTCGTGTGTTAACACATGTAGTCATAGGCATTTGTTGCACGCAATAGTTTTAAAGTGATTGTCGCCCAGGCCTCCCTAAACTACGGGTTTGGGGCGCGCGTGTTACCTCATTGTATTAAAATTATTGACCGAGGGGTTAGTGCACATCCTAAAAAGTCTGTTTACAAATATATATGTTAGTTTAAGTTGAATAGGAGAAACATTATGCATAAAGAGTACAATAATAATATGAGAAATATAGTCTCTTACCTTGGATTTTTTTTTTTTGGTGGTGTTTTTTTAGTAGTTGGGATCAGTGACCCAGACAAACAAAAAACAGTTGAACATGCCCCATGAAAAGTCACTGAGTGGGTAGGGCCAGATTTACATAGCGGGCACCCCTAGGCCCGCTGTCGTTTGTCACCCCATCCCCTCCCTTTTATTTGCTAGATTTTCATCATCAAGACTGAAGCAATAGGGATTGGAGCATGGGAGATTAAAAAAAATATTGTATCTCCTGCTCATTCCCAATGTTTCTGAACCAATGTGGGTGTGGTTGGGCATCATGCCGCCCACCCTAAAATCCTGGGCCCAGGCCTTGGTGGCCTCTCCACAAATCCAGGCCTGTGAGTGAGGTGCTTTCTTCAATAAAAGTGGAGCAGAGGCCTGGAATCCGAGGTTCACTGAGGGATGCTTAACAAATTCGTAGCCTAAAGAAAATCTGGCCTCACATCATTTTAAAGACAGCAAAAGCATAACAAAACTGCCTGAAAATATTACACATTGGACATTTATAATGAAATGTGCTGCTTGCGTACTTTCTTTTGGTTTAAAATTTATGGTAAATCTTCCAGAAAGTTTGCCATAAATTGCACAAAAATCTTCATTATAAAATTTACTCATGGCCACTTTTGGTTCAGTATCTAGCAATATAGTGCAAAGAAAATGCCTATATTCTGTTTACGTATTCTGGCTGAAATATAATTTAATTGATATTTCAAGGTATTTTGATATTACTGTGTTTTACTGTAAATTTAATTGTTAGAAAATAAACATTAGAAACTATAAACTAGAAATTAATACAATTATATCTCCAACTAACACATTCAATTTATTTAATTTAAATATAATTATATTACAGGAAATAATAGTCTAGCAATGTTACAGTGTAACTGTATAAAACATCACAGTATGTATGCTAATACAATATATATATGGGTTGGAAGATGGAAAGTGAAGTATACACCAAAGATGGCAATATTAAAGTTATTTTGCAATGTTTTTAGTTAGTAGAACATCTGAAGAAAAAGTGAGAGTTCTTCCCTCTTTAGAAGCATATGCTGACTCACACCCACACACACAATGTTGCTAAAATTTATATGGTGCTTAAACAACATACGAGGACACAATTGTAGAATTCTGAAAATATTAAAGGGTTAGGACCCCTACAAAGGGCATGGCAAGAGGTGGAATTTGGAATGGTCAGGGCAGAATGAGGTATTACCAAGTAGCATGGATAAAAATCCACTGGGATGTAATAGTGGAAATTAATTTATCAATATACTTTTTTGTATAGAAACATTTTTTAATTTGAAGTTAATTTGAAAAAGTAACATAAAGGTCCTAAAAATGCTGTAAGGTAGAGTTTCTAGTGAAAAACGAATCCAAAAACCTCTATTGATTAAAAATTAAAGGAAAACTATACCCCCCAAACAATGTAGGTCTCTATTAAAAGATACTGAGTAAAACAGCTCATAAGGTCATAAGGTCACATGAGCCAATTAACAGACAGAGTTCTGCCTTTTGCTTCCTCACTTCTTCCTGTTACAGTTAGGGGCCGATTCACTAAATTCGAGTGAAGGATTCGAAGTAAAAAAACTTCGAATTTCGAAGGTTTTTTTGGCTACTTCGACCATCGAATGGGCTTCGACTACGACCTTCGACTTCGAATCGAACGATTCGAACTAAAAATCGTTCGACTATTCGACCATTCGATAGTCGAAGTACTGTCTCTTTAAAAAAAACTTCGACCCCCTAGTTCGGCAGCTAAAAGCTACTGAAGTCAATGTTAGCCTATGGGGAAGGTCCCCATAGGCTTGCCTAAGTTTTTTTGATCGAAGGATATTCCTTCGATCGTTGGATTTAAATCCTTCGAATCGTTCGATTCGAAGGATTTAATCGTTCGATCGAAGGAATAATCCTTCGATCGTACGATCGCAGAATTTGCGCTAAATCCTTCGACTTCGATATTCGAAGTCGAAGGATTTCAATTCCTAGTCGAATATCGAGGGTTAATTAACCCTCGATATTCGACCCTTGATGAATCGGCCCCTTAGTGTTGTAGTATCTCTGGTCAGGTGATCTCTGAGGCAGCACAGATAGAGTCACGAAATGGTGGTTCAAGGCAAGAGATGTAAAAGGGCAATATTTATGTAAATATATATTCCAGTTTGGTAAGATTCTTTAATATGTCATTCAATTTGATATAAACTATCTGTTGCTTAAGTATTCATTTTGGGGGTATAGTTTTCCTTTAATAAATTGATTGAAAATGGTCCAATAAGATCAGCGCAGCTCCTATTGACTTCTATTGGACCTTGACAACTTTCACCTGGCAAAATGTTTTTATTAGAGGGTTATTGGGGTTTATATACTTAATAAATCTCACATTTTTACAAGAGTTTAAAAGAAATATAGGAAAACCACACATTTTTGGTTTAGTAAATTGCCCCCTAAATGTATAAAGCAAGAAGAGTAGTAACACAGAATATGCTTTAGGAATAAAATATAAATGATTATTCTATTCTATATAATTGCATTTTTTAATGTGCTTAAAATTTGTTCTGGGAAGTATATGTTATTAAATATATCCATTTTAATAAAATTAAATACATTACACTTGTAATGGATTTGTTTATTAAGGGTTCAGCAACCTGCTTTGGGTTTTCAGAATGATGACTGCTGAGGTCTGAGTGGTCTGTTCAATCTAGAAGGAAAACCATGAATATCTAGTTAACAGTACTATTTGTATTTAGGCATACTGAAAACTGTATTTTTTAAAAATTGGTCCTTCCGTATCTATATAATTAGTTCCTCTAGTTCAAGTTAAAAGGTACATTATTCTTATTGTTGCTAAACTGAAAGTATTAGAAAATAATAACGTACATTTAACCTCTCCTTTGTGTACATTCTGAATTTAATAGGTTATGTTTTTCCTCTACATTCCAAAAATGTTTAGTTTGACAGCCAATCACATTAATTTTAGTTGTCACTATATAGAACTGTATGTTGTGTACATTATCAAAAGCTATTTAAAAGGGCTAAATTATAATAGGAAAAAATATTATGAAATAGAAGGGCCAAACATACTTATAAAAGTTTATATTAAGACTTAGGGGCACATTTACAAAGCTCGAGTGAAGGATTCGAATTAAAAAAACTTCGAATTTCGAAGTGTTTTTTTGGCTACTTCGACCATCGAATGGGCTACTTCGACCTTCGACTACTACTTCGACTTCGAATCGAACGATTCGAACTAAAAATCGTTCGACTATTCGACCATTCGATAATCGAAGTACTGTCTCTTTAAGAAAAACTTCGACCCCCTACTTCGGCAGCTAAAAGCTACCGAAGTCAATGTTAGCCTATGGGGAAGGTCCCCATAGGCTTGCCAGCGTTTTTTTGATCGAAGGATATTCCTTCGATCGTTGTATTAAAATCCTTCGAATCGTTCGATTCGAAGGATTTAATCGTTCGATCGAACGAATAATCCTTCGATCGTTCAATCGTAGGATTAGCGCTAAATCGTTCGACTTCGATATTCGAAGTCGAACGATTTTAGTTCCTAGTCGAATATCGAGGGTTAATTAACCCTCGATATTTGACCCTTAGTAAATCTGCCCCTTAGTGTTATTACAATGCTATTAATTTCTTCTGCAGGAAGAAATTATTGTATACACTTCTGACTTGAATATATTCAGAACTTTTTGTAGGTATTCATTTAAAATGTTACCAGGCATAAGGTGTAGAAAAGACTGTATATTGTCAGTAAGTTTATGTTTGTCCATGTGTGTTAAATATAGTACAAGTATGGGACCTTACCGGAAAATGGATCTATCCGTAATTTGGATCTTCATACCTTAAGTCTGCTAGAAAATCAGGTAAACATTAAATAAACCAGAGAGGCTTGTTCTGCTTCCAATAAGGATTAATTATATTGTTGTTTCGATCAAGTGTAAGGTACTGTTCTATAATAATAATTACAGAGAAAAGGGGAATTTAAAAAAATTGATTATTTTGATAAAATTAAGTCTATGGGGAACAGCCTTTTCGTAATTTTGGAGCTTTCTGGATAACGTGTTTCCAGATAACGGATTCCATACCTGAACATGAAGGGGCTCATTTTATCAATGCTCAAATTAAAATGTTTAACGATTTGACACTTTTGGTGCTAAAAGGCACTAATTCAAATTAGTGTTTCTAAAACTTGAATGTTCATTGTCACAAAAAAAATCTTCAAAAAGTTTGAGATTTCTGCATTATCCTAGGCAAAGTGATCTTAGTGATTCTTTCAATTTGAGCTTTTTGAATCTTTTGTGAATTTGTAGACCTATTGAAAATGATCACGGTTTTATTTGATCAAGATTTTAAGATTCTAAAATTTACTAACAATTGAATTTCAAATTTTGAATTTTTACCATAAATCTTTAAAAATAATTGTATTTTTTCGGTAATCTGTAAAAGCTCTAAATATTTGATATTTGTTTGAAAAACTTAATTTTTGGCGTTTTCATGGTATTCATATTTTTATCGCATTTTATAAGATACAGTATTTGCTACAAAAGAACATTTATATTCCCAGAAAGTAAGAAACATAAATGTAACCTGGGCAGTTTGCTATTATTTTAAGCAGTGCTCAATTTGTTCCCTACTGCTTAATGGCTATAATAATTCCAAATAAGAACTGTAATTCAATGTGATATTTTTTTCTGTTGTTTGTCCTTTTTTGTATTAAACAGGGCATTAGACAAATAATATGACAAGTGTAAATTCCATTTAGTACAAATATTTAAATAGCCGATTGAGATAAAACCTGCATGTATATATTTTTGAATGACTTTAAATATAAAGCGCACCTTTTCACTGAATTTATTTCATTCGATTAGGTTTTAAATAAATTATGCCTGCTAATGAGGTGACAAACTTAGCAATTGCATTTAAAACAAGTTATTATCAGCAATCTTTATTCTACAGTATTCATTTTTATATTAGAACCTTTATCTGGGGCAAATTTAGTTATTTTAATGAGGCACAAAGCTTTACATAACCTTGTTCCAAGATTGTGATATTTTGACAGAAGCTATTAAGGTGTTGTAAACAATATGAGATTTTTGTTCAAAATGAAGTATATTGGTATATTTTATAAAAACAAATATCATCATACATACATCCAGGAGAATGTAATAAAAGTTGTTAATTAAAAAATATGCTAACAATGTTGAGATTTTCCATTTTAGTCAACTGCTGGAAAATAAAATTCCACATTTTGTAGCAGTATATTAACACTTCTTGCAAGAAAATTGCCTAACCTAGATTTTTGTAATCTCCATAGTCTGTGTCCCATGGTCTGTTTATGCCAAAACAATAAACCGCACGAGTAGGTAATGTAGAGCACTGTAGTGTAGAGAAATGTAAAGGAGGACCAGCACATTATCTGAGGCTAGTACAACAGAATTATTATTTGGAAACAGCAGGCATTTTAAGATATTTAAAATTAATGCACAAGGTACCCATCATGTTTTTCTTAGCCATTACAATAACACAGGAAGGGGTATTTTGATTTGCAGTCCTCGTAAAGCTTGATTTCTGGTATGCCAAAACATTTTTTATATACATATGCTTTTATAATGGTCACATCTGTGGATTACATCACACAAAGGCAAGATGCTTTGTAGGTATGGAGAGAATACCTTATTGGGCTAAAGATGTATAGTCACAGTGTTTAGCACCTATAGGGAACCCTATCTGATATGAAAAATGGAAAACAGAATTTCACCAAAAACTATAGTGTCTACCATGAGAAAGATTCCTTTCATAGATTTAGCTTCTTAATTGCAGCATAAGAGTTCAATGCATTAATGGAGCTGTCTGGTATCTGCATTGGGGCTTTAATCACCCATTGTGATCATTAGTAAATGGTGGAATTATCCCTACTTGATTCATGTATGTAGGGTATAGTGATGGGCGAATTTGCGCCGTTTCGCTTCGCCGAAAAATTTGCGCGGAATTCGCGAAACGGCGAAAAATTCGCGAAATCGTGCCGGCGTCTAGTTTTTGACGCCGGCGCCCGTTTTTGGCGCCGGTGTCCGTTTTTTCGTAAAAAATTTTTTGGACGCCGGCGAATTTTTGACGCGAATTTTCGCGGGCGTTTCGCAAATTTATTCGCTGGCGGCGAATCGCGCAAATTCACCGCGAATTCGCGCCTGACGAATAAATTCGCCCATCACTAGTAGGGTATGCTTTATTTGTAATATTAGGGTCGTTTTTTTTATGGAAAGGCCCCTAATTCAAAAAAACCCAGGTTCAAAGCATCCTGGATAACATGACCCATACCTGTATTAAATTCTTATCCTGGTGCATTCTTCAGTGCTGAGCATTCCTCTGCTTTTCTCAGTTTATCTGTCTGCCTTCATCTTCTCATTCATTCACTCGCAGTCCCTAAACTCAGCATGATACAATCTGTTGAACATAAAGTATACCACAAGTCTGAGCTGAGTCAGGCATACCAAACATTCTCTCGGATACCCCCCTACCACTGAAATGCACTACCACCTTGCATCAGGAAAGTTTCCTGGCCAGTCCTACACTCAACTTGCATCTGAAGCATTGGAATTCTTAATGAATCAGATGCAAGTTGAGTGTAGGACAAACCATACCAGGGATGAGTTTGACATGGTTGGCAAGCTAAAATTATTGCATATGGACAAACAATCCCTGTTTTGTTTAAAGGGTAAAGAATTTTTAGAAGTAACTAACGTTTCGGCTTGAACTCAAGCCTTTCGCAAAGTGCAAATACAAACATTCATCAACCTTTTAAACCCAAAATGGCGGGAAATTAGGGGTAGTGACGTCAGCTGACGTGTGTGGGGAAATTCCACTGTGCAGACAGAACATCAAGTGTGGGGAAATTCCACTGTGCAGACAGAACATAAAGTGTGGAGAAATTCCACTGTGTAGTTAGTAGTTCAAGTGAATGAAAAGCAATACATAATAAAGATACAATAGTGTCAATTACAGGCAATAAACAAATGTAAACAATCTGTTACTGTTGTAGGCAAAAAAGTGTCCATTTACAATAAAAAGTCTAATAACCTGAAGCGCAATAGACTCAATCCTTGTGTGCGCTTTTGAAGAAGAAAACCCAATATACGGCCAATCACATAGCATAATAGCAGTACAGTTACATGTAGAAGCGCGACGTTACCGGCTCTCTGCGGAGCATCTGGACCTCTGCATAATGGCGGCTACATATTCCACGGCTTGCTTACCGATCGCCGAGATCCGCATGTGCTGCGGCTCTGTCAGTACAGCCGCACACTCAATGCCGCTTCCTCTTAGAAGGCTGCTCACTTCGTCGGTGCTGCGTGCAATATTCTGTGCATGTTCAGGGAACATCCGGTAATTGGATAGGTTGCCCCTGGCACCGCCTATGCGTCTCACGGCTGTCACCTCGGTGCACGAACGGATCGGGGATATATTGCAAGTGGATGGTCCCTATGTTCTAGATGGGGACGTGTCATGGCCAGCCATCATATTCAGGATAATGCTGTATATGCCCACTTTTGCCATATCATCCGTGTAGTTCGAGGTGCTGGTTCCAGGTGGTTTTGTACTCCCCTACCACTGAAATGCACTACCACCTTGCATCAGGAAAGTTTCCTGGCCAGTCCTACACTCAACTTGCATCTGAAGCATTGGAATTCTTAATGAATCAGATGCAAGTTGAGTGTAGGACTAACCATACCAGGGATGAGTTTGACATGGTTGGCAAGCTAAAATTATTGCATATGGACAAACAATCCCTGTTTTGTTTAAAGGGTAAAGCATTTTTAGTAGCTTAAAGCACAAAGTCTCAATGTCCTAAATATATTGATAATGGGTTGAGTGCAAAGGCCTTCTTGTATTTGTGTGTGTGTGTGTGTATATATATATATATATATATATATATATATATATATATATATATATATATATATATATATATATATATATATATATATATATATATAGTGACAGGGTTCATTGAAAAGAGTGCATTTATGGCGAATAAAGTTTACCCTGGTGGTCCAGTGGCTCTCCCTGGTGGCCTAGCGTCCGGCAGGGGCATCTGCCGTGTCTCCAGCGGGGACGCCCGCTGCATGTGTATGTCTTCATCCAGCGCCGGTTCCCCTATGGTGCGCTTCCGGGATTATGTGTGATGACGTCATCACACAATGGAGCAAAATTCAAATAGTACTTAAATGGATTTCAGTGCTATAGACTTTGCCCGTTGTTAGGTTCAATTAGTTTGTTCCTGGTGCTAGTTTCTAGTGAATCCTATTGATCTGGTTATTGACCCTTGCTTTGCCTGACTACTATGAACTCTGTATCTTGACCCTTGCCTGCCTGTTTATTCTGACCTCTCCAAGCTGATCCTTGCCTGTCTGATTACTCTACGTTCTCCAATCCTGATTATGGCCTGTCTGACTATTCTACACTCTCCAATGCTGATTTTGTCCTGTCTAACTCTGCTTGTGCTGGCCCGGCCTGCCTGTTCCACGCTGTGTTGTCTGGCCTGACTTCCTAGTAGCGTTCTTCCATCCAGTATCCTTGGTGAGATAATTGCGCCCCTTTGCTCGTCCACAACCTGTAGCTTTGCTCCTCTCTTAATAAGACCTGGCGGCATCCAATTAACCTCGGGCTCCTCCCGAGGTGAAAGGCGGCTGTTAAAGGCAGACGCAAGAGCCAAGACCAGGGAGCCTAGCATTGGTTCTGGGTGCCAAACGTGACAGCATTTAAGTTGCATGACATGTGGTAGAGTTAATATTCCCTTTCAGCCAAGTAATTAAGTGGCAGTTGAGAGAGGAGCTACCTAGGAAAGGTAAAAGGGCTGTTACCACATATCAGAGCTTTCCAGACACCTCCTAGAGTGAAGGGAAGTGTGGTGCTGTTAGGAAAGACAGTGCCTGGTAGAAGGGGTCTTGATGAAGAGTAGTGATGGGCGAATTTTTTTCACCTTGTTTTGCCGTGGACTTGACGCCCATAGACATGTATGGCGTCATGCGACAAAAAAAAAAGACAAGCGTCAAAAAAACATTTGCTGCACGACAAAATGTTGACGCTCATAGACTTTAATGGGCATCGGTGACATTTCGCTGGCGGCGAATTTTTGACGAAACAGGGCAAATTCGCCCATCCCTACTGAATAGTGTTGTAGAGGCTGGTGAGCCTAATTCCCTGGAAGGGAAGGGCAGAGGCTAGTGAGCCTGAGTCCCAGGAGGGGAAGCCAGCAGGGCTGAGTGAATGCTCTGAAGTTCCAGAGGGTGAGAGTTTCCCTGGATGATGAAAGTCCAGAGGGTTAGAAACACTGAATGTTTGGCCTCAAAGTTGCTGAACTGTTTCTGTTGCCTCAAAATCCTATGCTTACCTGCCTACCAAATGCATGCATGCATATATATATATATATATATATATATATATATATATATATATATATATATATATATATATATATATCCCATTGGATTAATATACTGTATCTGGCAACTTCAAATCAGTAACAAAATCATGTTTATTGCATTTTTATTTTTGCGAATCATAAATACACAAAGAACCCAGTTGGATTATTTATGTTTGAAGAGTGGACAAGCAATATGGTTGTTCTGTTTACTTTTCTGTGGCATTACCTAACATACCTTTCTTAAGATTTCAACAAATATGTTTCCAGAGTTCATTTTCTGCCTTATTTACTTGTATTGGCTTAGTGGTGCTATAGGCAATTGTATAAGAATAGCATATACTTTGGAAGATGTTACATTTTAGCCAGTGTTGACAATTTTGGGAAAAATGTTAATGGAAATTGATGAAACAAACTATATCTTTGCACAGAGAACAAATTACAAACCTGCTTTATCACTTTCATTCAGACACTGTGTAGGGTTGCAGGCTCATGATAGAGAAATAGAAAACACTAGTTGGTGTCTAAATTATACTCATAGAATGTTTATAAAAAATGCATGAATCATCCATGCATTATTCATGCATAAAATTATCTTAGTTAACCAAAAGGGATTTAATATATTTAAAATAAAAGGGAATATTTTAAATTAAATTATACATCTCTTATATAAAACATGTTATTTTTATTATACGTGTTATAAAGAATCTATAATAATTTAATTAAAAAACCATTGTGTCTCGTAATGACTAGTAGCAGCTGATTTTTCTGTCAGTTTTATCCACAAAGCATAGCTGAGCGGGAACAGCCCAAAAATGTGAAAGCACGCGTTTTTGGCTTGATCCCCACTTGGATCTGCTTCATGTAGCCAAGCAGAGGCGGAAGCTGTACTTGTCAATACAGTTTTTTTGAGGTGCGTAACTGAGCTGATTTGCTTCTCTCAATTTGCAAAAAATAAATAAATAAATAAGCCAGCTGAGAGCAGATTATTGTAATTTTGCAGTTCAGCGCCTCCATGTAAGTTTGGTATATTGCCTGCAATACTTCTGGTGCTGACACAGGTTTATTTTTATTTGCTTTTTACTACTTGATTGTCACTTCTTCTTAAAGCATACTATCATATAATTTTCACCCTCAAAACAATATTTATTGATAAAACACCAAGGATCAGTTTTTTGTTGCATACTGTTATTACAGTATCCACTGGGTTCAAATCTACAAACATTCTCTTATATGATATACTGTAGATGACCTATCCCTATACTTCTTACATTCAGAACTGCAGAGCTTCAACTTTTTTATGCTTTTTTCAATAGGGTTTTCAAGTGATAAACCGTAAGATGTTTTTTCTGAACGAAATTGCATCTCAAATTGAATCTCGTCTATCAGTTTTCACGTGATAAACTTTTTCCTCATTGAACTGAATTTGGCCTAAAGTTTGACAAAACAGATGAAGTTGTACTCAGTGTAGCATGCAAGAGTCATACACAAGCATCCAATTCAAAACCTGCATTGTCTGTGCAATGACAATGATTTCTGGGTGCCAGGAACTCTCAGGGTTCTGTTCTTGGAATACGTGGGTGCTGTTATTATTGCCTAAAGCTATCATTCTGGATCTTGACCCCTGTTTTGACCCGGTTTACGATTCTTTCTGCCTGCCTTGTGAATTTCAGCCTGTTCCTGACTATGCCTTCTGGTTTTACACCTTTGATACCGCAAACTCGGACTTTGACCCAGCTTCCTCCTTGGTCCTGACTGACAGGCCCCCTGCCACTGGGAAAACTGGTTGATTGTGTGAAAAAGCATGGGGATTGTATCCAAAAACTGCACTTTGTTTAATGTGTCAGGATACGTGAATGAGCCCTTGCTTGTATCGGTGCATGTGAAAATGAGCCGCTATTCTGCATGTGATCTCCTTTATACAGTAGGAAATAGTTTATTGGTGCATGGGAGATGTGGAGGGAATAATGTGAGACAACATAATAACCCCTTTGCTGTGCTCTTCAGTAGTGATGGGGCGAATCTGTCCCGACGCGAACGACTGTTTTGTCCAAATGCATTAAAGTCAATGGGTGTCCAAATAATTTTGATGCGTTACAATTTTTATGCATGCACCAATTTTTTGCATGCAATACAATTTTTTTGACACAACAGAGTTAACATTCTACACTTTTTTTTTAAAATACTTTTTTTTCTGTCTTGCAATAAGATTGGTTTTAATACAATGATATATATTTTTACTCTTACTCTGCTAACATTTATCCTAGTCAAATCTGTTACAGGCCTTTCCAGCTAGTGGTGTGGTGCGATAAATATAAATTACCTATTAAGATAAAGGATCATTGATTTTTTTCCTTGATCGTTGTGACGCCGCTGCTTTATCTAGAATGCCCAGACATAAAGCAAGACAATGCTGATAAAGCTAGGAAATAGTCTATAGCTTCATTGTCTCCAAGCCCCACCTGTCATTTCCATGATTCCCATAGGCAGACCACTTCCCATAGATGAAGTTGTAAGAGTTGATGTGAGAATTGAACTGGTTTTGAAATGTAAAACCATTTTTGTATGTTTACTTTTTTAAAATAGTTTTATGGTATAAAATATTTTATATAAATATTTTCTTATGCAGCAGATTTGTTTAATCTGTGCCACAAATACTATTGACATTATGGTTTAACCATTTATCTATCAGGGTTTTTTTTAGATGTTGTAGATGCTGTAGTTAACTTTAGGCATAGCATATATCAAAGAGAAACCAAGATAAATAAATTGCATAGCATGGGCAGTCAGGTCTTGGACAACTGGACCCATAGAATTTTCAGTGTATGGCAGACAAGTAATAAATACTCCTTAATGCTTTTCTTGGGCAGAACAACATGAAACAAGGCTATTTGTCTATTAGATGTGCACATTATAACAGTAATTTGATTTCTTTATATTCCAACCATCAACCCTGAATCTAGTGAAAAAAAAAATTAAAAATATGAATTTCATTAATTCAAAAGCATGTAATTATATGTATGTTTATATGAATATAGACTTGGAAGAGAGGTTGTGGCACTCACACAATTTGTATATCAAAGTTCAAGATTTATTAAACTTGACGTTTCGATCTTCCACGTATATATATGCAAATTGCAGGCTCCCGGGTCATTGCTGTGTCAATGGTATACACCTTTGGGACATATCTAACATACAGCAGACCCCGTGATTGGGGTGGGGCAAGGGGGCCCGGACCAAGGGTTTACTGTATGGTAGTCCACCCTACCTTGACCCTCCTGTATATGAAATTTGTAGCTTGCACACTCTTTTCATGGTGTACTCCCCCCACAGAGACTTTTTGTGGAGGGGTTCAGAGGTAACAAAGTACACCAGAAAAACTGTACATGGATCCTGTATTAATCCTGAAAATAAGAAAGCCTATCCTAGGAAAGGCAAATACTGTATACTGTACCTTAACTTTTTAGAATAAAACAGCAAATATTAAAAAGAAACATTAATATTCTGTTTGTCCTACATCCTTGTTGATCCCAATCTATTTTACGTATAACTACAGTTTTTTTGTACAGTGTTTCGTTCATACTATTATCATAAATATGGTATAAAATGAATAACCCTTTTATAAGTAATTTTGGTGGCAGGCAGTTCAGCAAAGACAATTCTTTAGAAAATACCCTAGTCAAAGTTTACCTAGTCAAAGTTTAAAATCTACTGTATTGCTGGGGGCATTCTGAAAATGTATATATTTATTATAAATAACTCTAATATATAATAAAAGGCACTAGGTTTGTTCAGTAGCAGAAACCTATAGCAACCAATAAGATGTAAACTAGTGACTCTGACATGCTTGCCAATGATTTGATTGCTATGGGTAACTGCATCTGGGCAAATATAAGAGCGACCCAATAACACATCACCAAATCACATATTACCAAATCACACATCACCAGGAATCAGAGTGTACTTAATTCATCGATAGCAGTTTTACTTCCTGCTTGAATTTTTCCCCCATTGACTTTAATGGATCACGAAAGAGTCTGTAATGGTACATAAGAATGGCAATTTGGTGATTGAGCAGCGTAAAATAAAACGCACATCTTGATAAATTTGTTATTTTTTTTACACAGCTTTTTACACCATCTTTAGTTACTAATATTACATGACCCCCATAAGCCATTGTACATTGTAGTTATATTCCTGGGTGACACTTTAAAGATCTCAAACAACTTTCTGTATTCTAACATTTAGCCTTCTTCATTCCAGCAAAATAAATGTATTTTTGAGTTAAGCAGAAGCTGTTTATGTTTTTTTATTTTGCGTCATCAGGCAAGTAATGATTTTGCGCTAATTCAAAATGATTCCCTAGTGCAGTGATCCCCAACCAGTAGCTCGTGAGCAACATGTTGCTCTCCAACCCCTTGGATGTTGCTCTCTGTGTCCTCAAAGCAGGTGCTAATTTTTGAATGCCAGGCTTGGAAGCAAGTTTTGGTTACATGAAAACTAAGTGTAGTGCCACGTAGAGCATCTTGTAGGCTGCCAGTTCACATAGGGGCTACCAAGTAGCCAATCACAGCCCTTATTTGGCACCCCAAGGGACTTTTTAATGCTTGTGTTGCTCCCTAAACCTTTTTACATATGAATGTGGCTCACGGGTAAAAAAGGTTGGGGACACCTGCCCTAGTGTAACAAATAATGCAGACATTAACACCACCTCGAGGAATTAATACTATATATCTTTCACACAGTTTAAGCTTTGATCAAAATTATGAATTATGCTTGTAAATGCATTTTTCTCATGGGCAACATATGCTTTTGAATTTTAAGTTATAGGAAAGCTAAATTTTTCTTAGCTAGATTCACTATGCATAAATGTTTGTAAATGTTTCATAAAATATCATAAATGCATGCTGTGAAAGTTTTCTTTAAGGTTTACTTTTTTAACTTTATTTCAAATTGTTTTTGAGAGTACTAAGGTGAGGAGATTACTGCAGTACTACAGGTGCTAAAAAAACAATGCAATGCTTAGTTAATTTTGACATGTGGCAATTTTATCTCTCTTAGTTTTGTACACATACACAAACAAAAGTGATACTTTTAGAGATCACACTTTTCTTACCTTTGGCTGAACATATTAGAGATCATTTAGAGATTTTTTTTTGTACTTTACATCCCAACAATAATTAATGTTTGGCAATAATTTATTCTCGTTCTTAACCCAACCCTAACTTGCATATCATTCAGATTCACAAGGTAGAGCGTACTGGCGGACAAATTGTATTTAGGCGCACTGTACAAAGAAGGCAAATATAGGGCTGCCTTGTATTGATCAACAATGTGCTCTGCACCTTATGTTGGATTACTGTGGTTCAAGGTGCAGAGTGCAACTATGCTAGGATACTAGTGCTGAGTGAGCATGAAGGGATGCAGTTTTATGTCACTTCCATATGTGCCAGGGGAACTTCTAAATCACCACTGTTCTCCAGGGTAGCGATTAAACATGTATACATTATGTATATGTTCTTGACAGTACTGACCCAGTATACTTACCCAGTGCTGTACAAGCCTTCCTATAGAGTGGAATCAATATACCATGCATCTTTGGGTTCAATTTGGCCTGATTTCTCAATCGGCTACAGGCTCTTTGCTAGGGATGGGCTGCACCTCAATGATGATGGTGCAACTGTTTTGAGGAAGAAGATTGCTAGAGGGTTGGAGGAGATTTTAAAGTGTGGGGGAAGGGTTCAGTAAAGGATTCTGTGAAAGACAAGTTAGATGAGGTTGTGAGCAAAGAAAGGGAAAATGGGGGAGGATATTTGGTTGGGGGTAATGTAAAGAAAAGGGAGGCCTACATGTCACATGTCGAACATGGTACCAGTATTAAATGTATGTTTGTAAATGCAAGGAGTCTGACTGGTAAAATGTGAATGCTGGAGGTGCTGGCACTTGAGGGAAAATATGATGTGATTGGTGTGGTGAAACATGGTTGAATGAGTTGCATGACTGGGCAGTTAATATCAGTGGCCATACTTTTTTGGAGGGACAGAGGCAATATTTAAAAGCTAATATAAAGGAGGAGGTGATGCTAGAAAATTAGGGTGCTCGAGTCTTATGGGTAAAGCTCTTCACTGATTGTAAAGAGTCCAGCAAATTAATTACAGGGATATGCTATAGACCCCCTAATGTAAGTGAGGAGAAGGATGCTAAGATCCTTATGAAATTAATGATAATAAGGGATTTTAATTACCCATATATTGACTGGAGCAACAGTATTGCCAGGTCAGTTAATGGGAACAAGTTTATAAACGTGTTACATAGTTAGTTACATAGTTAAATTGGGTTGAAAAAAGACAAAGTCCATCAAGTTCAACCCCTCCAAATGAAAACCCAGCATCCATACACACACCCCTCCCTACTTTTAATTAAAATTCTATATACTGTACCCATACCTATACTAACTATAGAGTTTAGTATCACAATAGCCTTTGATATTATGTCTGTCCAAAAAATCATTAAAGCCATTCTTAAAGGCATTAACTGAATCAGCCATCACAACTTCACCCAGCAGTGCATTCCACAACCTCACTGTCCTGACTGTGAAGAACCCTCTACGTTGCTTCAAATGAAAGTTCTTTTCTTCTAGTCTAAAGGGGTGGCTTTTGGTACGGTGATCCTCTTTATGGGTAAAAAGGTCCCCTGCCATTTGTCTATAATGTCCTCTAATGTACTTGTAAAGTGTAATCATGTCCCCTCGCAAGCGCCTTTTTTCCAGAGAAAACAACCCCAACCTTGACAGTCTACCCTCATAATTTAAGTCTTCCGTCCCTCTAACCAATTTAGTTGCAAGTCTCTGCACTCTCTCCAGCTCATTTATATCCCTCTTAAGGACTGGAGTCCAAAACTGAACTGCATACTCCAGATGAGGCCTTACCAGGGACCTATAAAGAGGCATAATTATGTTTTCATCCCTTGAGTTAATGCCCTTTTTTATGCAAGACAGAACTTTATTTGCTTTAGTAGCCACAGAATGACACTGCCCAGAATTAGACAACGTGTTATCTACAAAGACCCCTAGCTCCTTTTCATTTAAGGAAACTCCCAACACATTTCCATTTAGTGTATAACTTGCATTTATATTATTTTTGCCAAAGTGCATAACCTTGCATTTATCAACATTGAACCTCATTTTCCAGTTTGCTGCCCAGTTTTCCAGTTTATACAAATCACTTTGCAAAGTGGCAGCATCCTGCATGGGACCTATAGTTCTGCACAATTTAGTATCATCTGCAAAAATAGAAACAGTACTTTCAATGCCCACCTCCAGGTCATTAATAAACAAGTTGAAAAGCAAGGGACCTAGTACAGAGCCCTGCGGTACTCCACTAACAACACTGGTCCAATTAGAAAATGTTCCATTTACCACCACTCTTTGTAGTCTATCTTTTAGCCAGTTCTCTATCCAGGTACACATACTATGTTCCAGGCCAACATTCCTTAATTTAAGGACATGACAATTTTATGGCACAAGTTGTTGAGAAGCCAACCAGAAAAAATGCTATACTGGATCTAGTGATCTCTAATGACCCAGAACATATAGCAAATGTGCAAGTAATTCAACCCCTGGGTAATAATGATCATAATGTGATTTTTAGCCATCCTCTGGATCAACTAGCAGTTAGGTAGGTTAAAAGGTTAACCTTGATGGACGTGTCTTTTTTTCAACCTAACTTACTTTGTAAAATAGTCAGTTCCAGTTAGTCTGCCCCTCAAACAGACCCGCACCAATAAATAACTTTTTAAGGTTATGCATGTGAGTCCCATAGTGTAACTTTACTGCTGTACTGCTTAACCCTTGTTATTAGCATAGTAAATACAAGTATGGGACCTGTTATCCAGAATGCTTGGGACCTGGTTTTCAGGATAATGTATCTTTCCGTACAGTATTTGTGACAAAGCACAAAGAAGGACAGTCAATATATTGTAATGATGCTGGTGAAAACAATGGGGGGGGCTATGGCATTGAGATCGGTGATTGGCTAATCGCCATGTCAATTTAGAAGAATCCTGCCTGGGCAGGTGCTTTTAAACCAGGGAGCCCTTCTAAAATCTGGGCTGTCTGGGTCAAAACTGGGTGTGTAGCAACCCTAGTAGTAGGTGATGGCTGTCTGTGTATGTTGGAACCTGTGGTTTGGTCTATAATAATGAATATCATAAGGCTTTTAAGTTAACGCTATCCATTTATATAGGAACTAAGATGTCATCTAGAGAAAACATTATAATCAACAGATGTTGGTTAGTGCACACATAATAAAGCTACAATCACACGTTCTCATCATATTAAGGCTGGGAATGCATCCTCGCTGGGATTGGTGAATATAGTATTGTAGATATAATACATTCTGTATCTACAAACAAATATCAACTTTGGTGGTGGAAAAGTATTATTGTTCACCCAAATCTCTGTTTGTTTAAATTAACACTGCACCTTCAGTTAAGGTAGGAATTAACGATTATGTAATACAGTATATAATGAGCATGCAGGTTTGAGCTCTTATTTAAAAACCTCTTAAACAGTGTGAGATGTAATGTATTTTGGAACTTGTTGAGTCCTATTTAAACAAGCAATTCTTTTATTTCTACTAATCCTTACACTGCACATACTACCACCTACTTATCCCAAGTTAATGCATTATTTTTACCTCTTCCAAGTCCAAAAAAATGCACTAACTCTCCTTTCTTACCATGTCGTTTCTGTCCCCTGAAAACTTAGCTTCAAACTTGTATATAATAAGTCATACAAAAGTTTTTTAAAGGGGACCTGTCACTCTAAGAATGAATTTCAAACCAAATAAACAAAATAAACGTTATTAACACTATATAAATTATTTAGATTTGTTTTCATTTAATCTTGGAAGTCACAAATACAAAAATAAAGTAGGGAGATAGCATTCTTTTAAACACGCTTATTAAAGTCACTCTTATTAGAGTTGTTCACTTTTCAAACCCTTTTTTCCAGTTCAGTTGTTTTTAGGTTGTTCACCAGAAATAAAGACTTTTTTTAATTGCTGTAATCCAGGAGAGGGTTCTGTACTGTTATAATTTACATTAGTTTATATATTTCTTAGCAGCATCTGTGGAATATTGGAAATTATAACAGTGATTCTGCTCAGCAGGGCCAGTGATAAGAAATTAGTAAACTAATGTATCAGTTTAGAACAGTTGGAACCATCCCCAACTTCAAAAAGACATAATTAAACTTCAAAATTAGAAAAATGGTCACTAATAGAAAGCGATTTATTTTGAGTGTATTATCTGAAAACAACTGAACAAAGTGTTGGAAGATGAACAACCCCTTTAAGGTCCCTTTGCATCATCCCAGATAGGGGGGATTCCCATGCCCCTGCACTGGCTACACAATTATAAATGGTAGGGGTGATGTGAGGAGTGCCGTGACACATCCAGAAAGTGAAAGTAATTGCCGGCCCCACCTCTGTGCCCCAGGCATACAAGTGGGGACTGCAGCATATGATTAACAGCAATTTATGGATGTTCTAATAAAAATATTTTGGTTTTGTTATATAGGTTTTAATGTTTAAGTGACAGGACCACTTTAAAAAATTATAAAAAAAATATTCTAAGCATAAATGCAACTGAACGCAGTATGTGTTTAATCCTTCCTGTTCTCTTCCCTCACTCTATGGGGGCTATTTATTAAAGTCTGTTTTTTTCTGGTTGGACTTTTTTCGTAAAATAAAAAACAAATTTTGGAGATTTATTAAACCTTGATGGTATTAAAAGTCCGAATACAAAAGTACTCCAAGTCAGATCTGCAGAGTTCATGTAAAAGTCAATGGCAGATGTCCAGTTGACAATTTAAAGATATCCTGATCTACACTGGGTTTTGTTCAATAATCCAATGATTTTGCGAGTCAAATTTGAATAGTCTGGGTTTCTGAAAAAGTTGCAGTTTTCTGTGACAAATTTAAAATTTTTTATGATTTAGAATTTTATTTGTGAAAATAAATTTTCCAAAAAAATGCATTGATAAATAGGGGAAAAAGTCAGTTGGATGTTGTCGGTGTGGTTTTCATAAAATAGTAAGAACATTTCAGATTTTGATAAATAACGCCCCAAGAGTTGAATATATGGGAAAACATTTACCAAAATTCAAAGTTGTGAATTTTAAAGTTATCTAAAAAATATTCAAACAAACTTAAAAACTTAAACTTGAATGTGTGCTTATTTAGGAAAAAAGTAAACATAAAAAGCTTGATTGAAAAAAATTTGTGTCATTCGTAATATAAATACATTTTTTACTCATCCTTTTTAATGGGTCTACCAATTCTCAAAGAAAATTGAAAAATGTAAAGAAAAAAGTCAAATCGACAAAAAATCACTTCAATTTTACCTAGGACAACACCCATTGGCTTCTACATGAATGTACTAGGTTTAAGATGCCACATTTCTGTATTTTTTTGTATTTAATAAATCTTCAAAATTTGAATATCGAAAGCTTAATAAATATCTAAAATTTGAGTTTTGAAAATGTTCAAATGTTAGCTCAATAAAGCTCAAATCACTGTAAAAAGTCAACTTAAATAGGCCAATGCACACCTCTGTAAAATGGGGTTTTCTGGATAAGGGGTCTTTCCATAATTTGGATCATCATACTTTAACTCTTCTAAAATATCCCTTAAACATTAAATAAACCCAAAGGAATTTCTTAGCTGAGATCAAGTACAAGGTACTGTTTTATTATTACAGGAAAAAAAGGAAATAATTTTTCAAAACTTTAATTATTTTATTAAAATAAATGTATGGGAGATGGGTTCCTGATAACAGATCCTATACCTGTAGCTACCTTCAGAAATAATTGTGTACCAGAAAGTTGCTTAGAATTGCATATTCTTTTATTATGCACTCCCCCCAAAAACAAACAGTAGTTACAGTTCTAACTATGTAAAATACAGTGTGATAATAGTGAGGAAAAGCATGGCCAGCAGTGTATGTGAAGTTGCCAAAAGTTAATGGTGTTGCATGTTTATACATTGAACTTCACATATTTGTGCTACGATACTCAAAATATTTATATAAAAAGCATGTGCACCCTAGTATAATCTGTTAGAATTTATGGACAGTGTATTTTTTGAACATATATAGTGATCTGAGCCATGTACATGGACAATATATTGATTTTAAATGGATAGTGGCTCATTTGGATACTAGGCTAACATATGCAGCATTTGAATAACAGATAATGTTAGCCAGGTTTCCAGTGTTGTCTAAGGTACACTATATTAAACCTAAATATGATTCACCAGTAAACTTAAGAACACTGGTAAACTTTACCATTGATTAATATGTAATTATATGTGATTTATATGTAAAGACATTTGAAGATCACTGTCTTCAAACATACAAACATTTTTCTCGTTGTCTAATTTATTGTAAACTGTGAACTATTTTATATTTAGTGCTATTTTATATGTAGTAGTCATTTGGATATGATGCTGAGCCAGTGGAAGTAATAAAAGTCTTGCAAACTTTTGCAAATATTAACCAAGTAAGGAAAAGGGCATGAAAAATACCAAAATATAGAAGCACTCACCAAGCAGATACTGTGATCAAGATGCACCACCCTGTATCCTCAGCACAAGGAGCAGCAAATTGTAAATAGCAACAGGCAGTCAGGCACTCAAAGGCTGGCCTGTGACTACTGTAAGTGACCATTGAACATGAAACATATGGAGATGTTGACTGTTTATGTAACTTTGAATAACGACTTTTTGTATTTTTCTTTTTATAGCCCCTCTTGGGATCCTTTGAGTGCCTGAATGCCTATGCTGTTGGTATATCATTTGCAAACCCAGAAACTATTTAGCGACCTCATCTCCCAGTGGGGGAAATATTATAAATGTAATTGTTTTCACCTGTGCATCAGTAATAATTTTTTTGACTTTTATTTATGCACCTTTTCCCCCTTTACAACTTTATTACATGCCCCCAATGTATGCAACTTTCAATATGATTACAGCACATTTAGGGGGTTATTTATCAAAAGATTTTTTTTTTTGGTTGGACCTTTAAAGGGGAAAACCACAATTTTTTCGTAGAAAAAACCCCTCAAATTGTTCTTGATTTATTAAACCCTGATGGTGTTAAATGTCCAAATAAAAAAGTACTACAACTCAGTCCTGCCATGTAGATGTCAATGGCAGATGTCCCAAAGATATTTTTTGACTGATTTTTGCGACTGGTTTCCGAAAAAGTCATGGTATATGGGTGTCAAATCTGAAAAAGTCACAGATTCTGATTTTTTTTATGATCTTATTGAAACTTTTCCTGCATAAGAATTTTTTTTGGGAAAATTTTATGATAAATAGGGTGGAAAAGCCAGGAAAAATCGGTGCAGATTTGGTTGGAGTGGCTTTCCAAAAATAGTGAGATAAATTTGGATTTTGAAATTTCAAAAACCCAAATTGAAAAATATCTTTAATTCTGCTATTACATCTCCTAATAGCTTCTAAAGAACAAATTATATGGTTTTAATCTCAATTTTTTTTATTTTTTTGAACTTAATAAAGCTCAAAACATTGTGAAAACTCAAATTTATAGTTTCTGCCAAAAAAAACTTAAATTATGGTAAAAAATCGAATTAAAATGTTGCTTAATCTGCTCCTCAATATCTGAGCCTGTAACTTTAGTGTATTTTGTTCAATACACAGTAAGGCCTGTAATCATTACAAGTTATGGTTTTTGTATTCAATTATAACATTTTTATTTGAACTAGTTTTTTTTAAACATATTCAATGTATTCAAGCTACTACATTTTAAATATCCATCTACTTCGATATAGATATATACTTTTTTCAAAATCTTACAAAACAGACATTATTATTTTTCTCTAACATTAGTTAGGAAAAGTAAATGTACGTCAGACTATAGTATTATAAAAACTGATCTTCACTCAAATGATTTTAGTTGTTCTAGTTTGAAACATTTTGTCAAGTTTCAAAACTTCATGACTTTCAGTGCTTCTTTGACCTAGAAAGAATCCATTAATATGCAACTGCAAAAGTTTAATCTCAAAAGAATCAAGCATACTAACACAAAAAAAATCATCTCATATTTCATTAAATAATGCATACACTTTGTCAATTTTACAATTCAAACAAGGGACAGAAATAATGTAAAAGTCAAAAAAAGTAAAAAAAACTGCTGTTTCATTTACAGAAGTTCCAATACATTTCAGAAAAAAATATCTTTCTCTTTGCCATGTGCTGCTGGTACTACTACTATTCTAAAATGGAGGAGAAGCATTTTTTTTTTGTTTTAAATTAGTATTTTAGCAAGAATTACAGTATGTGGATCAGGAATAGTTTTAGAAATGTAACCTGTAGAGATTACTTTCAGTATGTTTTTAGGGCAAAACCACTGTAAAAAAGTTTCCATTGTTTTCAAAATGTCCTACAAAATATAGACAATGGTTCATTTAGTGCTGGCTACATCTAGAAATTTTACAAGATTACCAGATTGTACATGAAATGTCCAAAACCATTCTGTAAACTTCTGCATTGGTGTACTCTGTGCCAATGCATCTATCCTCTTGTTGTAAGATATGCTGCTTATTGATCCTGGGGAACCCTGCAGCTATCTCCATATAAAATGTGGCAGTATCTCCAGGGTTCCCAGAGTGGCCAGTGTCAGTAGGCGCAGTTTTTTGTGCCTGAAATGTCAAATTGCAGATTTACATCCTTTTGATAGAGTGCAACAGAATTACACAATCTTGCAACTGAGTGAAGCATAGCTCTCTTACTGCTGGAATTACATGGTTCTATGGAGAAAACACTGTATTGTGGGTAAAAACATGGTCACTCACATCTGAAACTGCATTTTTCATTCCCTATGTAATGCACAAAATGCATGTTATACATATGTGAGCTTTATATGTGTGAACCACATATTTGAACGTCATATTTCCAAAATATTTGCCTCCATAAGTTTGTTGTTAGCAATCATTATAGAATAATATTTCCCTAAGGAAGACAAAGCAAAAGTTTATACTAAAGAAGAAAATTTGAGTGAAATGTAAGAGGATACCATGAATGTTGTAGCAAAACAAAACCTTTGTGGTTCAATTGAAGTGTTGATGTAGAGTTGGGTAAGAAAAGATGTGCTTTTAAGGCTTTTACATTATCTGGGACAGCCAAAACATTTATCAGGTACTGTACACAGAGGCCAATAAATTATGCAAGCTTAAATTGAGATGGAAAAAGGTATTGCAGTAAAAGCAAAAGTATTTTCTAAATATGTAAATAGTAAAAATATAAAGCAGGAAGGGGTGGGACCCTTAATATCAGTGGGGGATCAGCAGGTTGATAAGAACAGAAGAAAGCAGAGATTCTGAGCTATTATTTTTCTTCTGTCTACACAAATTAGGAACAATTTAATGAAGTTTACCTTCTTAATAGTTCCAGTTCTAGAAATACAACTGATTACATTTGTCAAATGCGTTGCCGTTTCGTACTAATGATGCACGCTTCACGCACAAGGAAACCAACACAATTAGCATCAAGATTTAATAATATGCCCGGTAGCATCAGCTTTTATGACAGGCAAACCTAATTTTCTGCTTGATGATTTGCGATGACCCCTAAGCTTAGGGTCAACAGCTGCTCATAGCCCACTGAACATGTGCATGTCACTGACACTCCTAACAAAATCCAAGATGTGAAACTCCTGTGGCAACTTTGAAGGCCTGGATCATTGCTGCTATAGAGATACTGACCCTTTAGGCTGGTTCAATAAGTCTAGAATATAAAATATGGCATTTTTAGCTATATTCATTTCTAGGGTTTAGTTCTTCTTCATGGAATTTGCTATTTTCTTATTTTCTCTTAATTCTTTTATCCTGTTACACCATGCTGTCACTTATCCTGTCACTTGGGACTTTTCAAAACTTTGTCACTGCCTTTTTATTTCTATATTTGGTTTATGTGGCATATATATATATATATATATATATATATATATATATATATATATATATATATATATATATATATATATATATATATTAGTGTAGGGCGAATTAGTGTCGTTTTTGCTTCCCTGAAAAATTCATGAATTTCCCGCGAAATTCTTGAAATGGCGAAAAATCTGCGAAATGCATTGAAGTCAATGGCCATCAAAATAATTTTGACATGCGTCAATTATATATATATATCCAAATGTTGCGACACGCACTCCGGATATTTTCAATAGGTTTTATTAAATATCATCATAAGAAAGGCATCAACGTTTCGGTCCACGGTCTAGGACCATTGTCAAGATGCATATACTCGTGTGTGTGTATATATATATATATATATATATATATATATATATATATATATATATATATATATATATATATATATATATATATAATTGTGATGACATTGAAGCATAACTAATAGGCAATAATCTCCAGATGCTTTTAGTCAGCTGTTTTATGAACTACTGCGCCAAATGGGGAAGGAAATGGATTTATGGGAAATGTTGAAAGCCTATTTTAGAAGCTTTTTATAATTGTTTTGCTGCTTCCCTGTGGAATTTGAACGATTTCTTATGTTCAGCATCATTTCACAAGTTCGTTAAGAACAAAGGTACATCATTCATTTATCATTTATATGAACTAAATGGGAGAAATAGACTGGTCAAATTCCTTGTGGCTGAAAGCAAGTCAAAAGCTATTGATTTTAGAAGTGTATTTTTTCAATGTATCAAATGTTAAGTTAAGTAATATTTCTTTCCAAGCTTTATTCCATAATACTGTTCAGTCACATAAGATGCATATATACAATAG
Source organism: Xenopus laevis (assembly GCF_017654675.1). Taxonomy (NCBI): domain Eukaryota; kingdom Metazoa; phylum Chordata; class Amphibia; order Anura; family Pipidae; genus Xenopus; species Xenopus laevis. Next base: position 66,439,792 of record NC_054372.1, on the reverse strand, counting down.
CAGGGAAAATATGTATTGAACACATCATTTTCTCATTAAATATATTTCTAAAGGGGCTATTGGCATCAAATGTATGTTTGAGGGCAGATTCATCAAGGGTTGAATTGCAAAGTCACACAATTGAATCTATTCGAAGTGTAAATTTGGATGTGAGATTTATTCATACCTCGACCATTGAAACCATCCTCATTCAAATATTCACCACCTAAAACCTGCTGAGCTCATTTATAAGTCAATGGCAGAGGTCTGTTGAGCCATTTGTAGATGTTAATAGCCTTGTTGACATTCAAGGTTTTTTTCAAAAGAAAAACTTGATACATACGAAACAAATATGAATCAAATACGATTAGAATTTTTGGGTTGGAACCATTCGATCAAATGTAAGACTTTGTAAGAAATTTTTTCTTATATAACCTCCCAGTTAAGTAGTGAGTATATTCAAAATGCACATGAATTCAAAATTCGACTTTCAGTAAATAGGCCTTCCTATGTAATCCAGCCTAAGTAATTCACACATATAAAGGACTCAAAACAGCTTTCAACAAAAAAAAATATTAATTCCTGACAGATTTCAGCAGGTTTCTTCGCTTTCCATGCCTTTTTGCACCTCATTTTCTTAATTTGATTTGTTCAATACTTTTTCCCTGTGTCATTTCACTTTATTATACATAACTTAATATATGAACTTGTTTCTTGTTCTTTTTATGTGTGGATTACTAGGGTTGTTGCATCATCTGGTGTAAATTCTTTGTCTATAGCCCCATTAGAAATATATGTTAACATGTTCAATACTTATTTCACTGCTGTACCATATATGAAACTGCTCCATTAAGTACATGGTTGCACAGCATAAATAGCCTTTAATATTTGCACTTAAAAAGAAAGTCATCACGCAAGCTATGTCATGAATGTTCCATCTCTTAAACATGCATGTACGCTATGGGTGTATGAGGTAAAAAAATGATTCCTAGCATGCATAGGTAATCTTGTACAATTGGTATATATAAATAGCTTTTTCTATTGGCCTTTCTGTTGGCTATCAAGGCTATGAAGACCATGTCATGAGATCACTACTGTAAAAACAAGCTAATACTTTGACTATGTAAGAGTACAGTTATGCGACATATTATCCAGAACGCTAGCAGATATTTTAATCATAAATAAACGCAGTAGGATTTTTTTTTCTACAATACGCATTATATGTTAATTGGGATCAAGTGCAAGACACTACAGAGAAGAAAAAGTTTAAAGTTTTAAAAAATCAAATTATTATAAATTATTTGATTAAATGAAGTTTATGGGAACTATTCCCTAATTTGGAGATGAAGAACAGTTTCTAGGTAAGGGTTTCCATAGCTTTATATGCCATTACATGGTCATTTATTCAAAGAGTGGCAGTAAGAGGCAATATAGTAACAGTTCTACCTCAACACAGCAAAAATCAAATCAGAGGGAATTTCATTAACAGGAACCTGTAGTTTATATGCACACCTGAGCTTAGAGACTGAGTCAAATACAGTACATATAGAATATAAATATCACAATATAAGACTGATTATTAATTAATACAGGTAATTACTACATGACAGTACAGAAACCAGTGCAACTAGCATTCTACAATGTTTTCCAGAAACATACTTCTAGTGAATAAACCCTTATTTTGAAAACACAGAATAAAACAAAGTCCTATTGTTGAGGTCTATTTTATAGCATGTTGTAAGGTTTTACATTAAAAATCTGATTTTATGCATTTTGTTTTAAATTGGTATGAAAGCTTATCAGTCTATTGCAATGAAAGTCTTTGGGGGGGGGGGGGTGTTTCAAGTGCTTCAGCACAGAGTTTTTGAACCAATTATGTATGCAGGTTAAAAGGACCCAGCACAACAATCTGTGCCATTAAAATAAAGGTTAAAAAAATCTTTGACATGGTAGAGTTTCAGCAAAGTTAAGAAAATTGTTAGGTAGTGGGCATGCCTCATAATGGTACTATAAATAGATATTTGACTCTTAATATTCCTATTATACAAAGAGAATATAATAATAAAGAAAGATCTTTGTGCCAGAACAGCTACATAAATAGTGGTTAGATGTCTCATTAGTTTCTATACAGCCTTAGGATGAATAATATAAACTGTTGATGCGAAATGCAAAACAGCTGCATATGCTCCAAGTGCAAATCTGTACTTAAAGAGACCTATTTTGATGTTAATGACTTTTTATGATTTTGAATTATGGTAGAAAATAAGATTCTTACTAGTAACCCTTTAAATTACAGAGGAGAATTTCTACTGTCTTTGCTTTTAATGTTGCAAATTATGTTTTTACCAGTGATATTGATTGGAATAAATAATGTGCTAGGGGACAGATTTCTAGAAGTAAATTATGTCACTCAAGCTGTTTCTATTTCTGGCTGGCATTTTTGACTTAATCCCTTCTAAGGAATGTTTCTGTTAATGAATGTCTTATTACAGGCTGTGTGGAGAAGTATGTGTATTGGTAAACACTGTGGTAGAGTGACCAAAACAATGTGGGAAAATGTGTGTTTTCCCTTTAAGTTCTCCTTAGTGGGAGAGGTAGGCAACAGGAAGGGTTTTCATAAACAGAGAATAGGTTCTCTGTTTAAAGGCTTTGGCGGCCAGGTCCTGGAAGCTGGAGTATTCTGGAAAGAACAGGCAAGCCAGGTACTCCGATCCAGTAGTCCAGCTCATGGATTAGAGCTCACCTTCCACAGGAAGGCTGTCCTGTGGAAAGGTATTTAGTTCTAGTGGGCCTCTCTCTCAGAGCAGGACACAGAGCAGGAAGGACACCTGCCTGTGTGAGGAACTCCCAGAGGGGCTGGGGTGCCATTTGCTACTGCAAGGTGCAGAGAGAGGAGACCAAGTGACAGAGGGTCTGTCTGTCTGTCTAACTGAGAAAAGCCAGAAGGCTGAGCAATCCCCCAGAAGATTTGTGAGTACAGGGGTGACCCCTACTTATGTGTTTTCTTACTGATAGTCCACAAGGGGCCCAGTTTAGTAAGGGAACTCTTCATGTGTGAAGGTAGCGCCCAGTGGGCAGGATTTATTTTTATGATTTGTTTTGTATCCTGAAATGGTCACCCCTGTGTGTAAATAAAATGTCTTAAAAAGAAGAAAGGTGTCTGTTGTGGATCCCGCAGCTTACAACACATATAGATTGAGATAGATATATGTCAATATAAAGTAAATAAACATATTTGTGCCCAAGAACATAATAGAATAACATATAAAGGGGACTAGTGAAGAGTGAAAATTCCTGAAACCACCAGTAAATTTGAAAAACAGCAAAAATTCTCGACATTTTCAGATTTTAGTAAATAACCCCCAAAGCGTTAAAGCCAAGCCATATAAAAGGGCTAAAAATGTTATTTAGAAATAGAACAGTTTAAAGTGGGTGCTTACACTTTTTAATATCCACATTCGGGTGTTCATGTATTTGTAGCTAGCAATGAACTACATTTTTCGGCAGGTTTCACCACAAAAACTACGCCCATAGACTCCAATGGGTGAAAAAAATTGTTGCTCATCAAAAAAAATGACACCTATAGACTTCAAAGCATTTGGCACATTTTCACTTTTTCACGAATTTCTGGAGAAGCAAAACGGCTCAGATTCACCCATCATTATTTGTAGCTGACTTACCTGCTCACAGAATGCAATCTTTCATGATTTCCATATGATAAATTGTATCTCTTCACTGAGCAGTATAAACTCTATGATGTTTTTTTTACAAGTAACAATAGTTAACACCACCCATTGTCAGTGGTAGAAAAGAAAACACAACATATTGTTGATAAACAACACACAGTTAGATAAGACCTAAAGGAAAAACAGGTCAGCCTAAAGCTTATGTCTCCATTCTATCATTTTAAATACGGTTTGGATTCTAAGGAAAAGTAAGTTTAGAAAGTAATTATTTGGTTCAGAAATAGTATCAAACCAGTTGCATGGGGGGCACTTCTGCTCAGCCCAACTCATTAGCCACCCCGCAAGAAGAAACGAGGGATGCTTCTTGGATAAGCACTATGGTGCATTATTTAGCATATGTGTTTGGGTTCATTGTAAAAAACCTTTTATATTCCTTCCTAGACATGTTATTTTTTATAAGCAAAGTGAGTTAAACTGTTTTCAGATTATGTGCTCTCTATAATAGAGGCTGTGCATGATCTCTATCCAGTCTGAAGGCATAATTTCTATTTAATATAGTGCTGGTTTACTCTGCAGAGCTTTCCAGGGATTATGCATCATTTATACCAAACCCTGTTCTAGTGAAGCTAAGCTCCTTGTACACATTAGTCATTTTCATCAAGAGCCACTACAAAAATGATGTTATACATACAGTATTAGTGTGGGTTGACACACCTTTGAAACCACTGCAAAAAAAAAAAAAAAACAAAGTAAACAAGGTTCTCATTAAGTCATAAAAATAAGAGGATTCAAAGCAAAATTCAAAGTTTGCACTCAGCCAGTACTGTTCTGCATAAACCAAGCTGGTTTTTACCATTTTGCGGTTTTTTTAAGAGCATGTAAGGTTTTGGCAACAATTGGAAGTTAAAATGGCATCTTAATACAAAGATGTGCATGATTGGGAGAAATAACCACTAATCAATGACACATTTCTCTTACATGTGCATTCTTACTGCATAATTACTGCATAATTTTGCTCTCTGCCTGTCTTGCCCTAGCATTCCTCTCCCTTGATTTATGTATTTTGCAACTGGACTGCACTCATTCATTACACACCTATTTTTTCACTTGTGCTACCCCAGTCTAACAGGTAAAATATCTGCCCATTTGTATGCAGTTTATTAACTGGCACAAATATAGCAAATTGTAGTTCTTTCTTTTTTGCAGTAGATTATTGCATTCTGAGTTGGAAGTGGTAAAAAATCCTTTCAGTGCTCTTCTGCTTGGCAATAATTGTGCTGGTTGGGCACAGATCTGTAATTGCCAGACATTAAACTTAAGTACTACAGGCTAGGCTTGATTTTCATTGAATATCAACTGTCACTGTATGAGGAGAGGGTGTTGTATAGTTTGTTTCCCGTTCTGGTCATGTTCTTGTAACCCTATTTTAGACCATTATGTGATTTTTAGTAGGGATGGGCGAATTTTTTCGCCTTGTTTCGCCATGGAAATGACCCACATAGACTTGTATGGCGGCGTGTGTCAAAAAAAAAAAAAAGACGCGCGTCAAAAAAAATTGACTTGCACTTCTCAATGAGAGAGCTAATATTATTGCTGTCTTAGTACCTAGTTCACATGGTCCATGTCCCTGACTTCTCTAAAGGTTTTGTTTCCATAGAAAAGATCTATTTACTGGGGCATTTTTGTCCCAGTCTCCCCAGCAGGCATCCACCTTGAAAGGAAGATATTAATGTTAAGAGAAAATAGTCCTGCCTTCCCTGGGTAAATATGGGAATATTTATGCCTTAAAGGAATTATGGATACAGGTGCCAAGACTTAGAAATAGAGGGGAAAATTTTAGTATGGGATGGATTAAAGTACAAGGCGTAGACAGAAAGCATAGTCAATCAGGCCAGGTCGGGGCAGGCCGAATCAGACAGGGGTCAAACCAGGAGATCAATCAGGAGGGATACGGATATAGAAGAGTCGGTTACCAGGCAGAGTCAGGATTTCAGAAGTCAGAATCATCAAAAAACAGGCAGGGGTCACAACAGGTAACAGATATCAGAAAGGATAACAGCTCAGAAGCACTAGGAACTCACAAAGTTTGATCCTATAACGGGCACTGAAAAAATCCAAACTGCCACTTTAAATACATTTAATTTCCGCCCCATTGCGCGCTAACGTCATCACGCCAGTGCGCTTGCGTCATCACGCCAGTGCGCCTGCACCTATAAATAGGAAGACTGCGTGCCACACGCACCCTGAGTTACTGGAGTGGAAGAGGAGTGGTGTGGCGGCATCCTCGTCAATGGCGTGGCGGGCGTCCTCGTCGATGGCGTGGCGGGCAACCCCGCCGCACCACTAGACCACCAGGGCAGTAAGTTATTACAATACCTTATTGCACTAGAAAACTGAAAAATATATCCTTGTATTTCTAGGAACGTTCCCCGCACTGCCTCAGCTAAATAGTAGAATGCATCCAATCCTCCACGGGTACACCGCTATCCCGATATATACTTCAAAATTTCCAAGAATGAGGAGAGTCAGAATCATCAAAAAACAGGCAGGGGTCACAACAGGTAACAGATATCAGAAAGGATAACAGCTCAGAAGCACTAGGAACTCACAAAGTTTGATCCTATAACGGGCACTGAAAAAATCCAAACTGCCACTTTAAATACATTTAATTTCCGCCCCATTGCGCGCTAACGTCATCACGCCAGTGCGCTTGCGTCATCACGCCAGTGCGCCTGCACCTATAAATAGGAAGACTGCGTGCCACACGCACCCTGAGTTACTGGAGTGGAAGAGGAGTGGTGTGGCGGGCATCCTCGTCAATGGCGTGGCGGGCGTCCTCGTCGATGGCGTGGCGGGCAACCCCGCCGCACCACTAGACCACCAGGGCAGTAAGTTATTACAATACCTTATTGCACTAGAAAACTGAAAAATATATCCTATTTATTGGGCAGTTAAGTAACTGGGGTACCATGGTTTCCCCCACTACCCACACCTGTGGTCCCCTCTCTGCCTACACCAATAGTAGCTAGAGTGCTTGTGCTTGTGGAGGAACAGGAGAAGGATCATGGGATGTTAGTGGGAGATGGCCTGGCTATTGGATCCTTACTGGGCCCCATCTGTAGTAACCAACACCACAATGGTGTAACCAACACCATTGTGGTGTTGGTTACACAACAGAAGTTCAAATAATGCTAAATTGCACCTTGTCCTCTCGCTTTCTCTTTCAATGAATCTTTTGGTATTTCAATATTTAAGGTTATGGGGCAGATGTATGAAGGGTCGAATATCGAGGGTTAATTAACCCTCGATATTCGACTAGGAACTAAAATCGTTCGACTTCGAATATCGAAGTCGAACGATTTAGCGCAAATCCTACGATCGAACGATCGAAGGATTATTCGTTCGATCGAACGATTAAATCCTTCGAATCGAAGGATTTTAATCCAACGATCTAAGGAATATCCTTCGATCGAAAAAACTCAGGCAAGCCTATGGGGACCTTCCCCATAGGCCAACATTGAGTTCGGTAGCTTTTAGCTGCCGAACTAGGGGGTCGAAGTTTTTCTTAAAGAGACAGTACTTCGACTATCGAATGGTCGAATAGTCGAACGATTTTTAGTTCGAATCGTTCGATTCGTAGTCGAAGTCGAAGGTCGAAGTAGCCCATTCGATGGTCGAAGTAGCCCAAAAAACACTTCAAAATTCAAAGTTTTTTTAATTCGAATCCTTCACTCGAGCTTTGTAAATGTGCCCCTATGAGTCCATGTTCCTTCTTACAAACACCTTGAATATGCTTTGTCGTTTGACATCAGTAAATTGATATTTTATTTTACAAAGAAGAATTCTATTCAAACAATGCATATGTATTAGTAGGACCTCTAAAATTATTTACTTGTATTTCCCTGGTGCTCCAGGCACATTGACCCCAAACCTTGTTGAGGTTAAATGTAATTGTTTTAACTGCCTGTCAAATTTTTTAAAAAGCATGTCTAACATTTGACTGTGCCTTTCAAATTATCGTAAGTAGAGGCTGGTAGACGTTCAACTGTATTAAAAATGACAGAGGTATAACATGACAGCCTATGTGCTGTCTTACTTATCCATTAGGAAGTCTAGCAAAGCATTATGCACTGATCTCTCCTGACCTAAGAGGTCAAGTAAATACTGTAAGGAAATATATTGGAACTGTCTCTGGACTCCATGCCAGGCTCAAGGTTTTCTGTCTAAATAGAAATTACATATTCTGATTTCTACACAGCAGGGAAACTGTTTGCATACTATGGATATTTAGTACCCTGCAGTGTGATTTTGAATCCTGTCACCTGGCTTTACATATTCATGCAGGAACATAACTAGGCCATGGTTGTTGTTGTTATATAAATACCCATTAAGTTATGTTACTGTGATTATATTCATAAATGTGCTATATGGCAAGGAATTTAAAGAAAAATAAATGAAATCATCAGGATTTCACATTTTGCCACACTGTGTCATTTTTAGTGCTAAGTCTTGCCTCTGGTTGGTGCAGGAGTGTAATGACCTTGGTCCATCAGGAGCAATTTACTGAAAAATGCACTTTAGCACCATATAGTTGCAGGATGTAGCACTGAAAATCGTGTCTAGACCCTGTGTGAAAAAAATGTGAAACCCTGATGGCTTCATTTGTAATGTTCAAGAGCTTCATGTTGGAAACTTGTGCATCCAGGAAAGAATTCTATTATAACAGATATAATTGTGACAAAATAAAGTTAGAAGATTAGAATTCATGCCACGAAAGATTGTGTCTGAAACACTGGCAATTCCCTCTACCCTTAAAGTTTTCCCAGTATACAAAAATGGTAGGCAGAAAGAGTGGATGAAAAATACAGTTAATTGATCAGGGATTGTCTATTGCAGTCCTAGCTGTATGGTTTGTATTAATTGCTTCCTTCAAATCTTAAGGGGTTGCCTCTTGTACAGTCCACCACTGTTTCTAAACTGTCTTTATTTATTTGAATTAGTTACTGTTTTTGGCTACAAAAGGTTTCACTGTTTATAATGTAGATAATGTACTTTAACTTTGGTAATCACTTTTCCATAGACAGTTGTAAGATGATATATCTTTTTAGAACAATACCTTTTGTTAACCTTTTTTGTGATTTTGAGTAATTTAAAAAAACCTAAACTAGCTGACTTTTTTTAAAATACATTATTTACTGAAATTGTTGTGTATGCTTTTAAAAGCTATGGCTCAGTGGTCCCTTAAATGTCAATAATTTAGTGAGTCTGTGCCCCTTACTAACCCAAAAGTAAACATTGAGCTCAATAGAAGTGTAGTGCGTGTGTATTGCGCTTGAGGGGAACATGTGGGATCTCACCAGGCTTCCTCTTTCTCTCTGTGGCCTGCCCCATGACCATGTGCTTTCTTTGTAGTTATGCCATTGCATATGTCTTAACGCAGGTTTGAAACTCATATAATAAAGCACAAGAGTATTGCATAGGTAGAGTAGATAATGCAGATATTTTCTGTGGGGGGAGGCAGGGAGAAGTATTTCTGAGAACTGCATAGATGTGTACATGATAAACATCTTTTCCTGCTAGAAGTTAGCTCTGCATATACTGTATACTGCTGATAGTACTGGGGAAAATATACAGTTTTCATTGACAGGCTGATGCCTTTACTTTAAGAAAGGGTTGGACAGATTTTTAGCAAGTGAGGGAATACAAGGTTATCGAAGATAGCTCATAGTATAGGTTGATTCAGGGACTGGTTTGACTGCCATCTTGGAGTCAGGAAGGAATTTTTCCTTCCTCTGGATAAACTATAAGTTAGGCAGGCTATATATAGACTTAAAAGGTTGTCCTTGATGGACGTGTGTCTTTTTTTCAATCTTATTTACTATGTTAATGTATTGATTTATACTATCTGTTATCCAGAATGCTTGGGATCTGGGGTTTTCCATAAAATGGATGTTTCTGTAATTTGGATAGTCTACTAGAAAATTATGTAAATTAACCCCAATAGGCTAGTTTTTGCTTCCAATAAGGATTAATTAGATATTCGTTTTGACCAAGTACAAGGCACTGTGTTATTATTACAGAGGGAAAATGCTTTTATAAATTTAAATTATCTATGGGAGATGGCCTTTCTTTAATTTGGAGCATTCTTGATAATGGGTTTCTGGGTAACATATGCCATAGCTGTACTGTAAATTTGTTTGTAAACATGGGCTACAAAAAACACCTATACTCCATGGAGGATATTAAAAAAAACTCAAAACGTTATTATTTTATTAAAACAAAATCAACCAAAATTTCATCCACAATTTTACCTTATTTATCAATAAACTCGAAACTTTGTGCGGGAAAAGACTCGATAATGTGAAAAAAATCGGAATTTTATAAATTTTTCCATCTGACACCTGAAATCTACAAAATCTTTGGATTATCACCCGAAAACCACAAATTATTCAGATTATCATACAAAACCCATTGCAGATCTTCCAACTGTAAAAGGGATAGTTGCCATTGATTTCTACATGACCTCTATAGGTTTTCAGATTTGGACTTTTAGCAGCCTCTGGGTATAATAAATCTTGAATAATTTGAGTTGTTTTTTTCCCACAAAAAAATTGTGTTTTCCTATTTAAAACCTTGACCAGAAATTTTTGAGTTTTAATAAATAGCCATCCATATGTGTAAGCGGTTACCATGAGCCATGCCCTGGAAATATTGCTTGGTTGTATTACTGTTTTAAGGCAAATATATTGCATTATATTGAAGCCTTTTTTGGAATTATGTTGCTGTGACCTTGGTTGTGTGTGATTAAAAGTAGTGCAAAAAAGTAGGTGCGCCTTATTTAAATATTTAGTAAATCTTCAACTTAGTTTTATTAGTAAAACAAAGCAGATTGTGTTGACAGCCCTATGAAGCCTTATATTTTATTCTCTTTTTTAATTTGAATATGTTTTTCTATAGCAACCACATAATAATAAATGTTTCATTAGGTCTCAATATCTTTAGAATGCATTAGGAGAGTTGCTTAGCAATATCTAGTTAAATACAAGTTGTCACCTCCATTGCCCCTGAAAACCTGTTCCTATTCATTTATTATTTTCAGTGGTTTAATAGATGGATGGTAAAAAGATATATTCTTGTTTCCGTTCAGCCAAGGGTATTTGATGAAGTTAAAAAAAGGAAAGGTTGCAATAAAACTGCCATATAAATCAATGAAAACTGTTTTTTTTTTCTCCAAAGGGTCATCCTCCTCAACACTGTTAAAAGGCATTTAACCTCAAAGGTTTTACATGATTTAACTGATAGCATTAAAAACAAAATACAAATGCTCTGTTATTCATGCAGCATTAAGCCTAAATAAATGTGCATTTCTAGCTGTATGATACGCAAAATTAATGGGCCATTTTTAACACTGAATAAGGGAAATCAAACCATGAGACCATTAGGATTTACTATTGTAAGATTTAGCATCAGGATCAATATTTAATGCATTAAAACCTCATGTAGGTAATTTTACACTTTTTGAATCATTCATCATTTACCATTACTACCGGCGGCTCTGTTGGCAAAGATCTTTTGAGAATCATATTTTTCTGCCAGAAAAGATTGATAGCCTGGGAAGATTTTCCATATATTAAAAGTACTTAGTAGAACAATCAGGGCATCCTAAAGAGATAATGTAAAAATAAGTGATGTTATCAAGATGCATGTGTGACACAGTATGAATCCATTGCACATATATTAAAAACACTTGTGTCCCTTAACAGAGAGGATATTAATTGTTGATATTTACACTTTTTTAACATCTGTTTGTGTGTGTGTTTAGATTTTGCCCATAATAATGGCTTTCCAAGCCTTGTTAATTCAAACCAGTCTGCAATTCATCTTGTCAACAAAAGTCAGAATCTCAATTTATGAATTGAATAGGCTTTTATGCATTTATAAATGTTAGAAGATATACTGTAGCTATTTAATAATAATTTTTAAAAAAGTTGCAGTTTATTTTGAAAAGGCTTTTTGAGATGGGTTTTGAATATGTATTCAAGACATAATTCAAATTAATTGGTGTGTAAGAGTTTTTTTTTTTAGATCTTAGATTAAATATGGCTGCAGACAAGCTTCCCTTTATATATTGTAATATAAAGGATATCTGCTTCAGCAAAACCTTTACTTTTTGTAGAGAATAGGAATAATGTAATGTTGTTTTTTATTTTTGTCATTTTTGTCCTTTAGCAACAACTGTAGCAACAATATCATCATGATTATACTTGTGAGCAGAAAATAATTATGGTACACCAAGTAATGCTGAAAAGGCAGAATACATGACGTGCAATGTAAAGCCTTTTATCATCATTGGACAGTAGCACAATTGATTACAGGGTTGAAATCTACTTTGAAGTGGTGATTGAAACATTTTATAATCATGAAGCAAGAAGCAGCATTACAAGCATGTGGTGTTTATCTTTACATCTTATTTAAATAATTGTTTTATGTATTGGGAATTCATGGGCTAAATATCCAATCATGGCTAGAAATGCAGATGGACTATCAGCATTGGTTGAATCATTGCATCACCTGAATACCATTAAAGCCAATGTAAATGACTGTTAAATAGGAAATTAAAAGGACTTGGGTTGTGATGAATTTGTTTTTATTTAAAATTCTGTTTCTGCGGCAAAGACACTAAAATTGTCTTGTTAAAATCAGACTGGGGAGTTGTTCTTATAAAGCTGTTCTGTAGAAATACATTGTTATTGTTTGCAGGTAATTGTAGAAAAAATACTCCTTTTCCCCAAATGCAGTTTTTTAAAGCGTTATGTGTTCTAGTGTGAAACATTATAGTTTTTATATAAATGTTTTGTTTAACTATTTTTTCTTTTATAAGATGTTTTTTATAATAATGTATATGATATACACTATACAGTATATGCTTTCTTAATTCATGTTATGATATTTGCTAAAGCTGGTTCAAATCTATAACACAGTTAAAAGGCATTTTACATTTGAAGGTTTCCCATGGTTTAACTTGGAGCATTTAAAAAAAGAAATGATTGATGTTATTCATGTGTGTTAGGTCTATAATTTTGCAGAAATAGAGACTTCCTGGAGAGATGTCCAATACACGGGCAAGTGCAGAAAAGGTCGAAGTTGCACTCAGCAACACATTTATAACATTAGCAAGTGTAACAACTGCATGCTTGGAACCTGTTATTCACAGGAAGTGGTGTCTTAAGGCAAATTTACAATAGCATTTGTAGGGTGTCTGTATCAGTAGAGAAATATCTGCCACTTCTGAAGCAGCAGAGACTTATCTACACAGTGATATAGCCATAATTGCACTGAATATTCCTTTCTGACAAGCAGGACAGAAAAAAGGTTCATATTTACAAATGTTCACTTTTCTACATATGCACGTTTCTTTATGATATATGATGAAGCTTTTTTTTGGTTTGGCTTTGGTGAGTTAGGTGTCAGATTTGCCCATCACTATTTAGAAACCCATTATTCAGAAAGCTACAAATAACAGGAGATCTCCAATAGAGTCTATGTTAAGGAAATCATTCTATTGTTTTTAATCAAATATTAGCTGTATAATGGTTGCAAAATGTTTTTTTAAATTTTAATTTTTTTAGCAGACTTAAGACATGGTTATCCATATTATAAAAGGTATACGTATAATGGATCAAAATCCTGGTCCATTGTATAGTCTACCAAATATTTCTGCCATTTAAATGTCGGTGCAGTATTCCCAAATGTATCTCAAAAGTATTTTAAAGATAGATTTTCCATGCTACATAATTATACTATGTAGCACATGTACTATATGTATGACAAGTCATTTTTGCCAGAAGTGATACACTTTATATATTTATGCATTGGTTTTTTTTTGTTTGTTTTTTTTTTACAAACATTGGGCCCAATTCAAATCAAATGCTTTAAATGTGCAATAAAGAAAATTTGTTTACCTGCAATAAAGAATGCATTATTGTACCTAATTCAATTCATTGCGATATGGAATTGAGTGAATGCGAGAAACATTAAGTTTAGTACTGTGTTATTTCAGTTTCCATTTTGGACTCCCATTTTATGCAAAAATGGTTATAACTCTTTTTTTCGCAAATAATACCGCTACTTAACGTGAAATTCTACCTCTGTCAATAATTTCATTACTTTTATTTATCCATTCAGAAAATAACCTTCGGTTACCCTCTAAAGCTCCATGTTGACTAAGCGTTCTATCAACATCTTTTATTGGCTCATCACAACCAATCAAAGATTATTTCTTAAACACCACACCTAGACATAGCAACGCTATAAAAAGTATTTGCTGTTCAGGAAAATTTGTGGGACTGCCTTTGCTCTGCATGCTGCAGGTGCTTGCATATGCATGCATGCATAATAAGCAATTTGAGTTTAATTGAATTACAAAAATAAATGTTCCCACTACTTTCAATGGGCCATTACGTAGTGAAAACATAGGTAATGGAAAGATATATTGTTAATGTGATAAGTGTATAGTGCAATGCATTGCGGATACATGAAAAGTTGCACTTATAACATGAAATGTACCATATTGTATTGAATTGTGTCAAGCCCATTGTGCCTGTGCTTTGACTAATTTTGACAGTGACAATAGCAGCAAAATATACCATTATAAAAACTGAGGGAACCGTTATATTTCGAATGTGTTGCAGATAATGTAGGGAATCTATTCAAAATGTTCATAATCAAAAGTGTTTGAATGTCTCCATTCAACATAATGAGGATTTGCGGTATATAGGGATTTGGGTTACAGGTATTAAGCTTTTTTAAGATGAGTCCACTCACATAAGGAGATCAAATTGTTATCATAACAGTTTTATGCACTTCCACTGCATGTAACTTATTAAACTTCATTTTTTGAACAATTATATACTGTAGAACAAAATTGCACTCTCTTGTAACAGAGCACTCTAGAAGGACTTAGAAAACACAGTGCAGCTAAGCAGTTCTTGTTAATATCCTATCTGGATTTGAACCAGTGACTTACAGGTTACTACATGGCCAGTTTTATCTCTCCACTATGTGAGCAAGTTGCTAGGAACCTGGTTCAAATCCCTTTGGTATCCTGACTTTTAAAGTAGGAATATCTTATTTCAGATGCTGTTAATCTAGCCACAAGTGCTCAGTGTTAACAATTAGTCTGTCTATAAAATGCCCAGCTATTTGCCCATTATAAGTCAAGCTTGCTTGTTCCTTGGTGCTCTGATTCCTGCTACTGTTGTTCCCTGTTCCTGTCACTTGTATTGACTGTCTGGTTTTGACCCAGAGCTTGTTTCTATCTTTGAGTTATATCGCAATTCTACAGTTCTTATCTGATCCTGATGTGGCTTGTCTGACTACATACATCGCTGTCCTTCTTCCCTGCAGTATTCATATGGTTCCCTTGCCTACCAAATTTGCTGAATTTTCATGCAGTAAGTCCTGGGTGCACCCGAGGGCCAGGCCCAAAGCTGAAGGTGGCTATTACAGGCAGAAAAAGTACACATAGACAGAAATACAGATACTCCCCTGGGTTTTGGTTTGCCATATGTGACATTTTGCACCAGAAGACCATGGTTTGGCATATACTATTGGTTTGTTTACCATTTAAAATAATTTTAAGCAGTCTTATTTTAAAATGTTATTGTACACTTACCGTATATACTCGAGTATAAGCCAAATTTTTCAGCATCCAAAATGTGCTGAAAAAGTCTACCTCGGCTTATACTCGAGTCAGTGGGCAGTAGCTGTGATTGCAGTCACTTTTAATCATTCCTATACCAGCAGTTTGCTTGGGGAGAGACTGCAATATCAAACAGCGCACTCTGTTGGTTATATCAAAGAATAACAGTGCGCCCTCTGTTGGTTATATGAAAGAATAACAGTGACTGCAATATCACACAGCGCCATCTGTTGGTTATATGAAAGAATAACAGTGTGCCCTCTGTTGGTTGTATGAAAGAATAACAGTGACTGCAATATCACACAGCGCCATCTGTTGGTTATATGAAAGAATAACAGTGACTGCAATATCACACAGCACCCTCTGTTGGTTATATGAAAGAATAACAGTGACTGCAATATCACACAGCGCCATCTTTTGGTTATATGAAAGAATAACAGTGCGCCCTCTGTTGGTTATATGAAAGATTAACAGTGACTGCAATATCACACAGCGGCCTCTGTTGATTATATGAAAGAATAACAGTGACTGCAATATCACACAGTGCCCTCTGTTGGTTATATGAAAGAATAACAGTGCGCCCTCTGTTGGTTATATGAAAGAATTACCATGACTGCAATATCACACAGCACCCTCTGTTGGTTATATGAAAGAATAACAGTGACTGCAATATCACACAGCGCCCTCTGTTGGTTATATGAAAGAATAACAGTGACTGCAATATCACACAGCGCCCTCTGTTGGTTATATGAAAGAATATTAGTGCGCCCTCTGTTGGTTATATGAAAGAATAACAGTGACTGCAATATCACACAGCGCCCTCTGTTGGTTATATGAAAGAATATTAGTGCGCCCTCTGTTGGTTATATAAAAGATTAACGGTGACTGCAATATCACACAGCTGCCGTTGTTGGTTATATGAAAGAATAACAGTGACTGCAATATCACACAGCGCCCTCTGTTGGTTATATGATAAGAATAATAGTGCGCCCTCTGTTGGTTATATGAAAGAATAACAGTGACTGCAATATCACACAGCGCCATCTGTTGGATATATGAAAGAATAACAGTGCGCCCTCTGCTGGTTATATGAAAGAATAACAGTGATGGCAATATCACACAGTGCCCTCTGTTGGTTAACTGATAAATTAACAGTGATGGCAATATCACACAGCACCCTCTGCACATGGTAGTGGGACAATGCATACAGTAATCCATTTGGCAATTCTCTATCACCATCAACTTTGCAAAGAAGTCCGGTTGGTCACTGGGGGGGTCGCTTTGGCAGAATGTGCGCTGCTGGGAGACAGGGCTGTAGTTGTGTCTAGGCTTATACTCGAGTCAATACATTTTCCCAGTTTTCATAGGTAAAATTAGGTACCTCGGCTTATACTCGGGTCGGCTTATACTCGAGTATATATGGTATTCAAAATTTAAATTTGATTGTGTTTTAAAAAAGTTATATGTTATGGAGAAAACAACGTATGAAAAATAATATTCAAAGTTGTCAATTCAGATACAAAAACATTAGTTACAGATACTTTTAAATATGCTCTTTATTACAGTGTTTTTTGTCTTTTTTATTGCAAGATGTGATTCATGAATAAAGCCACATACAGTATTTGTCATCAGCCTAGAAAATGGTACTTGCTTTTGTACTTAAAGCAGTATTATTTTGTATATTCAATGCTTTTGTGTTTAATGGTGCTGGGTTTATTTTCTTATAAGAATCAAAACACACAGCAATTATGGACTATAAAATTACATGGTGCAATGCAGTTACTCAGAATTTAAAGTTCCTGCAAGCTATAAATGGTCCATTATAAAAAGGATCACGTTTTTTTTTGTTTCCACTGATTTTTGTGCCAGTAGTTGGTTTGTTAAACAAAAGGCATGAATATCATATTGTACTAATGATGCCCCAATGCTGAAGGGGAAACAAATTTAAATAAGAACAGAACTAAAAATGTTCCTGACAGTTCTATATCTCAAACTAACCCAATGTCAGTATATTATGAACTCAACTTTTTAAAATGTCACTGGTAAATCAGATGCAATTGGGCCATGGAATGCATTGGTTTAGTTGCATGACATCTGTTCATTCAGCAAACAAATTGAATTTAGTAAAATAACATAACACAAACTTATGTATCATCAGAGTTTGTCTGAATATTGATTTGGATGAATATTGTACCTTTGACCAGAGCTAGTTATAAAAAAGGCATGAGCAAATGCATTAAGGTCGATTTAGAATTCATATGAAAGACTGACTGTGAAATGCAATCAATCTGCTGATTTTTCCAACTGTTTGTTTTGATTTTGATGATTCAGATTGGGATTCAAGTCAATCTGAATCAAGTTGCAAATAGAATTACATATCACGTGCTTAGCCCAAGATATTAACTTTGGAGGCTGATTGAGAAGAAAGAAAGACTATTTGAAATTCATAAACATAGTGATGGAGAAATTCAAGTAGGCTTACAGACCAACAACTTGTGTTAGGAATGTGCTTCATCAGGCTACCAGCAAGGCATAGATTAAAAAAGTAATCTTTACTGGAACATCGCTAAAAACAGGTTTAAGTGTTTTTACATGTTACGCTTATGTAAAGCACAAAAACAGACACTTGACTCAGTTTTTAAAGGGGAAGAACCTTTCCAGGTTCACATTGTTAGACATGGAGAAATAAATTGAACTGTTCGCTTGTTACTCTACATAAAGTATTGTGATATGTTATCTGAATATGCTAGCCTGTGGACCTTTTCTATTTGAAGTGTTGCCTCCTGTCTGGTTTTCAACATGTAGTAGGGTAAAACAGGCTATTGTTTAGTTACCAAATAACAAAATGTGTGTCTCATCAGTCCAAAGCACTTTGTTCCAAAATGACTGTGGCTTGTCTAAATGAGCTTTTGCATACATCAAGAGACTCTTTTTATGTTTGCTTGAGTGAGAAAGTGCTTCTTTCTCATCATCCTGCCATACAGATGTTCTTTGTGCAAATTGCGCTGAATTATAGAATGATGTACAGATACACCATCTGCAGCAAGATGTTCTTGCAGGTCTTTGGAGGTGATATTTGGGTTGTCTGTAACCATTCTCACAATCCTCCGCATATGCCGCTCCTGTATGTTTCTTGGCCTGCCAGATCTGGGTTTTACAGCAACTGTGTCTGTAGCCTTCCAGTTCCTGACTTCTTACAGTTGAAACTGACAGTTTAAACCTTTAAAGAAGCTTTTTGTAGCCTTCCCCTAAACCATGATACTGAACAATCTTTGTTTTCAGATCTTTTGATAGTTGCTTTGAGGATCCCATGCGGTCACTCTTCAGAGGAGAGTCAAACAGAAGTACAACTTGCAATTGGCCACCTTAAATAACTTTCCTCATGATTGTACACACCTGCGTATGAAGTTCAAGTCTTAACGAGCTAATCCAACCAATTTGGTGTTGCCAGTAATCAGTATTGAGCAGTTACATGCATTTAAATTAGCATTTATATATAGTTAGAATGGTTAGTTAGTGCACAGTATAGCTAAGTTTATTATTGGAATTCTATTATATAGACTAAGCACAAAACACTGTGTTACCATGTTAGCCAGTAGCAAAAATAACAGATAAAAAAACAAACAAATGCAAAAAGTATAAGCTATAATATGTATTTTGCCTGACGAAGGGGCCTTGGTGCTTCCGAAAGCTTACAATGTATTTTTATTGTTAGCCAATATAGGTATCATTTATACAATACTTTTTGTATTTGTTTTATTATTTGTTATATAGACCCTATATTTATAAAACATATGAAAATAGAACTATGCACAATTTCCAGCCCATAAGCTATACAATATTACAAAGTTGGTGTTATCAATTTTATATATTTAAACTTGAACCAATTTGAATTCTTTAATTATTAGTATTCCATTACCAAAGAAAGAAAGAAAAGACAGGTACAAAATTTGTGCACAATGTTAAATTACAAAGTTCAGGAAAATAGAATTATGCCTAATTTCCAGCCCATGAGTTATAAAGTATTACAAAGTTGGTGTTATCAATGTTATATATTTAAACCTAAACCAATTTTAATTCTTTAATTATTAGTATTCCATTAGCAAAGAAAGAAAGAAAAGACAGGTACAAAATCTGTGCACAATACTAAATTACAAAGTTCAGGGTGTTGAGATATACTATATTTTTATAAAAATGAATTAAATGTGTTTTCACACAGTGAAAAGCTATAAATTGCTTGTAGCAAGGTGAATACCTGCTAGTTTTATCCTTTGAGTTTAAATACTGTTTCTACTGAAGCCACGGAGTAATATGTCAACCTTTATGACCTTTTTAAGAAGATTCTTGTTCTTGTCCCTGTTGGAGACATATTGTACTGCTTTATGGATAGTTCGATATAAACTGGTAGTTCTTTCAGTGTTTAGCTGAGGAATGCTATGTATAATAGGGACAGTGTGCTAATACCAACCAAATTAGAAGTTTTTAATATCAAATTCGAATGCATCTATAATTTAAAAAAAGTGCATCCAAAGACTACATTACCCTGCCTGCAACCATTTATTTTTCGACATAAGGGGTTCACAATATAGAAAATTAAAATGAGTTCATTATCTTTTCAGTGGAAATAATTGTGAGAGAAATTACAATTTAATTTTTTTTTCATTTAATACACTTAGCCTGAACCTGGCCAATACCAAAAACTGCAAGAATCATACCCTACTACACCCAACAACTATGATTTAGTTGGTAACAAATATTCTAACATAGAATGTACTGCTTCTCATTCCACATATTGGCATCCTAAAAATACAAAGAAAAAACTTGAGGTGGGACATTGTGAAACTCTGCAGGTGTTCAGCAGTGTCAGCTAGTCACTACAGTGCACTCCGATAATGGGAAAACTATACTTTTCCATAAGAGATCACTGATATTTCATTGGCAGCTGTTAGTCTACACCAATGTTATTTATCAATGTTTGTATTTCTATTACAATTTAGATTTTTAGTGCCACAAATCATCAATGTGAAAAATATTTTTAAAAACAAATATTTTGATATTTTTTAAACAACCCCCCTTAAATAAATGTGTGTTAAATTTTGGCATCTAAAAGCTTTTGAGGTCAATGGGAGTTGTCCTATCCAAAATTTATTGAATTCAAGATTTCTAGTTTTTGAGCTGGGAAACGCACAAAAAATTATGAGTAAATCACAAAAGTATTCAAGGTATTCCAAGATCTTATTAATTCAAGTCTTTTATATTTTGATTTTTTAAGAATAAGCAAACATTTGCATTTTTTTAAATTGTGTAGAAATTGAAAGTAGTAAAAGCCTCTAAAATTACACAAATCTTAATTTTGATAAATAGGAATTTAAGGGGTGTGGTTTATTTTGAATCCGTATAATCAAACTTGTCAGTGTGGGAAAAAAAATCATTTATATGCAATTTTAGTGTGTCCATGTACTTTTTTTTATATAAACTCAACACAATAAGCTCATGTCAAAAGGGGTTATAATTATGCCTCTCAATTGTGTCTGTCAAAAAAAAATATGTTGTCATATAATTTTCCAAAGTGAATGCTGATTAGGAATGTCACCTGTCTAGTTTTGGACTTGACAGCCTGTTTTTAGTTCAAAACTGCCTTTCCATTTTTATACATTTGAAAACTGGGCAGGATTGTCTGGTGATTGACGCAAAATGACACAAGTCTAAGTGCACCATCTTCTGTTCTGTTTGTGTATATATACAGTATATATGCAGATTTAAAGATTGCATATAGAAAAACAGGATGGATCAGCACTCTCATTGAAGAAAATAAGTGTTCTTTTATTTTACATAACATAATGAAATATATATATATATATATATATATATATATATACTTTCTGGATAACGGATTTCTGGATAATGGATCCCATATATATATGGGATCCGTTATCTGGAAACCCGTTATCCAGAAAGTTCCAAATTACGGAAAGGCCATCTCCCATAGACTCCATTATAATCAAATAATCCAAAATTTCATTTTTCTCTGTAGTAAGGAAACAGTTGCTTGTACTTGATCCCAACTAAGATATAATTAATCCTTATTGGAAGTAAAACCAGCCTATTGGGTTTATTTAATGTTTACATGATTTTCTAGTAGTCTTAAGGTGTGAAGATCCAAATTACGGAAAGACCCATTATCTGGAAAGACCCAGGTCCCAATGATTCTGGATAATAGGTCCAATACCTGTATATAATTGGGCATTTCATTGCAATAAAATGAATCATCTTTCAGTTAGTATGTGTTTTATTTGGTTGTTCACAGTAGCTCTTTGGGATAATTATTTTGTTCCAGTTTTGAATTGATTAGACAAAAAGGCAAAGCTACAAAGTAAACACACTAACTATATTTAGTTAATGCAATAATGTATTTTGCATTTTGCTATGGTTGACACACTACAGCAAGTAAAGCTTCCTAGCTACCTTGGTAACTGAGCCCTGTTTTAAGGAACAAGGTACAGTATGAAAAACTGTGTACTTTTATTATAAAAAAATATTTAAATTATTTTTTAACTAGAGATTCCCTATGTGACTAGCAATGAATAACTAATTTTCTTTGTCATCTCTTAAAAGAAAGAGAATTTCAAACTAATACAGTACACCTTTAATATAAAATCATAAAGATTCCTTGTTAAAAATAATGGGAAGCTCTATAAATTCTAAATTTGAAAGAAGGGAGTTTAAAGCTCTAATAAAACCTACAGAAAATATTTTTCACAAAACTAACCTTTTTTACAACGTCTAGAAATATACAGTATTTAGTTATTTGAGAAAGAGAAAATATCTCTATGTATACTGTATCTTTATGAATATTGCTCTTGTTTATTTCCTGCATACATACCTTCCAAATTTTCAATAGAATATACATTTTGGATAGTTAAGCCATGTACCATTTCACCCTGATCTCATTGAGTTATGGGCCCTAATTTAACCTAACTCCACCATTTTTTTTGTAATCCTTTCTCTCTTTCATGTTGAAAGATTTTGGATAATTCTAAAACAATGAGTATATCATATCAATTGAGACTACCATAATACTTGCATTTATGTTGGGTACATTTCTAACATGTTATGACAGATTATGGAAGATGCCACAGACAGACATATAGTGGTTACTATGAATTGATATGTTTTATTATAACTTACCCAGTGACTTGTGATATAGTTGAGTGAGATTTATATGTGACTAAATAGCTAATGTTACTCTACTATGCTAGCCATTTTAATATCACTGCTTAACTGAATCTCTAAATAGATTTAAAGAGATGAGAGTTTGGGGTTGTAGCTTTTTTAGTAGTGTTTGCCTAAAAATACATAATGTTATCTGTCATGAGTTGGCTAGACAAGGTATGTGCTGTTTTAAATCTTTGTTTAATGCAAAAAACTACAAAGTTTATATTTTTTAATCAACAACTCCCTTTAAATAACTAACAGATTATGTTTGCATGAAATATTTGGATATTAGATTGGAGAGCTGAACTATTATAAAAATATTTTTTTCTGATTTCCATGTCCAAGTGCTATATTTTAATGTAACTAATCAATAGAATGTCATCATATTTAAGAAATTTGAATTAGTACAATTAACTTATATAGAAAAAAGTAACATTTTGTCTTTTGCTTTACATGATAAAACAGCTGTGATGTCCAAAAATTTAATTTTTACTGTCAATATGTAAAATTATAAATGGTTTCTTTTGTTATACCAAAGATAAATAGGAAGCACCATGATGGAAATGGTATAGGTACAAGTCTACCCTAAAAATGAATTCTTAAAAACAGCTGGTTCCGATGGAATTACTTACTTTTAATTAACTCATCTTTACTTTAGTAACACTGACCTTTTATCTCTAATATCATAATCTCTAAATATCATTAGAAATAGTAGAATGCTAGAAATATATTTTTTAATTTTGGTTTCCTTTTTTATTTTTTACAGTTTTTAAATAGAAATATACAATTCATCAGCTAATTTATCATTTGTAGCAGTTGATCTTTTGAAGACTTAAATAAAAGTCAAGGTGCATGCTCAGTAATCACTGAAGCTGCTGCTACTGAGTAATGTATCAATTTGTTTATTAAACTGTGAAAGTTTATAAATTTAGTTATCTGAACTTCGAGTAGTGAGCAAAACTATTTGCTTTTTAGAACTGGTAGGAAAAATATAAAACAATTCATATAAGTTGAGATATATATATATATATATATATATATATATATATATATATATATATATGTGTGTATATGTGTTTTGTACAACTTGGAAAATATATGGTTTTTAAGATGCCCCCTATAGAATATATAGAATGAGACCCATTTTAAGTATAAATGTAATTGGGGGTAAAAGCCAGTTTTTAAAAAATATTTTTAAAAAATATTTTGTATACAGTTATCAAACTTGAGTGTCGAAACTATGACAAAGAAATAAAAACATTTTAAAAAAACTTGAATGCTTATTTATAGTGATGATAATGATGGCGTGAATTTCCATGCATCACGCCGGTGAATAAATTCACAAAACTCCCGCGAAAAGTAGCTTGTGTTAAAATCACCACGCGTCAATACTATTCAGACGCACATTGTCTTTAACGCCGGCAGCAAAATTCAAGTTTCTAGGCTTAAAAACTCAAATACCTCATATTTTTCAAATTTATAGATGTAAAAAACACGAATTTGTGAGTTTACAAACTTGAAAACTTGAATTTAAAAAATGGCTTCAGTATTCCCTAGGACAACTCCCATTAATTCTACATGAACTCGTTAGCTTTAGATGCTAATTGTTTAAATTTGAGTTTTGGAGTTCTTTTTAATTAATTTAAGTAAATAAATCCCCTTTGACATCACTGGTAATACTTCAGTTGATGCTTCATATTTGGGTACTATACATTGTGCTTATGTTCTCTTATTAAAATGCTTTTGTTTTGTATTTGGCATACAGTTATAAATTTGAGAAGCATGAAAAATCAAACTTTTCAACAGTTGAAAATGTTGTTAAATTGCATACAAATATTAGTATAAAAGAGATGCATATCATTTTTATGGCTTTGTCTGCATTTAACTTCTTAAGAAAATAGGAATAGAAGAGAATTACAATAATAAGAATGTTAGCAGTGACCTTCAACAGAACTTTTGTAGATGAAATTGTAAGAATATGCACTTACATATGAATGAATTTCAATGTCCTTTTATGAATAAAAATATGGTACTGAGACTTTCTGACATAAAAGATACACAAATGAAATAGTTTTGTTCTTATAAATAGTGATGGCCCCAATTAAAGGACCAGTAACATCCGATTTTTTTTTTTTTTTTTTTTAAATTGTTTGTTTACTATGGAAAAAAAAAACACCCAACACATATTAAACTTTAAAATTGCAAAATCTTTATTAAGAAATAACTTACCAAAACTCTGCTTGCACTCCTCTTCAGAAAAGGCGACAGGGTGACGATCCATCAAGCAACGCTCGATTTCTCCTCCCTGGCTATCTCCTATAAGGAAGGCAGGAAGGAGAAATCGAGCAACACACAAAGGATCACCCAATCACCTTATCTGAAGAGGAGCGCAAGTGGAGTTTCGGTAAGCTATTTCTAGTGATAGTGATTCTCTGCGAATTTGTGCGATTCACCCCTGGCGAATACATTTGTAAAATTGCAGCGCAAAGTTGCCAGTGAATATTTGCCAGTGTCAAAGTGGAAAATGCATTATAGCTTGATAGGACCACAGAAAAATGATGTAAAATGTAAAATTGAGGTTCCCCTCTAAGCAACATACATTATGGGGCTGACTTATTAAAATTTATATTTTTAATAAATAAGGAAACATTTTCACATTTAGAGTAGATGACATCTCTAAAACTACGCAAATAACATTTTGATAAATAAGGCCCTGAAAGTTTATGACCAAAGAGGTGTTGAAAGGAATTATATATATTTATATAATGAAAATGTGTCTTACAAAAAAAAAACTACATGAATACGGATATACCAAATATACTCATTTTTTGAGATTTACTTTGTAAAATAAACACATGGTAATATATGTGGACAAACAAGTACAATATTGAAGTTTGTGTTATTGGCCTATGCATCCATGCTGTCTAAAAAATAATAGCCTGTTTTTAAAATATTTTTCAAAGATATTTCAGGTGCTGTAACACAAGAACTAGGTCTAGGGTCTGGGACTCACTTCAGTGAAAAACATGCTTGAATTAATATGTTACAAAATTTATATTTTACATACATTACATTAACTGATGTCATTGCTGTAAGCATCTACAGGTTAATTGAAGCTGAGCCATTTGGCCCTAATGAGAAATCTCTTTATTCTTACTATACCACACTAATGATCTCACCTCTTGTCATCTAATTATGGAAAAGTATCTACAAGTTACGTTTTAGTCTTGCAAAGGAGTCTCTTGCTCACTGAGCAGGAACTAACAGGGTCAGATAGCTTGGGGGGGGTGGCAGAACAGCAGTAGGATGATGAGGCAGTTAGCCAGAAAAGGGAGACTGCTCCAGGGTTTATACATCCCAACAGATTTGCCAAATTGTTTGAAGAAGATAAGAGTTTGACAGTGTGGCAGTTCTAGATGGGGATGATCTCTCTAACAGATGGGAGACAAGTTTCTCTAGTAGAGGTGGGGAGGAGAGCAGAGCAAGACCTGAACATAATGTGGTTGTGGGGGATTCAATTATTAGGAAAGTGGATAAGGTAATCTGTCACCCGGATCACTACAACCGAACAGTTTGCAGTCTTACTGGTGCCAGAGTTTGGCATGTGGTTGAACGGGTAGACAAATTATTGGGTGGGGCTGAGCATGACCCAGTTGTCTTAGTACATAATGGTACTAACAACAAAATGAATGGTTGATGGGGGACCCTAAAGAGTAAATTCAGGATTTAGGCTCTAAGATTAAGGGAAGCTCTTTCAATATAATTTTTTTGGGAAATTTTACCCATGCCATGTGCAAGTTTAGGAAGACAATGGGAGCTTAGAAGCTAAATGCGTGGCTCAAGTCTTGGTAAAGGAAGGAAGGTTTTGGGTTCCTAGAGTACTGAGCTGATTTTTTCTTGAGGTACAACCTATATAGTAGTGATGGATTGCCCCTCAATGGAAGGAGGTCCACTGTGCTAGGAGAGAGAATGGCTAAGAGGTTGGAGGAGTATTTTAACTAGGCAAGGGGGGGTCGAGCAAAAGAATTATGGGCAAGATAGGGTAGACTGGGAAATGGGATACGTAAGGGGTCATGGGGGAGGAGTGAGGGGGCATACAGTTTACCTTCTAAGGAGGTCCCTCTGTTATAAGGAAAACAGGCTAATACCAACTAAAAGATAGATAAGGAAAACAGGCTAATACTAACTAAAAGATAGATTACAAAAAGTGGTGGTAAATGGAACATTTTCTAATTGGATCAGTGTTGTTAGTGGAATACCGCAGGGTTCTGTACTTGTTCCTTTGCTTTTCAACTTGTTTATTAATGAACTGGAAGTGGACATTGAAATTACTGTTTCTCTTTTTGCTTATGATACTAAATTGTGCAGAACTATAGGTTCCATGCAGGATGCTGGAATTGATGGGGGATTTGACTAAAATTTAAAACTGGGCAGCAAACTGGAAAATGAGGTTTATTGTTGAAAATGCAAGGTTATGCACTTTGGCACAAATAATATAAATGCAAGTTATACACTAAATGGCAGTGTGTTGGGAGTACTTTAAGAAGTTGTCTAATTCTGGGCAGTGTCATTCTGTGGCCACTAAAGCAAATAAAGTACTGTCTTGCATAAAAAAGGACACAAACTCAAGGGATTAAAACATAATTTTGCCCCTTTATAGGTCCCTGGTCAGGGTGCACCTGGAGTATACGGTGCAATTTTTGGGCTCCAGTCCTTAAGAGGGATATCAATGAGCTGGAGATAGTGCAGAGATGTGAAACTAAACTGGTAGAGGGATAAAAGACATTATGAGGGTATACTTTCATGGTTGGGGGACATGATTACACCTTACAAATATATTAGAGGACATTATAGACAAATAGGAGGGGACCTTCTTATCCATAAAGAGGATTACTGCACCAGAGGCCTTTCCTTCAGACTAGAGGAAAAGAACTTTCATTTGAAGCAGTGTAGGTGGTTCTTCACAGTGAGGGCAGTGAGGCTGTGGAATGCATTGCCGGTTGTTGTGATGGCCGATTTGGTTAATGCCTTTGAGAGTGGCTTGAATTATTTCTTGGACAAGCATATTGAGGAGTCAGTGTGTGTATGTATGGATGCTGGGTTTCATTTGAAGGAGTTGAACTTGATGGACTGAAACGGCGCTGGCAAATTTTTGCAGCGAATTTTCGCAGGCATTTCGCGAATTTATTCGCTGGCGGCGAATCACGCAAATTCGCCACGAATTCGCGCCTGGCGAATAAATTCGCCCATCACTAATTAGAAGTCACACTGACGTTGTAAACGTTGTCAAGTTGAACCTTTTCAAAACCTTCAATAGACTGATTCAGAGGAACAACCTAATTTTTTAAGCCTCGTAGGCACAAATAGCAATTATAACACCATAACATCAGAAACATAGTTAATCTAGTTACATTAAAAAAATGTTAGATTAATGAGTATGCCTCACTGATCAAGCCTAGTTAGTTAGAAAAGCAGCGTTTTCAAGTAAAACACCAACGAGTATAATGATCATTAAAATGTATCTATAAATTGTGGCAGTTTGTAAAATATTTAGGCTATACTGTACAAAATCCAATACAATCCTAGTTTCAAAATCCAATAAACAAAAAAAACAACACAACATCATCAATGTCATCAATAAGTAACAGGTAGTTTACAAATAAAATAAATCAAATGTCTTGATATTGTGTGGTAAACAAATCTCTGACGGATGAGCTGACTAGGTTGGTAGCTTTACATTTTCTTCTGACAGTGATAAATAATACTGCAGTGAAGTTGTTTGAATTCTGCAACAATGAAGTCATGTTTCTTCTACAAGGTGTATCATTTATAATATGCAGACTAAGAAACTGCTGAAATCTCAAAAATGACTCTATAATTAAAGTTCGGAAAGCTGTAACAATTGTGATTTTATGCTAGGGTTATTCATCTGCAAAATTTGTATTTTTTCCACTTAATATTTTTGCCACTTTTCACATAAAAAATATATATTTTTTAAAGCTCAGTTGCAGTTAAAGTTTTATTCAAAACAGTTTTTGCAGATCCCAAACAACTTTTTTCTTATATATGCCATGGCAACAGTTTGCATTTGTCCCAAATGCATCCAAAATATATATGTACCATATTGTTTTATTTTACCAATTGTTTTAATTATGCAATCATGTTAAAAAGTAAACATTCAGCCCCAAAGCCTATGAAATTTACCCTCTCAATATGGAAGCTGTGCCAGAGAAAATATCAAATTAGTAAATACCCATCAGCCTTGATATTGCTCTCCGGTAATCCAGACTTCCAGCCGGGCCAGGGGAAAGCATACCACCTCGACTGGACAGCAAATGCTTTTCATAGGATCCATGATTTTATAAACCCATTGCGAAAACGGCTGTATACATACGACGAAATTGCACGAAAATGTAAGTGGAGTACTGGAAAACGGTTGGAATATCTTCAGGTTATGGATTATATCACAACTTTGTTTGGACAGCAATCCCAGATACTGTTATCTCCATTTGAGAGAATTCTAGGAAGCAGCTTTCCGTATAAAGGCCTTATATCGCAATTATATAACCTATTAAATGCCTTACCGGATGAGCCATTTCCTAAACATGCCTATATGCAATATTGGGAAAACGCATGGGGGAAGGAACTTACCCAATTCCAATGGGGTAAAATGTGGGAGAATGCACGTAAAATGACTGTATGTACCCTACAGAAAGAAAGTGTGTATAAATCCATGATGAAGTGGTACCTCACCCCGGATAGGCTTTCCAAAATTTTCCCGCAAAGCAGCCCTTTATGCTGGAGAGGTTGCCAGCATAGGGGTACATTATCTCACATTCTATGGGATTGCCTGAAATTGACTTGCTTTTGGAAGGCAATTGTTGATTTAATAGTAGCGGTTTTTAAAACTTCCTTGACTATTGAGATGCCACATCTGCTGTTAGCCCTCCCTATTACTGGACTCCAGAACGCTGCCCAAAAATGGGTTAACCAGGTAGCGACGGCAGCGCGTTTGGCAATCACTTCCAAATGGAAGTCCTCGGAAATCCCATCTCTTACAGAGGTTACATACAGGCTTGAAAGCAATAGGAGATTTGAGGAAATGACTGCTCGAATAAGCAATACACTACCATTACACGATAAAATTTGGGGTAACTGGGTTTTCTATATCACAACCAACAGAGTGGAGAGTGATTCGGCCTAAAACATAAAGGTTGCAGAGGTGGGCCACTTATCTCACCTTGCTCATGTGAGCTCAGTATCACTTTTTGGGGCTCATTTCTTTTTCTTTTTCTGATTCTCGTTGCTTAACTTTGTATGATTGTCCTTTTGACAGACTTGCTTATGTGTAAAAAGCTATGGCTAGTATTGTGCAATCTTACGTCAATGTGGGTAACTAGCCCGTTTGGTTATGTCTGTATTTTATTTTTATTTTGTTTTTCTTCTGAAAATCAATAAAAAAAATAAGTTACAAAAAAAAAAGTAAACATTATCTCATTAAAGCTAACCTTAAGTACATTATGCTATTGTATGAAGTGCTAATAATTGTGTTTCATTTTGACAATCTGAATTGTGGTTTCAAAGGTTTTGCAAACCATAAAATGTTTTTTCTATAAAACCACAAATGCCAACAATTCAAATAAAATTTAAAAACTAATATAAAAAGCACTAATAAATAAAAGTGTAACTAATGTGAATAATATTTAAAAACTGTTCCATGAAACCCTTGAATTTTTCATGCAAACTCAAAAAAACAAAAACGAAATATTACTATTTTTTTGCGGTGTTCTTGTTTAACACTGTACATATACATTTTTTGTGGTTTAGATTAATTAGCATAATCCACAATTTTTTGTGCTATAAATATGATTATTTTTCCATTCAATTAAGGGTTATCAATGTGCTGTACATGCAGTGTGTGCCCATTAAAGTATATATATAAAAAGCTATATAATGAAAGTAATTTGCAAATTAAACATGGAAACCATTTTTCATTAAAACATCCATACCTGTTATAAAGGTGTTTAACTGAGCTATCAGTCAAATATTACCAGTCAATTACTTTTACTTTCCATTCAGCAATTCCTAGATGTCACTATACTCCTCACATTCCACCTTCCCTCCTCATGCTCTATAATTGTGTAGGGCACTGAAAATGGGCATTAGGTCCCCGATTCTGGTGCATACACAAGATTTTGGAGTGATACACAACTTTTCTTAATAACAGTGTCCACAAAATGACGCCTGCCTGCTTCCTGTGATTGTGCAATTTTAAGACTGAAGGAAACAAATTTTAAATAATGAATATAGTGTAAGTAAAGTTTATTTTGCTCAACTAAAATGTTTAAAAATAATTTGGAATTATTTTATAGGGTGACAGATCCCCTTTAAAGTGACAGATCCCCTTTAAAGTCTGCTTTATCAGAACCTAAAAGTAAAGATTAAAAGAGTAAGATATTGATACGAAACATGATGATGGCCAAATAACAGGATGTAATGCAGGATGTAATGCTCAGCCTGTCAATTCTTTGCAGATAAGGAAGCCTTTACAGACAGAATGTATTACAGTACAACAGGATTGTGAGACAATTTGGAATTGGAATTAGAATTAAAACATGTATCAATGGCTAATAAATAAAGTGGAGAACCCAACTGCCTAATGGGGCTTAATTGAAAATGCCTACTCTGAGAAATCTAAATTGCCTTATTTTCTCTTAAACGTACTATATACCTGGTTTGTCTGCACTACTTTAATTCACCTAACATACTCAGGGGTGCTTCGCCAATGAGGTGAGTTGAGGCTGTCGCCTCAGGTGGCATCGCCCCACTAGGTACCAGGGGCAGCAAAAATGCTGCTCCTGGTACTTTAAGAGCGAATTTCTGGGGGAGGGGGGGCAGCAGCAACTACTGCTGCCTCAGGCAGCGGAGGGGCCAGGATCGCCCCTGAACATACTGTACATTTAATATTTTGTAAAGTTGGACGTAACCTGACTTTAGCATCTGTAGAATCACTTATATCAAAAATCGAGATTCACAACCCGGAGCATACGCTCGCTTTTTAAGTAGATGAATGGATACTAATTTAAGACTACAGACCTGATAGAGCCCAACTCTAAAGTGATCTTACTTTTCAATAAGCTTACACAGTAAGCCTTATGGTTTGGGATAATTCCACGCCTAAAGTGACAATGCAAAAGATGTTAGATACTACATTATAACTACTGTGTAGAACAGGCCTCTCACAAAAAAATTGATTTAAAAACCTTAGACAGACACATTCCCCAGAAACTCTTGGATGGTTAAGAGTATTTGTTATTTCCTCATACTTATTAAATAATAAGAGGCCCTTTTACTAACAATCAAATTCGTTTTTTTCCCACAAATCTTGAAAAAATGTCATTTTCTGATATTTCTCCAAAGCTCTAAAAATATGAGATGTATTAAGTGTAAAAAGCAAGAAAACCTGTAAGGCAAAAGTAAACTAAAAGCCAAGTAAAAGTTGTTGCAGAGAGGTGCTATAGAAGTCAGTGGGAAAAGCGCTGATTTTATTGGACCATTTTTAATCCAATCATGTTAGGGGTTTTCAGATTTTTTTGGTACAAATTGTCCATAAAACTCAAATTTTTAAAGGTAATTGTATTTTCTTTCCTTAATTTTCAGCACTATTTGTTTTGTACTTTTTAGAATCAAAACTTTTAATAAATTTAATGACAATTGTGGTTTTAGTTTGCTAGTTAAGTTGTGATTTCAAAAACCTCAAAAAACACTAAAATTCAACCTTTAATAAATAAGCCTCTTCATGTTATTCTTTCATGGATAATGCAGAAAAAAATTTTCTCTAGGCAAAAATAGCATATCTACAAATTCAACAAGCGCCATTTTTCAAGTGTTTACTATAGCCTATAACCAAATCACTACTACCTCAACATTTAAAAACTGCAGTTTTGTTTTTTTTGAAGTATTATTGTTATTACTGTATATCTATCATCACAATTTTTATTTACTAGTAGGTCCTTTCAGCAGACACCAGGACACCCATTCCAATTAGATAAAAGAAGGTTCTGTCTAAATATGCAGAAAGGGTTTTTTTACAGTAAGAGCTGGGAAGTTGTGGAATTCTCTCCCTGAATCACTCATGCTGACTAATACATTAGATAGCTTTAAGAAGGGGTCAGATGGCTTTTTAGCAAGTGAGGTAATATAGGGTTATGGAAGATAGCTCATAGTACAAGTTGGTCCATGGACTCGTCCAATTGCCATCTTAAGCTGGCCATAGACTCAAAGATTCGCTCGTTTGCCGACATCGCCAAATAAGTGGATCTTTCCCCGATATGCCATTAACGGCATGGCTATATCGGGGGTAATTCGAACGTTTGGCTGTATGGCTGAACGATCGAATTACGATATGCCAAGGGGCTCCGACGAGTCGGTCGGTTAAAAATCAAACCTTCCCGGTAGATATCGTGGCCAGATATCAATCGGGAAGACCAGTTGGAAGCCCCCATACACAGGCAGATAAGCTGTCCAAACGACCGATATCGGCAGCTTTATCTGCCCGTGTATGGCCACCATTAGTCAGGAAGAGAGATAGGCTTCAGATGGGTTTTTTTGTCTTTGGATCAACTAGCAGTTAGGTTGGTTTTATATATATATATATATATATATATATATATATATATATATATATATATATATATATACTGTATGTATATATATATATATATATATATACTGTATGTATATATATATATATATATACTGTATGTATATATATATATATATATATATATATATATATATATATATATATATATATATGTATGTGAGTGTGTTTGAACTTAATGTACATGTGTCATTTTTCAACCTATGCTTCAAACTATGTTACTATGACTTTAACCAAGGCAATTTTTTGCACACATTGCAGTGGGCAGGTTCAGACAGGTGTGCATGGCGAGGGGGAGTTGTCAAATACTTTTTGTGAGGGACCACCTAGTTATACCGCTGCTTTGGCACAAGTCAGAGAAACCTCAGTATTTGATGTAAGAAATTATTGGCGATAAAGAATTTGGAGTTTAGGTACTTCACACAAACTTTTTGAAATAGGTAGGGACTGCTGCAGAGTTATCTTTGTTAAATTGGCAATTTAAAGGAACAGTAACGTCAAAAAATAAAAGTGTTTTAAAGTAATGAAAATATAATGCAGTGTTGCCATGCACTGGTAAAACTGCTGTGTTTGCTTAAGAAACACTACTATTGTTTATATAAATAAGCTGCTGTGTAGCAATGGGGGCAGCCATTCAAAGGAGAAAAAGCTCAAGTTACACAACAGATAGCAAATAAGCTCTGTCTGGTGTTATCTGTTATCCATTAGTTAACCTGTGCCATATAGCCATTTTTCAATTTCCGCCATTGCTCCACAGCAGCTTGCTTATATGAACTATAGTAGTGTTTCTGAAGCAAACAGGTCAGTTTTACCAGTGCAGTGCAACACTACATGATATTTTCATTACTTTAA